>NC_059383.1:13862133-14202966 GCF_019703515.2 Myxocyprinus asiaticus
GAGTGGGGCAACTTTGTGGTGCGACCTCGTTTAATCGCACTGTTAGGAAAAATGGTCCATTTAGTCGTAGCCTGGAGCCCTGCTTTGAAAAAGTGAAGATACAGTACTTAAATTCAGACAAATGATAGATGTTTCACTAAGATATTTCAGAATGTCTTTGAAGAAGTTCTAGAAATTATTTTGTATTTTTAAATCTTGTTGTGCGTGTTTTGTGTGCCAAAAATTTGGATTTGGTGTGAAAAGGCCTTAGCTCTTTCCTGTTCTGGCGTAATTTCGCTTTCATTTGTCAGAAAACTTGTAGGTTCTCTCCTTTATCCTTGCCCATTCATTAGAGGATTTACTTCCTTTTGTTGCTGTTATCACCTTGAGTCTTGAATTCTAAACCTTCACCTATAACTTGAGTTGAATACCTTTTTTTTTTTTAATGCAGTTCTACTAAGCTGATTGAATTCCTTAAAAAGGGCATTTCTTAGGTTATTGTGGGATATTCACCTTTTGTTGACGTAATTTTAATCTTGTAGTCCAGTGAGTGTGATAAATGTTGATTTTAAAGTGCACAGTGAAAGTAATGTAGTCTGCACATTTACAAAGTTAGCAGATTGGGGAAGATTCATATTTGGCCTTCATTGATATTCCCTTTCTGAGATTAATCAAAGAGAGAGGTTTGCTGTGCTATTCATCTTCAAGCAATGGGGGGGGGGGGGGGTAATAACCTGACACATGATTAGTAATGTTGCTTGTATGGTACACACATGAGTAGACAGATAATTCTTTGTAATTTATGAATTTGCTTGGAATGATATTGATACATTAGACACAGGGCCTAGTTCCCTCTGCTTTTACCTATATATTATTTCCTGTTTTCTGTGCCTTTCACCTGCCCTTCTTAAATCCCCTCATCCTACTTTTCCCTTCACTTGCCCATTTTTCTTTGTTCTCTCACTATTTCTTGGCCTCTCGCTCATCTTTCTTGAGCTGCTCTGTCTTCGACCTTCATCATCTGTTACTCATACTTATACACTCTCTTTCACTCATTCCATGGTTCCCACGGTCATAGAAAAACATGGAAATATCATGGGAATTTCTAGTCAATTACATTTGTTTTCTTGTGATGTCTAAAATATTTAAGCTAGAAATTGCTCTTTGTGTGCAATATTTTTATTTATTTTTTCATCCTTATCCTGTTATTACAAAAGACTGGAAAAGTCATGGAAATTCTTTGGTCAAAAGGTCTGGAAACCATGTCATTCAAATTCCTTTCTCCATAGAGGAATGTTTTTTTTTTTTTTCTTTCTTGCCCCAGGGGTTGATTTTTATTTAAATGAAAAGATTCCAATTTTTTTTCTTTTTGTTATATGAAAGTCACATTAAAACTGACTTAACATTTACCAGGCCTTAATTATTTATTTTTGGTACTGTCAAATTCCTTTTATGTACAGATTTTACTGTTTTAGCCTTGTCCCAGACACAGACTTTTAAATATTAAACTATGAAGATTTAAAAATAAATAAATACATTTTATAAACTATGATAATCTAAACAATGTGTGAAATAAACCGTTTCTATATTTATTATGTGAAAATTATGTCACATCAGTTTTTCAAAGAAACAGTCCCACAGTTCTGGTGTCATTTCCACCACAAAAGTTTGCCCCTATTTAAGTTTTTATTTTAAAGTGTCATTAAAGAGCATGCTTGAAATGAAAATTGAGAAAAGTTATGTTTAAAAAAAACATCAAGGAAAATGGTAGCAGAATGTTTTATTGCATAATTTCCCATCAAACTGTAATTTTGCTAAATTATTCAAAAAGTGTCAAATGTATTTAACTGTGTGTATAACATAACATAAAATGTTAGCTATGAAATTATCCTTAGCAAGGCAAAGGAGCCCGCCATTTAATTAGCATTAATGTAATTTCCATCAGCGTCATTTCCAACACAGAATTTTTTTAAACACAATATAGAATTTGAGATGTGCTGGAAATGACACTGTGGTGGAAATTTTCATGACTTTATGAAAAATAAAAAAAATTACACATTTTCTGTGATGCATGTACTTACACTGTTGGATATTGTTAGTAGACAAATAAAAACTATTGAGAATATAATTTTTTTTTGAAAGATACTACTTTCTAGAAGTCCATAGTGCTAAAAGTGCTTGAAGTTGAAAAAACACCCGTTTATTCTATTGTTGTACATGCTTTTATTTTCCTCTCTTTTTGTTTCCCTGCAGTATGTTTCGGCTGGATGTCTTCTGTCCCTACATCACACTGAGAAACCGGAGCACGAAGAGGTGTGCGAGTTCCGCCCATACACCTGCCCTTGTCCAGGGGCCTCTTGCAAGTGGCAGGGCTCCCTGGAGGCGGTTATGCCACATCTCATGCATGCCCACAAATCCATTACCACCTTACAGGGGGAGGACATTGTCTTCCTGGCCACGGACATTAACCTGCCTGGGGCTGTGGACTGGGTCATGATGCAGTCGTGCTTCGGCCACCACTTCATGCTTGTTTTAGAGAAGCAGGAGAAATACGAGGGACACCAGCAGTTCTTTGCCATCGTGCTGCTCATTGGCACGCGAAAGCAAGCTGAGAACTTTGCCTACCGCCTCGAGTTGAACGGCAATCGTAGGCGGCTCACATGGGAGGCAACACCACGCTCAATCCACGATGGTGTTGCAGCGGCCATCATGAACAGTGACTGTCTTGTATTTGATACCTCTATTGCCCATCTGTTTGCCGACAATGGCAACCTGGGTATCAACGTCACCATCTCTATGTGCTGAGGTGGCAGCATAAGCCCGAGAGACGGCTTTTCCCAATGGCGGAAACCCTGGACAACTGCTGCTCCCTTTCAGACAGGAGAGTCTGAAGACAACGAGTGGGAGATGTATACATTTGTGTATATTTCTGTTCAAGACTCTTCCGCTCAAACAGCCCACACTGAAGTTTCACTTGTAGGTTAGTTTGCTAGACGAATGACAGAGATTCTTTTCGAGATAAACAGGGGTTCGAGTGTGCAGGTGTTGGCAATCAGTTGAAGGCATTGGTGCAGTTGAGATTTTCTCTTGCACGGCCCAAGCATACCAACACCTCAACATTCTCAACCATCTGACTACGCCCACAGTAGAGTCTGGGTATGGATGACCCTGTTTAGTGTCTGGGATTACCTTCATCAAGCCCAAAATCCACAGGAACTTGTAATCAGCTGGCATAGTTTCACAAAAATGAAAATCATCTGATCATCCGGGCCTTGGGCCAAGTCTAGGCATGAAAAGCGGAACATTTGCCTCAGAAGCGTACAAAACCTACGAGTACAAAAATGCATTGACTGCTTTGGCTTTCCCCTGGAATATCAAATGGAACTTTGACAATTGTAAATGGCAATGTAAATGGTAATATTTTTTAAATGTCTTTATGAAATAGAGTGCCCAATGCTGAGTGTGCATGGTGGAAATAAAATTCACTTACAAAAAAAGACTGCATAGCCACCATGTTTGTGAGGTAAGAATCTGACCTCTTCACCATGCTTCTCTTTTGAATAGTTTTACTCTGCCTGTCCTTACTGTTAAGACAATTTGTGAATAAGGTTCTTTGTTGAAACTGATTAAGAGGGGGGCTGTTTAAGTTTTTGATTTACTGAATAGATACGAAGTTGATCATCAGCTACAGGATTAGTGACAGAACTACAACTTTTTAGACCTTCAAATACTCTTGATCTTGCTATATGGTTATATATATTTATATTTGAGACTTAATTTTTTTAAAAGTATGTTTCTCACCACCTTGGATTTTTAGTATGCGTAGGAGCCAGTGCAGAATTGCAAACAACCAGCTATCCTTGTTGGTGCATTTGACCACATAATACTGGTTTTGTTGTCACTAGCTGGGTTTCCATCAAAATGTTTCACATTTTAAAGTGCATTTCTAAAAATTCAACTAATGAAAATACTCTCTGAAAATAAATTGTTGCGTTTGCACATTATCATGAGGGAGCCGCCTTGTCATGATGAAGCAGCTGAATCATCTCTTTGCTCCAGGGAGAGTTTTAATTGCAGGATTGGACCAATTGTACCTTGTTCTATTAAATGTTGTCATGAGTTGCTGCAGAATAAGTGTAATATCTAATATAATGAGTGCTGAAATGGCTGCGATGCCCACACGCCATCAGCATACCTAGGAGTGCCCGTGTTCAAAACTGTTTTGGTGGATTTTGAGGAATCACTTTAACGACCAGCTGTGTGTTAAGGACTATGTTCGAAGAACTGTGTGCCAAGATCGGACCTTTCGTTGGACTTGTCACATCAAGCTATTTAACACATAACACGTGCACACATGGTCAAAACATGTCATCGTTTTGTGAATAAACTGTTTCCATCACCTTAATGAGCATTTTAACTAATCATAACTAGAAAATTCACCTCCTCCTAGCGCATTAAATTTTAAGCTAACTTAGAAAGTTTATTTGCATATCAGGCATTTCCATTCAGGATTTCTTATGCGCAATTACAAAATGTGCATGAAAATAGTTGGAAGGAAACCCAGCTATTGTGTTTACATGTGCAGCAATACTCTGACAACTATAAAAAAAAAAATCAGCTTATTAAAAAAAAACAACAACATAAGAAACCATCTTTACAGGAGATTTGAAATCATTGGTTTATTCTTTGCTTTTGACGTCAACAACACTTGCGCACATTGGATAAGCCGAAAAGAACTCCAGTAACGGTGTTTCAACGCAAAATCAGGGAAAAATCTACATTTGTCAACCAGTTTATCCTTAAACCGTTTATGACCTTACCTCATTAAAGAAACACCGTTTAAGGAATGCGTTTACAGGACCACACACTTTGTCAGCTTATTAGGCATAATCGGTGTAAGATTGTGCATGTAAACACGCTCATTGTATGTTACTTTGTCTTATATCTGAACCAAGAAGACGCAAACGTTTTGTAAATATACACACAAATCTAGTTGTTTTTTATATTTGTTGTTATTGTTATGTCTCTAATATGAATCGTTTAGTCTAGGTTGAAGTTGTTTACTCCAGCAATCCAGCAAGGTATGAGCGAATATTTAAGCGCCCCTTTGGTCAGAAAACCCACAATGCCTTACTTGTATACAAACTCAGTCTTTTAGAGTCTGCCTGCTTTAAGGACTCAGTCTCAAATTCAGGTCACTATGATTTAAACCTCCGGTGTCTTGAAAGGACTGGAAGAGACACATGCTTGTTTTATGGGCTTGAAGGACATAGCACGTTCACTGGTTATCCTACTTTGGCACGAAAACCAACTTTGGTAACAGTTACACTGAACCCAGCCTCTAATCAAATACCTCTACGATTTTGGAGATGTCTGTACGAGAACTGCATTAATCTCCCTGAAAGCGGGTGGTTCCATTTAAGACATCCTGAGTTTGACACAACTGACACTTTCAGCCCTTCTTTATCTCTCTGCTTCATTCTCTATTTAAAGTAAACGTAAATGAAATGTTTTATAAATATTTTGTAGAGGAAATATATTCCGTATGTCCTTTTATAGACCTATAGGAAGAGGCGAAAGCATCAAGCTCAAGTCCTCTGGTCAGTGTCTCTGCTCCACAGATGTGTGGACCGACTCTCGTCCCCCATGCTTGTGCGCTCGACATGCAGTTGTCATGGCAACTAAATATGCTAATGAGAAATCTAGCTAATTCATTCCTAGAAAAATATTCTTGTACATTTTTGTAATTCTCTGGATAAACCTGAAATCCTATTTGCAGGCTTTGTAGATAGCGGAGATCAAAGATATCAATGTAGTTTTCAAGGTACTTGGCTGACACAGATCATTCCTCTTGAGATCTGGAAAAATGATGTCAAATGGTGTTAGAAACACTCCCATCACTAGAAAATTTGGTATAAAAATAGCAAATATGTGTTGAACAGGATGGAGTATTTGCATGTAAATCATGAGCCCTGAAGGAAGCTCCAAGCATCGAATGTTTGTGGAGTGTAAATGGTTTAGAACATTTTTCAACCAAAAATGAAAATTCTTTTCCAAACCCATGACTTTTTTTCCTCCATGGAATATAAAGATGATGTTAGGTTTGGAAGAACATGAGGATGACACTTTTCATTTTTGGTTGAACAATCCCTTTTAATTTGCCCATTTAGGCTGATCTGTTTAGATTTTCAAATAAAATGAATATACAGTGATTACATTAATATATTCATTCAGGTATGACCATGCAGCTAGTTGTTGCATGTTGCAAATTGTTGTAGCTCTAGAACAGAGACAAGACATTTGATGTCAAAATAGCCCACCAGCCATCTGTCCCTCTTCCACAGCATTTCAGACTCCATTAAATAGAAGTGAACACAAAACTGAATAAATGCATTTGAATGAAGTGAGCAGGTGGTTCCCTGAGCTGTGTGCCATGTCTTGCAATCAAGCCATCAGGATCAATATGGAGTTCCACATCCTAATAAACTTGTGAATAAACAAGTTCCCGCCAAGGACCAGAATACTTAACATGTATGGCAGTGAAATGGCAAGCTTTATCTATGATGCAGCTTTGATGTTTCCTGTGCCGACCCAGCGATAACAATTTCTGTTTTGGAGATCATTTCCAACTGTTAGTATACATATTAAAATCTAATTGCCAGATTATTCCTTATCAGTTCAATTAAATGTATTATGTTAGAGAAAAAACTTTTAATGTTGGAAAAAAATATTATATTAAAAGGGACATGGGTTTTACAACAGCAGTTCACATTCACTACCCAAATTCAAAAGCCTCAATTGCATTATTGTTGGCTATCTCATCAAAATCTTCTTTAATATTCTGTTTTTAGATTGTGATTATGATTTAATTTACCATAATGAGTCAAGTGGAAACTTAATACTCATTTTAATATTATAATACATTGAGAGAGAAGAGTTGAAGAACAGTCGCAAATGTTTAAAGTCTTCTTGAATTAGTTTGGCAAATACTGTGATGGTGAAGACAATTGGGCTCAAGACCTAAAGATAGCTTGCAAAAACAACATTAAATGGGCTAAAAATGTCCACAACAAGAGTGCTAGTTATAGAAGCCCGCTAATTCCAAAGACCTGACAACATTATGGCTGCTGTTTATATTTTAGATACTGGTGATGTCCAATTAAGAACTGATGTAAACATGTTTTTATCTGTATTATTTGATAGCTAATTCAAAACAGGGTTGGTGATGCAGTCTAGCGGATGAGCAATGCAATGAGGGACGTCAGATGATCGTGACCAGACAGTGTACATTATAAAAGCTCCGTGCAAACAGACATTTGACCCTTAACCTTAAGTACTGACCTGAGTGTTAAGTGTCCGTGACAGAACAAAACCAGTGGAGTCACATCTTCAGCGCTCCTGGCCAGTTTGTTCATATTTGACTGCTTATGATTTGGACAGCCCACAGCCACTACAGGCTATAACCAGTTACATTTAGAACGTTATTTTGGGCGATTCACTTTTTTCCCTACGGTATCAGAGAAACTTCTGAGAAAAGCCCTGACTCAGTAAACCTATGCAGTCACTTTTTTGCTAACTGTAAATTGTTTCAGTACTGAAAGCAATTATTTTGAATGTGGAAAAAAAAAAATTGGTATACTTTGAGGTATACACATTTAGTGAAACAAATTGCCGGAATCTCAATGTTTATAACTAATGAATTCTGTGTGTTTATTTATTCAGAGTATAACTGTGTAGTTCAGTTTCATCTTCTCTTGCTAGTTTATTAAAATCTGTTGATATGGCTCTAGAGATTATTTGAAATATTAGCGATGGAGAAATGCTGTTGTTTCCTGTTGAGCAGGTATAAATGGGTAATGTGCACATTGTTTTTCCTTCTGCTGAACACCTGTCCTTAACTAAATCTTTTACTAGTTTTACAACCGAAATCTGTAATGGTTGGGGTCCTTTGAGAGCATCATTTTGATTTTGGAAAAACGTTTTCAGTTGTCACTGTTCATCAGAATATTTTTTGGTCTTTGTACCATATAAATGCAAATAAAATGTATTTATTTGTCAAACGGGTGTACGTAAAGTGTAAAGCACAAATTCTAAACATTTATTTACATTTTCGGAGGTACACTTGTAGAAAATAAAATCACCTCTGATAAAACAGTCCATTTTGAATGGGGAAAAAAACAGCCGTGCATTTAGTTTCGCCTGTGTTCTCGGTGTCTGTCTCGCTCCCCTCCTTTGTCTCTCTCTCTTTCTCTACCCCTGTCTCTCCCTTCATCTTGTACTCTTTCTCCATTTCTTTCTCTATCACCCCCTCTTCCTCTATCCCTGTTGTCTCGCTTTCGTGTGTCTTCATGTCTTTTCTCCTCTCTGCTCCTGTCTGTATTTCTGTCTTCTTTATCCCTGTCTCTTTCAACTCTCCTATCATCTCCATATCCGTCTCTGAATCGGTCCACCTGCCCTGCTCTGTGCTGTGGATGTCCTCTTGACTCTTGTCCACGTCTGTCCCGTCTGTTGTCTGCCGGTCCTTTTTCAGCATACTTCTCATACGCCACATCCTCCTCCTCCTCCTCCACTCTGAGTGGGGATGACATTGACGTCTCAGTCCGTGCCTCACGTTTCTCTTCCTTTAATGCCTTTTTCTTCTCTTTTTTGTCCTTCTTTTTCTTCTTCTCCTTTTTATCTTAAGTACAAGACCAAAAATAGAGCCATTTAGTTTTATCTTAAAAACTATATACAGAGTGTACACAAGAGATACAACCTCTTCTCACCTTTTTTTGGCTTTTTCAAAGGTACAGCATCGTCTTTCTCAGATTCTGAGTCAGAGGAGGAAGGAGGGGGCACTTTGGGAGCGCAACCCTCTTTTCGCAATTGTTCAGTGATATCATCTATGTCATCTGTGTCTTTAGGTGGCCGATAATTTGCTACATGGTCTACACGTATGGTTCGGCCTTTAATCTATAGAGAAAGAAAACAGAAAAAGAACAAATTAGTTCAATAGACCTATTAAAATTAAAGGAATGTTCCTGGTAAAATACAAGTTAACTGCAATCCATAGCATTTGTGGCATATTATTGATTACCACAGAAAATACTTAACTCGTCCATTTAAAAAAATAAATAAATCACAGTTAAGGTAAAGGCCCGGGTATACTTTTTTTTTTTCTGCGTTCCGGATCGGATTGCACCCAGTCAACCACTTTGCCATTCAAGGTATAGGCAAGGTATGAGTTTGGAATGGCATACTACCCATACTACTCTGACTACATATGTGTCAATGGCAGACATAATAGGAGTATACGAGTATGAGGTAGTATGCAATTTCGAACTAAGCCATACTCTCTTGACAGCAAGCACTGTAAGTGCGAGCTTTTGACGCTTGTGCACTACATCTGCTTTGTGATAGTCTTTTAGTACAGTCAACCACACTAACGATGTGCACATACGAGCACTGTCCGTATGTCAAGAAAATCTGAGCCGCACACTGAGTCCATGCAGACTGTGCTGATGACTAAATTTGTGTCACAGAAATCGGCAACGTGGACAACCAAAGTATACTTTGACCTTAAAGGTATAGTTCACCCAAAAATGAAAATTCTCATAATTTACTCACCCTCATGCCATCCCAGATGTGCATGACTTTCTTCTGCAGAACAGAAAATGAAGATTTTAAGAAGAATATTTCAGCTCTGTAGGTCCATACAATGCATGTGAATGGTGACCAGAACTTTGAATCTCCAAAAGAATATAAAGACAGCATAAAAGTAATCCATAAGACTCCAGTTGTTAAATCTATATCTTAAGAAGCAATATAATAGGTGTGGGTACAGATCAATATTGAAGACCTTTTTTATTGTAAATCTTTACTTCTTTTGTTTTTGGTGATTTGCATATTGTAATCTAGTGGGCAAGGAGGAGAATTTATAATAAAAAATAACTTAAATATTAATCAGTTTCTCACCCACACTTATATCGCTATTGAAGACATGGATTTAACCACTAGAGTTTTATGGATTACTTTTATTCTGCCTTTGTGCATTTTTTTGCTTCAAATTTCTGGTCACCATTCACTTGCATTGTATGGACATACAGAGCTGAGATATTCTTCTAACAATCTTAATTTGTGTTCAGCAGAAGAAAGTCATACACACCTGGGATAGCATGAGGGTGATTAAATGATGAGAGAACTTTAATTTTTGAGTGAACTATTCCTTTGTAAGGAACTTACAATGGAAATTAAGTGGGCCAGTTAATTAACATCAAAATGCATGTTTTTTCCAAAAGTATAACCACAAGATACAAAAATTATTAGTGTTAGCTTGATTTTAGTGTGAAAAAAAATTAAGTTAAAATCTAATATTTTGTTGCCATGACGATGCAAAACTGATAAAACCTATAAGCAATTGTTTCTAAAACAGTAAGCTAAAATAATGTAGAACAGAGGTTTTATCACAATATAGTCATGTTAACACATAGTATTTACGTCTTGTGGTTTTACTTTTGAAACTGTGTATTTTATTGTTTATGGACTGGCCACATTCACATCCACTGTAATCGTTATTTCTAAATAAACAAGGGATGAATCAAAAGTCTTTTCTGTGGTAATCAACATTATGCCAAGTCTTTTGAGCTTAATATTAGCAGAATACGGAGACCGAAACTAATAAAATGAAAAAATATTTCACCCCTGTACAGTAGGCAGCACTGTTCTACAAACATTTATTCTGCTGCATGGATCTGCACTGCCTGGCCAAAAAGAAAGTCGCCGTTTGGATTTAAGGCAGTGTTATGATCTGGGGTTCCTTCAATTGGTCAGTTCTAGGCTCAGCAATGTTATGCGGCAATAAAATGGAGTCAGCTGACTACCTGAATGACCAGGTTATCCCATCAATAGATTTTTTTCTTCCCTGACGGCACAGACATATTCCAGGATGACAATATCAAGATTCATCGGGCTCAAATTGTGAAAGAGTGGTTCAGAGAGCATGAGGAATAATTTTCACACATGAATTGGCCACCACAGAGTCCTGACCTTAACCCCATTGAAAGTCTTTGGGATGTGCTGGACTTTACAGAGTGGTTCAACTCTCCTGTCATCAATACAAGATCTCAGCCAAAAATTAATGCAACTCTGGACAGAAATAAATGTTGAGATGGTGCACAAGGTTGTCAAAACAATGCCATGATGAATGCGTGCCATAATCAAAGCTAAAGCCGTTCCAACGAAATGGAGTATGTGACTTTTTTTGGGCCGGGCAGTGTATAAGCATTCAGCTGTCAATGCATGAGATTATTTAATGCGGTTAAGGCAGTTATTTACCTAATTTGGCATAATTGTTTTATAAATGTTCTTTCCATGTTGTTGGAACATGGAAACTAAATGCAATGCGTTTTTAGGAATATATAATTATTATTTTTTATTTTTTTTGTGCGAGTGAGAGGAGTAAAAAGAGCGCTGTTGCATACGTCCTGTGTCTTCTGTCTATATATTTATGCATGTATTTTGCTACAAGTATATTCCAAACAAACTCCCAAACCCAGCTTCTTTTTATGCCTGGATAAAATAACACAAGGATTGATATACAGTTCAGAAGTTTTCATACACTTAGGTTGAAGTCATTAAAACTCAATTTTTAACCACTCCACAGATTTCATATTAGCAAACTATAGTTCTGGCAATTCGTTTAGGACATCTACTTTGTGCATGACAAGTAATTTTTCCTACAATTGTTTACAGACAGATTGTTTCACTTTTAATTGACTATCACAATTCCAGTGGGTCAGACGTTACATACACTACGTTAATTGTGCCTTTAAGCAGCTTGGAAAATTCCAGAAAATGATGTCAAGCCTTTAGACAGTTAGCTTCTCATAGGAGGTGTACTGAATTGGAGGTTTACCTGTGGATGTATTTTAAGGCCTACCTTCAAACTAAGTGCCTCTTTGCTTGACATCATGGGAAAATCTAAAGAAATCAGCCGAGACCTCAGAAAAAAAATTGCGGACCTCAACAAGACTGGTCCATCCTTGGAAGCAATTTCCAAATGCCTGAAGGTACCACGTTCATCTGTACAAACAACAGTACACAAGTTTAAACACCATGGGACCATGCAGCCATCATATTACTCAGGAAGGAGACACATTCTGTCTCCTAGAGATGAATGTAGTTTGGTGCGAAAAGTGCAAATCAATCCCAGAACAACAGCAAAGCACCTTGTGAAGAATGCTGGAGGAAACAGGTAGACAAGTATCTATATCCACAGTAAAACGAGTTCTATATCGACATAACCTGAAAGGCTGCTCAGCAAGGAAGAAGCCACTGCTCCAAAACCGCCATAAAGCCAGACTACAGTTTGCAAGTGCACATGGGGACAAAGAGCTTACTTTTTGGAGAAATGTCCTCTGGTCTGATGAAACAAAAACTGAACTGTTTGGCCATAATGACCACCGTTATGTTTGGAGGAAAAAGGGTGAGGCTTGCAAGCTGAAGAACACCATCCCAACCGTGAAGCATGGGGGTGGCAGCATCATGTTGTGGGGGTGCTTTGCTGCAGGAGGGACTGGTGCACTTCACAAAATAGATGGCATCATGAGGAAGGAAAATTATGTGGATATACTGAAGCAACATCTCAAGACATCAGCCAGGAAATTAAAGCTCAGTCACAAATGTGTCTTCCAAATGGACAATGACCCCAAGCATACCTCCAAAGTTGTGGCAAAATGGCTTAAGGACGACAAAGTCAAGGTATTGGAGTGGCCATCACAAAGCCCTGACCTCAATCTGATAGAAAATTTGTGGGCAGAACTGATAAAGCGTGTGCGAGCAAGGAGGCCTACAAACCTTGACTCCATTATACCAGTTCTTTCAGGAGGAATGGGCCACAATTCCAGCAACTTATTGTGAGAAGCTTGTGGAAGGCACAACAAAATGTTTGACCCAAGTTAAATGATTTAAAGGCAATGCTACCAAATACTAACAAAGTGTATGTAAACTTCTGACCCACTGGGAATGTGATGAAAAAAAATAAAAGCTGAAATAAATCATTCTCTCTACTATTATTCTGATATTTCACATTCTTAAAATAAAGTAGTGATCCTAACTGACCTAAGACAGGGAATGTTTTCTACGATTAAATGTCAGGAATTGTGAAAAACTGAGTTTAAATGTATTTGGCTAAGGTGTATGTAAACTTCTGAATTCAACTGTACATACATGTGAAATAGAGTACCTTAAATAAAACAGGTATAGTATACAATATGATGCATAACATTTAAATTAATATAAAAAAAACACAGCATCATGGTTTTAATTCTATTATTGCATATTTGTATTGAATTCAGGGTTTCTTGTGCTGAGCGCTGTTGGTACATTATCACTGCATTACAAATTGCAATGAGGTTTGGCAATTTGTTTGTCTACACTCATAGTAAAATATTGCATGTAAAGAGTTTTTTTGTGAGATATTTTACTGCGAGCTTAGTGCAAATGAATTGCCGAACCTCATTGCTATTTTTAATGCTAGGATAATATAACATGCACTATACATATTAAATTATGTACACCAAGACAAAACATGAGGTATACTGTATAATGTGAGGTATCAGCATATTACATAAATATTCTAATAAGAAAGAATGTGTTTACAGTTTCTAGATTATGCATTTGCTGAACTCAGACTTTGTGCGTAAGACGAGTAAAAGAGCACAGCGCCTGTGTTTGCTAGTTATTTGCGCCACAAACACACTGAATTGTGCAGCAGCGGCGACTCTGGAAAAATGACAAGAAGCTCTCATCTTATTGCTCAGTCAGTTTTCATCACAGTTCGGAAGAAAAAATGTGGACACCTCCCTACAAAAATAAATCTTCCGATTTTTGGACCCAGTGTGAATAGCGCCATGGGAATTCATTGTTCCTAGTAAAAGCTCGTTCGGAACGAACAATCGTAGCGACAATTCGGTCTTGGTGTGAATAGGCCTTAAGGTTGCTATACAATGCATCTGAAGTTTAATAATGGAAATTTATATTTTTATAAAGTTGAGAACTATATAAAAAAAATAAGAGTATGCTAGGTAATACTGGTAATTGTTAGGGCTGGATGATACAGTAAATAGAATATTCAAGATATAATCATGATGACTTTGCTGACAATATAAAATTAAGCAATATTGTAAATATTGCAATGATTTTAATACACGCAATATGATGATTTTTATTTGGCCATTACGTTTTATAGAGAGTCAATAGGCTGAAAAATATCAAGATATAATTTTTGTAGCCATATCGATCAGCCCTAGTAATTGTATATGGTAATAGTATGTATGGTAGGTTATACTGATGCACAGTGCAACACAGGGCTCAACAGTAAGGATGAGCTATATAATATATGTATAATTACTGCAAATTAAAAACCTAGTAAATATTTTATATAAAATGTTTAAAAAAAACATTTAATAAATGTTGGCAGGGCAAGTAAAAATCTTGACTACTGGCCCAAATGGGCCACAATTGAATATGTAAAAATGAATTCACCTTTATTCCATTGAAGTTATCCACAGCCAGAATAGTGCTCCTTTGATCCTCATAGCACAGGAAGCAGAATCCCTTTGATTTGCCAGTTTTCTTATCTCGAACCAGGTTAATGTTGGCAATCTCTCCATACCTGAGATACACAAGTACTGATACAATAAGTACTGATTTCTTTAGCAAGGAAAGATATGTTTGAAGTGTAAATAAATAAATAAAAATGTGAGCTTGAGCCATAAGGACCTACTGCGAGAAAACACAGATGATGTCTCCTTCTGTCAACTCATAAGGGAAGCCACCTGCAGATTACAACATGTTTTGAGTCACATAGCAGCCATACAATACTGAATTGGTCACCGTTCTATAAACACTTTTAATTTACAGAAATCACTGACAAATTATTCTGTAAATCTTGAAGTTGTTCTCTTTAGTGTGGCAGATCTTCGCATTAGGCTTGGCTTCAGAACCGATCATAATTTAAAGCTTCTAAAGGCCGAGTTAATCCTGCTCTGTGCCTGCTTAAAATTTGTGTAAAGACGCAATGCAGCACAAAAGCCAGTCTAAATTAAGCCTGCTCTAAACCACCTCAGAGCAGACTTAAACTTTGTTTTTGTCATGATAGAGCTTACATTTCATAATTTAGTTTCATTTTTAAGGTATAATTTCATATTTTCATTCATTTCATATTTCTATATTCAAACTGTTATATTTAAAACATTAATCTCATATCATGTATGCAATTGTAATTTCTGTGTAAATGCATTTAAGCCTGCTCTGAGCAGCATTAAACAGTCTGTGTAAATGCATCTAAATGCCACTTCTGTGCCACCTTGTCAGTGTAAAGATGGCTTAAGAGAAGGTGGAACAAATACAATAAAAATTCCAAAAAAATCATATTCAGTACACGGTGTACCAACATGGGTTTCTAGAGAATGATTAAGACTTTAGAGAAATAGGTGACTGCTGCCACCATCTGGCTGAAAGCAAACTCTTTGTTTGGGTCAGGTCTAAAAGTCCCAAAACCTAGTGAGCTGCCTGTCTTGTGAGAATTTTATAACATCATATGCATGTTCTCAATGTGCCTATGCTGCTCACAAATGCAGTCTAGATAGGCAGACTGGGTTCTGGAATATGATGTTATAATTTGAGTATGCTATCAAGTTAGGGAATTAATGGGGGTAATGCTTTGTTCTGTGTCATGTTTGAGAATTAACCAATAAAAATGTTAATCTGAAGAGAATGCTATCAAGCTGCTCACCGATGAAGATCCAGGCGCTGTTCTTATAGACTGAATGCCAGGACACATTGTCTTTGACGCCCAGTTCAGCTTCTCTTTCATTCAGTTCATTGATGAGCTTCACTTTGGTGAGGGGACTGTATGGAGGTAATGAATACATACATCATGAACTTTATTACATATACATACTCTACACTTTTATTTTATACTGTATTTACTGTCCTGCTGCTTGTGTTGTTTTGTGTATGCAACAAGAGATCAGCATGTATCAGAATTACATTGTATTCGTAAAATCAACTGAAGTAACAGGGTGAGCTAGACTAAATTAATGCGGTCACAAGAAGAATATGCTAAAATCGACATGTCGAACGAACAAAAATGTCACAGACTTAATTCACCCTTTATATTGTTTACCACTTACCATGACAAAACAGCAATACATCTTAAAGTAAGGATCTTAAAATGTACTGCTGAGAAGTTAGGAAGAGCTTCTTAGTACTTCGTATTTTATTACTGTTCGAGAAGCTGTTTAACAGAAGTAATTCAATCTATCGAGTTTTGGAAGAACTGTTTTATAACACACACACACTACAGGAATGTTTAGCATTTAGCTACTGCTGCAGGATTGAGACTAGTTTTTCGCTTTCTGCTCAAGTGACATGCCTTTATCATGACTCAGAATTTAAATAACTGTATTCTCAAAAATATATATATATATGATTACAAATATAGGGGAGATATGTCTATGAAATGCAAACACACAGAGCATCACTTACTTCATTATGGTCAGACCGCAGAACCGGAAGAATTTAATTTCACTGACACGTGGTATTATATTATTCCGGATTGAACAGTGAAGGGGATTGTGGGATTTATAGTTCAATAGCAAAAAGCCTCAGATTTTAAAGTGAGGCTCCTCTCTCTCTCTCTCTCTCTCTCTCTCTCTCTCTCTCTCTCTCTCTCTCTCTCTCTACTGAAAAGATTACTTTGCATTTTATTGTCATTTGTTTCATGTAATATTTAGTCCTTTCAGATGGAAAACATTTATACATATAAATGATGTGATCCAAAGTGCATTTGAACAGCAGTGAAACACTTTCTTATGATGTGTTACATTCATATGAGCAGACAGAGAAGTAAGTTTGAAGTAAGTTTGGAGCAGAAGAAATAGAAATAAAATAAAATTGGCAGCTTTACGTTAAGCTAAAATGCTATTTCTAGCCATTTAACTTGCACGTTACCAGGCATGATCATATTTTTTTATCAAGAAAATTCACGTTGGATCATAATTTCTTTTTTTCTTGTAAGACATTTGATATTAGGGCAAAAATCATATTCTTGATAATAATTTTTGTATTATTTTCCTGTAAAAATATCTAAAAATCTTTAAAACAAGATCAATTAGATTAATCTTGTTTTAGAAACAACACTGCATTAGATATTTAGGTTTTTCAGAGAATGTATTTTTAACATGTGTATTTTGTCTTACTGTACTGGCAGAGTTTTATAGTCAAAACAAGTGAAAAAATCTACCAGTGCTGAAGAAGTAATCCAAATTATTTAGAATACATTACTGACCTTGAGTAATCTAACGGAATACATTACAAATTACATTTTACAGCATGTATTCTGTAATCTGTAGTGGAATACATTTCAAAAGTAACCCTCCCAACCCTGTAAGTATGTGTGTATATATATATATATATATATATATATATTGTCTACTTACAAAGTCCAACAGTACATGCATCACAGGAGATTAATGTTTTTTAATGACCCCCCCAGAAGTGGAGTCATTCAGGTTCCTGGGCACTACCATCTCACTGGACCTGAAGTGGGAAACCCACATTGACTCCATTGTGAAAAAGGTCCAGCAGAGGCTGTACTTCCTTCGCCAGTTGAGGAAGTTCAACCTGTCACAGGCGCTGCTGATACAGTTAAACTCAGCAGTCACTGAGTCTGTCCTCTGCACTTCAGTAACTGTGTGGTTTGGTTCAGCTACGAAATCGGACATCAGAAGACTACAAAGGACAGTTCGGACTGCTGAGTGAATTATTAGTTCTCCCATTCCCACCCTCCAAAAACTGTACACTTCAGGGGGCCTGGGTAGCTCAGCGAGTTTTGACGCTGACTACCACTCCTGGAGTCACGAGTTCAAATCCAGGGCGTGCTGAGTGACTCCAGCCAGGTCTCCTAAGCAATCAAATTGGCCCGGTTGCTAGGGAGGGTAGAGTCACATGGGGTAACCTCATGGTCGCGATTAAGGGTTCTCACTCTCAATGGGGCGCGTGGTAATTTGTGCATGGATCGCGGAGAATAGCATGAGCCTCCACATGCTGTGAGTCTCCACGGTGTCATGCACAGCCATGTGATAAGATGCACGGATTGCTTGTCTCAGAAGCGGAGGCAACTGAGACTTGTCCTTCGCCACCCGGATTGAGGTGAGTAACCACACCACCACGAGGACCTACTAAGTAGTGGGAATTGGGAATTCCAAATTGGGAGAAAAGGGGATAAAATAAATATATATTTTTAAAAACTGGAAAAATCACTCTGGACCCCATTTACCCATCCCATTACCTCTTTGAACTGTTGGCCTCTGGCCAGTGCAACAGAACCCTGAGCACCAGAACCGTCAGGCAGAAGAACAGTTTTTCCCCCCAGGCTATCCGTCTTATGAACAGTTACAACTGCCGCATTGTGCAATAATTATGTGCAATAACAAGCGTGGTAAATTATATTTAACATATCCTACCTCTTCTGCCATTACATTCCCTTGCACTATCTGTATATAACAGATTGTATTTGTATATACGTATATGTAATGGGTCTCCATTTGGATGGGCAAGGAGGAAGCTGTGACCGGCTTGACAAACACGTAGACATTTATTTCATAACATAGCATAACATAACATATTGTTGTATTGTTTGGGTACTGGAAGCTTCTGTCAACAAGTCAAATTCCCTGTATGTGTAAGCATACTTGACAATAAAGCTCATTCTGATTCTGATTCTGATACACACAATTTAATAATATTTTCACAATTTTTGCAGAAATTGGCAAAATTACAACTTGATTAAAAAATGACGCCCAATAAAATATTCTGCCGCAAAAGTGATGTTTACCTTGATTTTTCTATGTGTTCTTCAAACAACCATTGTATTTCATCTCAAGCTCTTCATTTATATTTTTGTCGACTTGGTTAAAAAGTAAACTAACTTTTGAAAAACTTTACTAGGGGCAGAATTGTTTGGTGTTGGATATGGTGCCACATGTGGAACTGCCATAATGTTCGAAAAATTTATAGAAATAATTTTCACAAAATTTTTTTTTAAATGGTTTGTGTAAAAAGTTTCAAAGTCAGTGTGTTTCAAAGTTAATGTGACCTTCAGTTCAAATCTGTTTGTTTGAATAAAAATCAACCCCTGTGAAATGAAAATGCCAGAAATTAAAGAAACACCCATAAACAACTTAGTGTTAATGAATAAATGTTTATTATATTATATAGTCTATATTAACAGTATATACTGTATACAGTCTTATATTTTACAACTGATAATGTCATAAAAGTGGAAACTGGACAAGAACTATGTTCTGGTTATTCTGAAGGCCATGTGTCGAGTGCAAGAGGAAACAGAAAGCAAATAAAGGCATCTGCTCTGTTTAATGTGCAGAAGAACATATACTCTGCACTTCACATCCATTAAGGAACATTTGCCATTTGCTGATGTCAAAGGACTTTTACAGTTTCCTTTGGATTAAACTGACATTCTCAGTCTGTTGGGATTATTTTCAGGATGTTGATCAGGAATTGTGACAGGCTCACTGCAGTGTAAATGGACAGGCAGTGTCCTATCATGAAGTCTTACAGCCGAACCAACAGGTGTTTGGTCTGTGTGGCATCTGTCTGCTGTCTTGGAGTGTGTCATACAACACAACTTGTCTTTAATATGTGCGAAGACCTCAGAGATCTGATTCCTCACCTCCCGCTGCCAGCAGGCATAAACAAGAGGATTGATCAGGGAGTTTGTGATTCCTAGCAGCCAAAGATGGTTCTCCAAGAAGTAATAAAGTTTACAGGTGGGACACAATACCTGCACAATACTAACCACAAAGAAAGGGCACCAGCAGAGTGTGAAGCAGCCCACCAGAACAGCAACTGTCTGCAGGGCTTTTACGTGACCCCAGTAATGTCCGGGCGGTAGAAAGCGTGAACCCATTTGCCGTATGCGCTGCTGGTGGCCACAGGCAATTTTCAGGATGTCCATGTAGAAATAGATAAAGACAGAAAGCAGGGGGAAGAAAAAAGCGCAGAAGATCACAATGATGCTCTGTGGTTCTATGACAGAGAAGAACGTACAAACATTATGATAATCTTTCTGCTGCATTGGCTCCACTATGGTGGGCAAAAAGCCCACAGTAACAGAGCCCAGCCAGAGTGGAACCAGACCTCCAGCAACCACCTTCTTGCTCATTAGCCGTGAATAGCGCAATGGCAATTTTATGGCGACATAGCGATCCAGCGAGATTAAGAACATGGTGAGGATAGAGGCAGCAGTTGGTGCAATGACAAAGGCCATGCGCAACAAGCATATGTCCTTTTGCATAGAGGCAGTCCGTCCTTCAAGAGCATCAATGGCAATTCCAGTGATGGCTACACCCACTAGGGTGTCAGCAATGGAAAGGTTTAAGACAAAGCACCAGCTATGGTAGCCCTTCTTGCGGATTAGCAGGACCAGAGCAATGGCTACTAGAAGGTTGGTGGAGATTATCGAAATGGATCCTGCACTAAGAATATAGCCCATGGTTGTTACTACTCTTTGTATCGTGGCAGGGGTTGTAAGTACTGGACTAGCCGATGTCACTCTGTACTGTTCCCTCATTTTTTCTGAGAAAGTCTCCGGAGTTGCATTAAAAATTATCATCATTGTGTCAAACGTATTTTACTTTTTCTGGACTCCACATAAATGTTACATCATCTTTAAGTCTTGTTTTATTTTCAAGTTCAAGTTAAGAGGACCTCAAGTTCCAACAGACAGATACTGTCAGTTTAAAGAGGAGGAAATGGAGGACGGACATAGATTTGTCTTCTCTCCCACAGGTAGGACATCGTTCCTTTTTTGCTGCAGTGGTTTAAATTTTCTGACCCTTGTACTCTCTGGCTGTCATCCAGATCCCATCAATGTTTCTCAAGAGCATACTTCCTTCTGGAAGAGACTGTTATCCATGAGGTTTTGATTATGCATTTGAAGCATAACTTTACTGAACTAATAAGACAAAGCTTGTCTATTGACAAAAAGGATTGAATACTTGCAGATGAATTCCTTTAATGAAAATCCTGGGAAAGTCCATTCTCATCATCCTGGAAAAGTCCAATAAATTCAGCAGTAAACATATTCCAAAAAAGCATAAATATGTCCAGAACAAAGATTCCAAGTGGAATAGTTCTTCCTGTATTAAGCCTCTCTCAGTACATCTTTGAGCCAATCAGGATGGCTCTAGGATAAAGACCAAGCTCACTTAGAACTTCCACCAAAAAATGGGGTAATCCATTTTGTTGGCTGCAATATCCCCAGTTATTCAGTCTCTGTACAGTCCTGCGTTAGTTGTCATCCATTGATAACTCTGATCATGCCTAACTTTAAACAAACTAAAAAGGGGAAGAGAAACTGAGAAAAAGTGGGAGAGAGAGGGTTGGGTTTAGAGACTGGGCTGGGAGGTGGGTTGGGGGATGGACTCCAGCAGCATAGCTGTCATTACTCATGAGTGAATGAACTATGAATAAACAAAATCTCTCATGGGTAAATAAACATTTACCATATAAAATCCAAACCCCTCCGATTTTACGATAGCAGCCAAGGTGAATGCACATAAATGGATATATTTTTTGGGAAACTACTTAGGGTGAATTAATTACATTGACCTTTATATTATTACTACAATAATGAAGCAACCCCTTGAACTTCCCTCCTGAGTCACGTGAATAATTGAGTCAAAGTCTCCAAGTGCAATGGACTTAAAAACTTGTTTCTAATTTGTACACAGGCCTCCGTACTGAGGAAAGATCTTTTTATAACAATGCTACACAATAAAGCTTGACTCCCACCGGCCAACAATGTGGTAGTGTCATTCACCCCTACTAGACTGTTCAGTGCTATTGAAAGCCAATTTTTGTCAGCAGTTGTTGTGCCCACCTCTCTGCTCTCTGAAAGCTCTTGGATGCTGTTTGTGCCGAACTGTGCCCGCCCCTCACCTGCAAATCACTGGCCGTCTTTACCTTGAGCTCTGTAAAGATCTGAAGATCAATTTTGAAGCAGTGGGCAGTTTGTTTAGAGGTCTTGACTGAAAATGTCTTTAAAGAGGAGACTACTCTCCATGTTGTTGTGCTGTGTGTACTGCGTGGCATCACTCTTCTGCCTTAACCCGGACAGAAACAACTGTGTCTCACATGGTGCCCGGTGAGTTTTTGTTGGAGTTGTGTATTTCCTTATGCTAGCCTGTAAGATTCAGGATATGTTGTTTTGCTGGTCTTAGCTTGTCATCAAGCCTGATCAGGCTTGTCTGTTAGCATAGAAGGGTTTTGGGTGCTTTTCTGTTGGTCAGATTGGGTACCAGCTTTGCCAGGCTGGGAAACCAATTTTAAGACCAGTAAACCAGTTTAGGCTGGATGAAGATGTTTTTTTGCCCAGAAGGGATATTGATCATTAAGTGATATTTTGTGTTTCTGAATCTTGCAAAGACATCAGGTTGTCTTTTACCTCTTGTTTGTGTAAGAATGTAAAAGTTTGGGGGCAAGGGCAAGGTGTCTCAGATTTGGTCATGAACAGCATTCATAGAAAATCATAAACGCCTCTAAGAAACTAAGAAAGCATTTAGTCTAAGTGTATTCTCTACACTTTATGGGCAGTATATTCAATCCTGTTATGGAATAACTTCATCTGAAACTCATGAAGTAATCACTTTTGAAAAGCAACATCTCTTGTGTTTCTCATGGTGTTGTAGGAATCTGATATCAGTTATTCAGCAGCTGTACCAACGTGTGATAAGGCTCCTACGCACCACTCTATGAGTTTTCTCAAACAAGAGAGAAGGTGAAACCACAAGGATCATCTACAGACTACTTATCAAGAGACAAATCAGTATAACTGATATAAAATTATGGACATTTGAGCATGAGAACTTTAAAAGATATTCACCAACATGATTAAAGGTGCATGTGCTTAAGATGGGGTTGTGTGTTAAAATTAATGGTCCATAAAGAATACATTTTACAAAAAGAACTTGATATTGCATATTAAGCCATATGAATGATTAACAATGGTAATGCCACTTTATTTGATCTCTCTGCAGGTTGAAGAGTGCATTTGGGAATGATGCTGTTGTCTTTGTGAGAGGGTAGTCCTGATAAAGAAGGAATATTTTACTTGCAGTAAAACTCCACGTAATATGCTATATCAAAACTTAATACACAGACCAAATGCTTAGATACTATAGAGAGAGACAATATGTGATTCTTTGGTTGAACAAAGAGACATTATTATAAATAAAGTTTTTTTTTCTTTGCAGTCTTGAGGTGAGACTGACATCCAGTGAAACCAGAGTTTCTTAAACCATGACCTTCATAATCCTGAGGGATAATTGTTATAAAAGGAAGGTTATGTGTACAACTGAAGTTAAATGTACAAGGCCTGCTATGGGAATTTATATCATTTGCCCAGACATACTTTTTAACAGGGAAAAGAGTGCAGACTGTTGAATACCTTATTGTCTTCCTGACTAAGTGATACAAAAATGTTTAAAAATGAAATAAACTTGCTAAATGTTGTTCAAAGTGTTTGATCTTTGATTATTTTATAGACTTATATATATATATATATACAATTCACATGTACTGGTCAACAGAAATGGAATAAATCCAAATTCACAACCCAAATTTTAAAGTGGGTTTACGCTACATCTACAACCCCAATTCTGAAAAAGTTGGGAACACCATTCACCGCTGCATGTACAAATGCAAGTTAAGGCTTTATAATGCAAAACAGCAGCCATACTTCAACACTGTCCAGAAGCGCTACAGACTTCTCTGGACTCAGTCTCATCTGAGATGGAAAGAAGAACAGTGGAATCGTGCTTTGTGGTGTGATGACTCCACATTTCAAATAGTTTGGGGGGCCGTTCTCCGGCCCAAAGAGGAAAGGATCTTAAATGTTATCAGCATCAGGTCCAAAAGCCAGTGTCTGTCATGGTATGGAGGGGTTCCAGTGCCAATGGCATGGGTAACTTGCACATCTGTTAGGGCACCATTAATCCAGAAAGAAATGTAAAAATATTTGGCGCAACATATGTTGCCATCCAGACGCCATTTTTTACAGGAACTTCCCTGCATTTTCCAGCAGGACAACTTCAAACCAGATACTGCCAGGATTACAAGTGCATGGCTGTGTAAGCTGAGAGTGCAGGTGTTAGACTGACCTGCCTGCAGTCCTGACCTTTCTCCAATTGAGAATGTGTGGCGCATTATAAAGCACTAAATACGGCAACGAAGGCCCCGTACAGTTGCACAGCTGAAGACCTGAATAATGGATGAATGGGGGGAAAATTGTGCTTCTTAAACTTAAAAAACGTATGTCGTCAGTGCCCTAAAGCTTATTAAGTGTTATAAGAAGAAATGGTGATGTTTCAATGCGGTAAACACTCGAGAATTTACAAAGCACTCCTTCCTGTTTTTAATAGCATTTTCCATACAGTCCCAACTTTTTCAGAATTGGGGTTGAATCATAATGACCTTGCATGAAGGACCACCTTCATTTTGTTTACATTCCCCTAAAATCAATTTAGAATAGACTTAACATTCTTCTCCCCAGTTTTGTGTGGGTAAATACAGTGTTTCCCTCCTTTGTGTGGAAAAATATTTAAGGAGTTTGTAATCGTTACCATGCTACAAATAAAACTGAAGAGGTGTCCTTAAAGATTGCTTGGTACATTATGTACAAAAGGTACATTAAAATGATTTCATCTGGAAATAAATAGATTGTTAATTTTGTAATGGTGAAAAGGAAACTACTGTCCATTTGTGTTTTGAATGTACTTGTTCAACTTCCTTTTGGCATGGGATGTCTCAGTTTCTGAGTTTGAAATTGAATTTAGAACTCAGTATCTCAACAGTTTTAAGTCGTCATTTTTATTTGTATAGCGCCTTTCACAACACACATCTTTTCAAAGCAGCTTTACAGAACATCAGGCATTCACAAAAAATGAAACTGTAATATCTATAATGTCTTACATTCATCATTGTGTAGTTTGATAAAATATGATTGTGAATTGTGTTTAAAAATAAGTAATTAAATAGTAATTGTATTTACAACCCCAGTGAGCAAGCCAAAGGCGACTGTGGCAAGGAACACAAAACTAAATAAGATGTTGGTTAATGGAGAAAAATAACCTTGGGAGAATCCAGGCTCACTGTGGGGCCAGTTCCCCTCTGGCTAACATCATGAATATAATGCCAATATTACTTATGTACAGGTGCATCTCAATAAATTAGAATGTCATGGAAAAGTTCATTTATTTCAGTAATTCAACTCAAATTATGAAACTCGTGTATTAAATAAATTCAGTGCACACAGACTGAAGTAGTTTAAGTCTTTGGTTCTTTTAATTGTGATGATTTTGGCTCACATTTAACAAAAACCCACCAATTCACTATCTCAAAAAATTAGAATATGGTGACATGCCAATCAGCTAATCAACTCAAAACACCTGCAAAGGTTTCCTGAGCCTTCAAAATGGTCTCTCAGTTTGGTTCACTAGGCTACACAATCATGGGGAAGACTGCTGATCTGACAGTTGTCCAGAAGACAATCATTGACACCCTTCACAAGGAGGGTAAGCCACAAACATTCATTGCCAAAGAAGCTGGCTGTTCACAGAGTGCTGTATCCAAGCATGTTAACAGAAAGTTGAGTGGAAGGAAAAAGTGTGGAAGAAAAAGATGCACAACCAACCGAGAGAACCGCAGCCTTATGATTGTCAAGCAAAATCGATTCAAGAATTTGGGTGAACTTCACAAGGAATGGACTGAGGCTGGGGTCAAGGCATCAAGAGCCACCACACACAGATGTGTCAAGGAATTTGGCTACAGTTGTCGTATTCCTCTTGTTAAGCCACTCCTGAACCACAGACAATGTCAGAGGCGTCTTACCTGGGCTAAGGAGAAGAAGAACTGGACTGTTGCCCAGTGTTCCAAAGTCCTCTTTTCAGATGAGAGCAAGTTTTGTATTTCATTTGGAAACCAAGGTCCTAGAGTCTGGAGGAAGGGTGGAGAAGCTCATAGCCCAAGTTGCTTGAAGTCCAGTGTTAAGTTTCCACAGTCTGTGATGATTTGGGGTGCAATGTCATCAGCTGGTGTTGGTCCATTGTGGTTTTTGAAAACCAAAGTCACTGCACCCGTTTACCAAGACATTTTGGAGCACTTCATGCTTCCTTCTGCTGACCAGCTTTTTAAAGATGCTGATTTCATTTTCCAGCAGGATTTTCACCTGCCCACACTGCCAAAAGCACCAAAAGTTGGTTAAATGACCATGGTGTTGGTGTGCTTGACTGACCAGCAAACTCACCAGACCTGAACCCCATAGAGAATCTATGGGGTATTGTCAAGAGGAAAATGAGAAACAAGAGACCAAAAAATGCAGATGAGCTGAAGGCCACTGTCAAAGAAACCTGGGCTTCCATACCACCTCAGCAGTGCCACAAACTGATCACCTCCATGCCACGCCGAATTGAGGCAGTAATTAAAGCAAAAGGAGCCCCTACCAAGTATTGAGTACATATACAGTAAATGAACATACTTTCCAGAAGGCCAACAATTCACTAAAAATGTTTTTTTTATTGGTCTTATGATGTATTCTAATTTTTTGAGATAGTGAATTGGTGGGTTTTTGTTAAATGTGAGCCAAAATCATCACAATTAAAAGAACCAAAGACTTAAACTACTTCAGTCTGTGTGCATTGAATTTATTTAATACACGAGTTTCACAATTTGAGTTGAATTACTGAAATAAATGAACTTTTCCACGACATTCTAATTTATTGAGATGCACCTGTATAGTGCAAGTCATGGTTTAAAATGATTAAACTAAGTAAGTGTTAAGGGTCAGTGTTTAAACAAAGATTTTGTAAGAATGGTAAGATTAATTACTAATGTCTTTTAAGTTCATCCTGGATTAACTGCAGAAGTTCACATAGATGCATTGTCCTTTGTTAGTTGGCTGATGAAGGGTTTGTTGGCAATTAATTGATAGTCTGTGTATTCCATTATAAGAGTGTAGTCCATTAAATTGAGGTGATGCAGGCAGAGATCAGTGAGGTGCATTGCAGTTCAACTGGCCGGTAATTTCGGTGAGGTCTATCCTAAATCCAAGGTTCAGGCAATGGCATATGATGTTGGCTTCAGTTCATCCTCTGAAGTCCATCGTAATAGACTGAAGTGATGTTTGACTGGCACCGACTGCATTTAGTCGTCATCAATCAGAGACATGTAGCAGTGGAATCCAACACGAAGCAGGAATGGAGCTGGATCCAGCCGGTTCTGGTGAATGGTACTTCATTGTTTTGATATAATTAATTACTTGTTTTTACAAGGAAACTATTATATTCATCATACTAAGTGGAAGTGATTTAAAAAAGTCACGTTTCTCTCAAACTTCCGGGCGGGAACTTCCGCTTACCGCGAGTTGAGTTCCTGTTTGACCCGCAAGATGGGAAACTGAAAGCTGTACGTGCGCTCCATGAGTTTTACTGCGAAAGGTACAGCAATTCTACATGTGGTCGAGACGATGGAGTCAGAAATAAAATAACAGAGGCGACGGAAGCGCCAGGTCTCAGGTATGTGAATTCACGAGGTGATATTGATTATACTTAAGTGATCATTTAATTTTGTACTTTATAAGCGCGTGAGTAGTTCTCTTCTAACTGGCTAACAGTCACGACTCACGAGCCGTTAGATCACCACTAGTCGCCCGATACTAACTCAAATACAACAGTTTTTTAAGGCGTCGACACATTTTGTTTAGAAATTCCCATATGGTCGCTATGAGTGCTCTTTTTAATTTGAAACGCAAACGTACGAACATCGTTCGCAGAAAATGTTCGAGCCGTTGCTGGTACTCAAGCTCCTTGCCAACGGAAGTGGGGGGAATTTTAGATTCCAACCAACCAACCAGGATCGCTTTTGTAATGATTGACGGAGTTTTCAGCCAATAGGATTCCCGCTAATTTCCTCTGGCGCTTGTAATGAATCTTTAATGCGGTCTGTCTTATTTCAGGCCACATTTGTCTCTGCATCTGGAACATACGGACGGGTAGCGCTATGTTGTACAATGTGAGATTAAAACAGCTCGTTTACTCCTATTTTGGGTTTTTGCTGTTTTTAGTAGGACTCCATCAAGCCGAGGGGGCCGCAACAGAAATGGCAAACCTGAACTGGAAGCCGTTTGTCTACGGGGGAATGGCCTCAATTGTCGCAGAATTCGGTGAGTCTGTGCACCTGCTGTTTTTGCATCATCATTTATATTACAGATCCCTTCTCAGATCATTTGAATACGAGTCTTTCTTGGCACAGTTGCTAATATCTCTAATGGAAGTGGCATAATTCATATTAATATTTGATAAATAAGATCAAAATATCGGCATCAGATGCATGCATGTAGTCAGAATATTGCATTACTCTTAAAGTAATTCAGGATAAAATAAAGCTGATGGGAACTATTTTTGTCTATTAGTGACCATTTGCTTGGAAATATCAAGTTGCTGTTTGGAAATATTGTTATATGGAGTTTTACCATAGTGTGTGTTTAGAATCACATTCGCTATATTTGCCACGTTGGAGGTACAGAATATCTCTTAACAATAGAATACAAGAAAACAAAAGAGCAGAATGAGTAAAACGACATTCCCCACCACACGGTGGGTACAGTGCACGGAACAGGACACTAAACGAAAGATTTGACAGGAAATGTTCACGTAAACAGTTGGTGAGATCTCTGAAATGCTTGCGTAAACATTAAAGTCACAAAAGTGAAGATTAGGATTTGAAATGTAATCTGTGATTGAATGCTGCAGGTACCTTCCCCATTGATCTGACAAAAACACGGCTGCAGGTTCAAGGGCAGACTCACTGTATGGAGGTCCGCTATCGGGGCATGTTCCACGCTTTGTTCAGGATTGGACGGGAAGAAGGCATCCGGGCGTTATACTCTGGGTGAGAGCAAACTATTTGCATATTCTGATCGACCACAAAATTGTCATTTGCAGTGAAGCATAATTGTTTCATGGTGGCAGCATTTGTGCTAAAGTGGTTTATTATGTACTTGCTGGAGGGCTGTTAATATCGGAGTTGTGTTCCCTGTTAACGGCATACAGTGCATTCATAAAGTATTCAGACCCCCTCATTTTTTTTTTCCACATTTTGTTATGTTGCATCCTTGTGCTAAAATGCTTTAAATAATTTTTTTTACAACACTCCACCGATCTGGGCTTTCATGGCAAAGTGGCCAGATGGAAGCATCTCCTCAGTGCAAGACACATGAAAGCCCACTTGGAATTTGCAAAAAAGCACCTAAAGGACTCTCAGACTGTGAGAAACAAGATTCTCTTGTCTGATGAAATGAAGATTGAACCCTTTGGCTTAAATTCCAAACATCATGTCTCATCACCTGCGCAATACCATCCCAACGGTGAAGCATGGTTTTTCAGTGGTGGCATCATGCTGTGGGGGTGTTTTTCAGCAGCAGGGACTGGTCAGGGTTGAAGGAAAGCTGAATGCAGCAAAATACAGAGAGAGATATCCTTAATGAAAACCTGGTCCAGAGCACTCAGGACCTCAGACTGGGCCGAAGGTTCACCTTCCAACAGGACAATGACCCTAAGCACACAGCCAAGACAACACAAGAGTGGCTTAGGCACAACTCTGTGTGAATGTCCTTGATTGGCCCAGCCAGAGCCCAGACTTGAACCAAATCAAACATCTCTGGAGAGACCTGAAAATGGCTATCCACAGATGGTCCCCCATCCAACCTGACAGAGCTTGAGAGGACCTGCAGAGACAAATGGCAGAAAATTCCCAAATCCAGGTGTGCAAAGCTTGTCGCATCATACCCAAAAAGACTTGAGACTGTAATCGCTGCCAAAAGTGCTTCAACTAAGTACTGAGAGAAGGGCCTTAATACTTATGTGATATTCAGTTTTTTCTTTTTAATAAATTTGCAAAGTTATGAAAAATCTGTTTTTTGCTTTGTCATTATGAGTATGAAGTGTAGATTGATGTGAATAAAATATTTTTTAAAGCATTTTAGCATAAGGCTGCAACATGACAAAATGTGAAAAAAATTAAGGGGTCTGAATACTTTCTGAATGCACTGTAGTTGCAACCCATACTTTGGTTTAGGGGTCTTAAAACTTGGAAGTGTAATAAACAGAGAAAATAAATATAGATGATATTAAATCCACATGATCTGCGTGGGTTTGTAGAGGAGCTGAGTAACGTAAAACCGGCCATCTGATTTGGCATGAACAGCTTGACTGCATTCGCTTGAGTTGAACTTGGTGGCGGTATATATTTATCAGTGAGCATCTTATTTTTCAAACCATTATTTTGTGACTTGCCACACCAGAAACTTTGTGGCTAGTGACTTGCTATTAATATAATTTTTTTAAAGAGACCATATTATGCTCATTTACAGGTTCATAATTTTATTTTGGGTCTACGAGAATAGGTTTGCATGCTTTAATGTTCAAAAAACACATTATTTTTCTCATACTGTACATTGCTGCAGCACCTCTTTTCACCCTCTGTCTGAAACGCTCTGTTTTAGCTCCTGTCTCTTTAAAGCCCCCCTTTCCGAAAAGCCCAGTCTGCTCCGATTGGTCAGCTGTCCCAGTCTGTTGTGATTGGTCAGCCGCTTAGAGCGTGTGTCGGAAATGTAATGGCCCTTACCATAACCGAATTTCAGCTTAAAGTATCCCTTAGGCGGGCATTATGCAGATGTGTTACATAGTGACATAGCTAAGTCACGGAAGTAATGGCTGGACTGCAAACCAGGCATTTCAGGCCGTTCACGAGCAGTGTTTTCTGTGGGAGAGAGTAACTCCCTTTGGCGTGGACTTTGTGCTTTGTAACTTTGCAGACCTTTTACATGCACAAACAGCTATATTACACACTAATGAAAAGGAAAAATCCCAAAAAGCATAATAGGGCCTCTTTAAATTGTTTTATTCTTAATTTGTTAAAAAAAAAAATTATTTTAGTCAGGTTAAAGCATTTTTAATTAGGATTATGCATTTAATACTCATGAAAACGGCTGTCAAACCAAACAATTACTGACAGCATGGGGAGAATTTCTAGTATCTTTTTAGGGGTCCCTATAAACATGATGCTTTTTGTGGACTTATTTTACTTTATGGTTTTCATCCTTTTTATACAAATAAATAGCCAAAGCTATAATAACTTTGTGACTATGGTAAAAAGTTAACAAACAAACAGGTTGTAAAAGGAATAGTTCACCCAAAAATGGAAATTCTCTCATAATTTGCTCGCCTCATGCCATCCAAGATGTGTATGACTTTCTTTTATCTGCTGAACTCAAAAGAAGATTTTTAGAAGAATTTCTCAGCTCTTTTGGTCCATATATGCAAGTGAATGGGTGCCAATATTTTGAAACTCTTAAAAATCTCACAAGTCAGCATAAAAGAAATCCATAGAACTCCAGTGGTTAAATCCATATATTCAGAAGCGACATGATAGGTGTGGGTGAGAAACAGATCAATATTTAAGTCCTTTTTTGCTAGAAATTCTTCTACCTGCCCAGTATGGGGTAACATGCATGAATACTGTGAAGCACAAGAAGAATGTGAAAGTGAGAGTAGTGATTGACTGAGCAGGGAGAAGAATTTATGGTTAAAAAAAAAAGGGACTTAAATATTGATCTGTTTCTCTCCAATACCAAAGTCCTTTTTTTTTTTTTTTTTTAAACCATAAATTGTCCTCCCTGCTCAGTCAATCTCTACTTTCACATTCATATTCTTCTTGTGTTTTTGGTGATTCACATTCTTCATGCACTACTGGGCAGGTAGAAGAATTTCTAGAGAAAAATACTTAATTAAACTTAAATATTGATCTGTTTCTCACCCATACCTATCATATCTCTTGTGAAGATATGGATTAAAACACTGGAGTCATATTGATTACTTTTATGCTGCCTTTATGTGCTTTTTGGAGCTTCAAAGTTCTGGCCACCATTTTACCTGCATTATGAGGACCTACAGAGCTGAAATATTCTTCAAAAAAATCATAATTTGTGTTCTGCAGAAGAAAGTCAAACATCTGGGATGACATGAGAATGAGAAAATGAGAATTTTTATTTTTGGGTGAACTATCTCTATAATGTGGCTAATTTTATTTATCTTAGTTGTTGGATAGATTGGTGCCACGGTTGCTTAGCAATGGTTTTTTTAAATATTGTATTTACATTTAATGAAAATATTATATCAGTACGTGTATTCCCTTTGAATCAATGTTTGTACTTTGGCAATGTTCTGAGTTGAGCCATAGCAACACTAATAATGTAATATTTATGCTTAAATAGCTCGAGCTGCGACCCTGAAATTTCACCAATGTGTTCCACTTCTCAACATATACAGTTGAAGTCAGAAGTTTACATACACTTAGGTTGAAGTCATTAAAACAAAATTTTTTAACCACTCCAAAGATTTAATATTAGCAAACTATAGTTTTGGCGAGTCGTTTAGGACATCTGCTTTGTGCATGACACAAGTAATTTTTCCAACAATTGTTTACAGACAGATTGTTTCACTTTTAATTGACTATATCACAATTTCAGTGGGTCAAAAGTTTACATACACTAAGTTAACTGTACCTTTAAGTAGCTTGGAAAATTCCAGAAAATAATGTCAAGCCTTTAGACAATTAGCCAGTTAGCTTCTGATAGGAAGTGTACTGAATTGGAGGTGTACCTGTGGATGTATTTTACCTTCAAACTCAGTGCCTCTTTGCTTGACATCATGGGAAAATCAAAAGAAATCAGCCAAGACCTCAGAAAAACAATCGTGGACCTCCACAAGTCTGGTTCATCCTTGGGAGCAATTTCCAAACGCATGAAGGTACTACGTTCATCTGTACAAACAATAGTACGCAAGTAGAAGCACCATGGGACCACGCAGCCATCATGCCACTCAGTAAGGAGACGCATTCTGTCTCCTCGAGATGAACCTAGTTTGATGCGAAAAGTGCAAATCAATCCCAGAACAACAGCAAAGGACCTTGTGAAGATGCTGGAGGAAACAGGTAGACAAGTATCTATATCCACAGTAAAACAAGTCCTATATCGACATAACCTGAAAGGCTGCTCAACAAGGAAGAACCAATGCTCCAAAACTGCCATAAAGCCAAACTACAGTTTGCAAGTGCACATGGGGACAAAGATCTTACTTTTTGGGGAAATATCCTCTGGCCTGATGAAACAAAAATTGAACCGTTTGGCCATAATGACCATCGTTATGTTTGGAGGAAAAAGGGTGAGGCTTGCAAGCCAAAGAACACCATCCCAAACTTGAAGCATGGGGGTGGCAGCATCATGTTGTGGGAGTGCTTTGCTGCAGGAGGGACTGGTGCACTTCACAAAATAGATGGCATCATGAGGAAGGAAAATTATGAGGATATATTAAAGCAACATCTCAATACATCAGCCAGGAAGTTAAAGCTTGGTCACAAATCGGTCAAGTCATTTTTATTTGTATAGCGCCTTTCACAACACACATCGTTTCAAAGCAGCTTTACAGAAAATCATGCATTAACAGAAAATGAAACCGTAATATCTGTAATGTCAGTCATCATTGTGTAGTTTGATAAAATACGATTGTGAATTGTGTTTACAACTAAGTAATTAAATAATAATTGTATTTAGAAACCCAGTAAGCAAGCCGAAGGCGACTGTGGCAAGGAACACAAAACTCCATAAGATGTTGGTTAATGGAGAAAAATAACCTTGGGAGAATCCAGGCTCACTGTGGGGCCAGTTCCCCTCTGGCTAACATCATGAATATAATGCCAATATTACTTAATTATGTATAGTGCAGTCATGGTTTAAAATTATTAAACTAAGTAAGTGTTAAGGGTCAGTGTTTAAACAAAGATTTTGTAAGAATGGTAAGATTAATTACTAATGTCTTTGAAGTTCATCCTGGATTAACTGCAGAAGTTCACATAGATGCATTGTCCTTTGTTAGTTGGCTAATGAAGGGATTTGTTGGCAATTAATTGATAGTCTGTGTATTCCATTATAAGAGTGTAGTCCATCATTAAATTGAGGTGATGCAGGCAGAGATCAGTGAGATGCATTGCAGTTCAACTGGCCGGTAATTTCGGTGAGGTCTGTCCTAAATCCAAGGTTCAGGCAATGGCATATGATGTTGGCTTCAGTTCATCCTCTGAAGTCCATCGTAATAGACTGAAGTGATGTTTGACTGGCACCGGCTGCATTTAGTCGTCATCACTCAGACACGTAGCATTGGAGTCCAACACGAAGCAGGAGTGGAGCTGGATCCAGCCGGTTCTGGTGACCTCACGATAGGAGTCCCGAGGTTGAGACATGGATACAAATAGAATAATATTAGCATAGATGCCATTAAATTTATTGCAGGGTTATAGATCATGATCAATGTTTCTGGTTTCTGGTTCCGGCAGACCTAACTAAAGCAGCCTAATTGTGAGTTGAAGGATAAATTAGGTGCATGCCTGGCTAAATAGATGAGTCTTTAGTCTAGACTTAAACTGAGTGAGTGTGTCTGCATCTCGAACGGTGTTAGGGAGACTATTCCATAGTTTAGGAGCCAAATATGAAAAGGATCTACCTCCTTTTGTGGATTTTGATATTCTAGGAAATATTAACAGGCCAGAGTTTTGCAATCGTAATGAAAGTAATGGAATATAGCATGGTAGAAGGTCACTTAAGTACTGTGGAGCTAGAACATTCAAAGCTTTTGTACGTAGTAAACAGAATTTTAAAATTAATATGAAATTTAACAGGTAGCCAATATAACGACGATAGAATGGTGTTAATATGATCATATTTCTTGGTTCTAGTCAGCACTCTGGCTGCTGCATTTTGAACCGATTGAAGTTTATTTATTGATCTTGCTGGACATCCTCCCAGTAATGCATTACAATAATCTAGTCTTGAGGTCTTGAACGCATGAATTAGTTTTTCGGCATCAGCAACAGAGAGCACGTGTCATAATTTAGCAATGTTTCTTAGGTGGAAGAATGCTGTTCTACAAACATTGGTAATTTGATTTTCAAAGGACAGACTGGTATCAAACATAACGCCTAAGTTCTTCGCTGTTGAAGACGATGTAACAGTACATCCATTGAGAGTCAAATTATATTTTAGCAGCTTGTTTTTAGTGGCTATCCAATCTTTGATTTCATTGATGCACTCGTCAGGTTTTGAAGAAATAAAAAATTGGGTATCGTCAGCTTAACAGTGGAAACTTATTCCATGATTCCTGATAATATCTCCCAGGGGAAGCATATATAAGGAGAAAAGCAGAGGCCCTAAAACTGATCCCTGTGGCACTCCATACTTGACTTTTGTTTGGCTTGACAATTCCTCATTTAAATAGACAAAGTGGTAGCAGTCTGCTAAATAGGACCTAAACCATGCTAATGCAAGTCCACAAATGCCAACATAATTCTCTAGCCTATTGAAGAGAATGTCGTGATCTATCGTGTCGAAGGCAGCACTAAGGTCTAAAAGCACTAGAAGTGAAATGCAGCTGCGATCAGATGATAAGAGCAAGTAATTTGTAACTGATAAGTGCAGTCTCTGTACTGTGATGGGGCCTTAATCCTGAATGAAATTGTTCATATATGCTATTTCTCTGTAGAATTTAACATAGTTGGGAGGACACTACCTTTTCTAGTATTTTTGACATAAATGGGCGATTTGAAATCTGTCAGTTCTCCAGGATCAAGTTGTGGCTTCTTAATAAGCGGTTTGATAACTGCCATTTTAAAGTTTCTTGGGACATGTCCTAAGGATAGCGACGAGTTAATAATATTAAGGAGAGGCTCTGAGATTACAGGGAATACCTCTTTTAAGAGTTTAGTTGGTATTGGATCTAACATACATGTTATGGCTTTTGATGTTTCGCTAAGTTTTGTTAGCTCTTCATGAACTATGACAGCGAAGGATTGAAGTTGCATGTGAGGAAAATTATGAGACACTGTTTTCTGAGGTACTGTGACAGATGATTGCACAATTCCAATTTTATTTCTGATTATTTCAATTCTAGCATAAAGAAATTCATGAAGTCATTATTATTGTGCTGCGACGGAATATCTGGTTCAGTTGAGCCTTTATTCCTAACCAATTTAGCCACAGTACTGAATAAACCTCTAGGATTGTTGTGGTTATTTTCTATGAGTTTGCTAAAATATGCTGACCTGGCAGCTTTTAGTGCCTGTCTGTGGAAGGACTGTGTCTGTAGCAGACACTATCCTTCCATGCACTGCAAAATACCTCTAATTTTGTATTCTTCCACTTGCACTCCATTTTCCGAACTGCTCTCTTGAGAGCATGAGTGTGATCATTGTACCATGGTGCGGGGCTTTTTTCTTTAATCGAAGGGGGGCGACACTATTAAGAGTGCTAGAGAAGACTGTATTTATATTTTCTGTTATTTCATCAAGTTTTTCTAGACTTTGGGGCTTATTGAGTGTGTGAGATAGATCTGGAAGATTATTAGTGAAGCTGTCTTTAGTGGTCGAAAGAATAGTTCTACCTGAATGATAGCGTGGTGTAGACTGAGTAACATTAGCTGATCACAGCATACAAGAGATGAGGTAATGATCTGAGATGTCATCGCTCTGCGAATTTCTATAGTATCAACATCAACTCCATACGACATTATTAAATCTAGCGTATGATTACGGTGATGAGTTGGTCCTGTCACATTTTGTCTGACTTCAAGAGAGTTGAGAATATTGATAAATGCTAATCCCAATGTGTCATTTTCATTATCTATGTGAATGTTGAAGTCACCAACAATTAAAGCTCTATCTACAGTAACCACAATATCTGATAAAAATTTAGCAAATTCACCAAAGAAATCAGAATAAGGCCCGGGTGATCTATATACTGTACCAAGGGCAAAAGACGACAGAGTATTGTTGATGTCTGACGGTGTCACATATAGCATTATTAGTTCAAAAGACAAACTTATATCCTGTCCTCTGAGTAACACCAAAATCGTAACTGTAAACTGTAGCAACACCACCTCCTCGACCCTTTAGACGAGGCTCATGTTTATAACAATAACCTGGGGGAGTAGATTCATTTAAACTAATATATTCATCCGGTTTAAGCCAGGTTTTGGTTAAACAGAGCGCATCCAAACTATGATCTGTAATAATTTCATTTACAATTAGTGCTTTGGTAGAAAGTGATCTAATCTTTAGTAGCCCTACCTTCATATGGTGTTTCTTTAATTATTATTATTTTTCTTAATTTTCTTTTTCAAGTTTGACCTTAATCAAAAATTTTTCTAAATGATTTAGTGAGAGTGTTGTGTTTGGTAGTTCGGGGAACAGACAGAGTCTCTATGTGATATCTAGGTGATACAGTCTCTATGTGTTGAAGTTTATGTGACCTGTGTGACGTCTCAAGGCAGTTAGCAGACGTTCGGATTAACCAGTTTGTCTGCTTCCTGACCTGGGCCCCAGTTAGTCAAATACTATGATTATTATGACTATGAGCCAAATTATTAGAGGAGAGCGGCACCTTCCCTGGAGGGATGGTGATACGGGTCAGGAGCTTGCAGATACGGGTCAGGAGCTTCAGTTAATGTTCACCTCAACCATAAGAATGGGGAAAAAATGTGATCTCAGTGATTTGGACCGTGGCATGATTGTTGGTGCCAGACGGGCTGGTTTGAGTATTTCTAAAACTGCTGATCTCTTGTAATTTTCACGCACAACAGTCTCTAGAGTTTATTTTATTTATGGTTTAAACTGACAAAGTCTGTGGTAACTCAGATAACATCTCTGTACAATTGTGGTGAAAAGAATAGCTTCTCAGAATGCTATTCTGAGATGCGGGTTGGCGCTGTTTTGGCGGCACGAGGGGGACCGACACAATATTAGGCAGGTGGTTTTAATGTTGTGACTGAAATCAAGCTTTTGACACTTAGAATTGAGGGACTTGTACACAACTATTAACACAAGGTGCAAACATTCATTGATGCTCAAGAAGACAACACACTACTATATGCATACTATAATTTATGTAAATATCTGTCATGTAGATTCTGAAGGGCAGTACTAAATAAAAAAATATTTTATCTCTTATTTGTATAAATTATGAAAGGGGTGTGAACATTTATGAGACAAAAGGGAATGCAAACTTATACATACTGTAAACCTCTTATTTATGGGTTATCAGCTGTCTTTGGCTGTCTATCTTGTTTCTGAACAGCAATCTAAATCGAGCAATTCTGTTGTTTGGCGTCGAGAAACGGCCATTTGGCTCCTTAATGTTTCAGTTTAAGAGCCAATCAGTCATTAAGTAATTTTTTTAGTCTGGAGCCCTGCTCTTTAACATTATCTCTAGTGATCTCCGACTGGTGAAGCCGGACATCATTAGTGACGACATTAATAACAGTTTTAGAAAATCTAAGTTTAGCATTAGCCAGCACTTGTAAATTTGATCTGATGTCAGACGCTCGAGCCCGGAAATGCATTTAACAATAGTGGCTGAAGTCTCTATTTCCACGTTCCTTACAATAGTATCACCAATTATTAGGGCTCTTTCAACATGATTCTTAGTGGGTGCATCACTGAGTGGGGAGAATCGACTGGAAACCTTAACAGGAACGGGAGTGTGGTGTCACTTTGCTGAGCGAGTATGCTGCCGAGACATCACCCAAACGCCCTGCTGCGGGGGCTCTACAGCCAGAACCAAAGTGCGAGCATTGCTCGTTGTACTACCCGCATCTGAAACAGTATCTACCGGCTTCTCTTTCTCACTGACCTCCACTAGCGTTCTGATGCGTGTCTCTAACTCATTAACCTTCTCCGTCAGCCTGACTAATTCCTTGCATTTATCACATGTAAATCCTTCACTGCTGATGGAAGATGCTATAGTAAGCATGTGACATGCAATGCAGGAAGAAATAACATGAGAAGATGCCATGACTTACCACAATTGTTTATTGTTGTTGGTTGTTCCTGAGCAGTGAGGGTTTGAGATCGATGTGAATCCCTCATGCAATTGTTCATGGTTGTTCTTGATAAGCGGTGCTTTGAGATCGATGCAATAATCCGTGTAACACCGAGGAGAAAAACGGGTGCGTGCTGTAAAATGCGTGCAGTTTAATCGTGATTAAAAATAGAAAGTGGATGCACGTGGAAAATCCACGCAGTTGAATCGCGATAAGAGACTAATGCAGGGGAAAGCCGGATGCGCGTTGAAAAATGGCAGATGTTAAGGATTAAAAGCTGAAAACAGATCGATAGATAAGCGATGCTAAAAAAGTTAGCAGGCTACAAACACAGACTTGAGCTAGGCACTAGCAGCAACAGGTAAAATACACACGGATGAAACAGTAGAAAAGCGGAAAAACCCAAAACACGTGGTAAAATGACAAAGGATAAAATGATGAACATATGAGAATAAGAATAAGCAATGCTAAGCAGGCTACAAAAACTTGTCCTGTGTGCCAGCAGGAACGGGAAGTCCAATGATGAGAGCAGTGACGTAAGACTCTGTAAGGGACCGTCGCAAATGGGTCTTCCAAAAAGACAATGACCCCAAGCATACCTCCAAAGGGAATGTGATGAATGAAATAAAAGCTGAAATAAATCATTCTCTCTACTGTTATTCTGACATTTCACATTCTTAAAATAGTGATCCTAACTAAAACTGAGTTTAAATGTATTTGGCTAAGGTGTATGTAAACTTCTGACTTCAACTGTGTGTGTGTGTGTGTGTGTGTGTGTGTGTGTGTGTGTGTGTGTGTGTGTGTGTGTGTGTATATATATAATATATAAATATATATATATATACACACACACACACACTGGCGGACAAAAGTTTGGAATAATGTAGAGATTTTGCTGTTTCGGAAGGAAATTGGTATTTTAATTCACCAAAGTGGCATTAAACTGATCATAAAGTATAGTCAGGACATTACTGATGTGAAAAACAGCACCATCACTATTTGAAAAAAGTCATTTTTGATCAAATCTAGACAGGCCCCCCAGCAGCCATCACGCCAACACCTTATCCTTGAGTAATCATGCTAAATTGCTAATTTGGTACTAGACAATCACTTGCCATTATATCAAACACAGTTGAAAGCTATTTGGTTCATTAAATGAAGCTTAACATTGTCTTTGTGTTTGTTTTTGAGTTGCCACAGTATGCAATAGACTGGCATGTCTTAAGGTCTATTTTAGATCTAATATGGCAAAAAAGAAACAGCATTCTCTAGAAACTCATCAGTCAATCATTGTTTTGAGGAATGAAGGCTATACAGTGCTTGAAATTGCCAAAAAAACTGAAGATTTCAAACAAAGGTGTACACTACAGTCTTCAAAGACAAAGGACAACTGGCTCTAACAAGGACAGAAAGAGATGTGGAAGGCCAGATGTACAACTAAACAAGAGGATAAGTACATCAGAGTCTCTAGTTTGAGAAATAGACGCCTCACATGTCCTCAGCTGACAGCTTCATTGAATTCTACCTGCTCAACACCAGTTTCATGTACAACAGTAAAGAGAAGACTCAGCGGTGCAGGCCTTATGGGAAGAATTGTAAAGAAATAGCCACTTTTGAAACAAAATCAAAGAGAAAAGGTTAGAGTGGGCAAAGAAACAGACATTGGTCAACAGATAATTGGAAAAGAGTGTTATGGATCTTAACCCCAATGAGCTTTTGTGGGATCAGCTAGACTGTAAGGTGCGTGAGAAGTGCCCGACAAGACAGCCACATCTATGGCAAGTGCTACAGGAAGTGTGGGGTGAAATGTCACCCGAGTATCTAGACAAACTGACAGCTAGAATGCCAAGGATCTGCAAAGCTCTCATTGCTGCACGTAAAGGATTTTTTGACGAGAACTTTTTGAAGTAGTTTAAGAAGTTCTGAACACTTCTTTTCAAATTGTAATAGTAATTTTTCACGTTATTAATGTCCTGACTATACATTGTGATCAGTTGAATGCCACTGTACATTACATTATTGTACATTATTCCAAACGTTTGGCTGCCAGTGTATGTATATTTTGTACAACATTTAAAAATATTATATTCTTGAGATGCAGATCTGATTTGCACAACATTTGCATGCATGCTTTGCATTATTCTGTCTTAAGGTTGTCTTTGAAGATTGTGATTGCAGGGGTGTAGCTCTTTAATTTAAACTTTGTTCTTCGAGATTAATTTATTTTTATGTATTCTATGTTCATAGATTTGCTTGTTAATTTCCAGGGTTTTGTGAAGTGTTTTATTTTGTAATTTGAACTATATACTTATTCCGATTTCCATGAATCTCAATCTGAAAATAAAGCTATGGCCTTGAAACTGTGTATGTCTTGCTTTTCTCAGGATTTCCCCCGCACTGCTTCGTCAGGCTTCATATGGGACAATCAAGATTGGTACATACAACACACTAAAGAAACTGTTTGTTAGTCATCCTGAAGGTGAGTTTAGAGAATACATTTTTTTTAATCACTGTTGTTTCTTCTCCATCCATCATTTCTATAATTTGGTTGAACAGAAACACATTAGAGCAATGCCTGGAATAGTTTTATCTTATGTTAGTGTCTTCTGATGAATCAGTCATTGCACCACAGACCTCCACCTCCACAAAATGTTTGCACATATCCACATTTTTCCTTATTAACCACTGGGTAGCACCATTATGATTCTAATTGCCTCAAAACTGTTTTCTGGTTCCGGTCTCCATAAGAAACAACCAATACGAGCATTCCAAACAATTTACCATTTTAAGTGTTAGTTGGAGTAAAAATTAGTTTAGGCTCAACTTGTGCAGTTGTTGGCTGTCATAAAATAATTAATGATATCAACGTAACTCACCTCGATTCATAGCTTCATGTTATTCACCCAGTCCTTAAACTTTGACCAGTGAGGAACTAATGGTTAGTTACTAATGGAAAAAATGATCATTGCCACTCTAAAGTATCGGCACAATTTTTGCGAATTTAATACGCTAAACAAAACATCACATTGTCCATTAAGAACTTATGCCGATGCGAGTGAAAACACTGGAGAAAATAAAAACAGGCATCTGTTATGAATCGTGGAACACTTCCATGTTCAGGAAAAAGGTTGGATATGTGATTAAATTCCATATAAAACATTTATGTGATTTGTTATATTTAATGACCCCAGTGACATGGGTATTAGTGATTGACTGAATCAGTGTTGTAGGTACAATGCATTAATGCAATGAGTGATGTAGGTGCATGTCGGTGATTAACGCTTTAGGTCCTACGCCTTAAGCGCAGCGCTATGCAATTTGTCATGAGCACAAAGCCAGTGGGCATGGCCATGAAGTTTTGATGTTTTTGTGCAAGCATGCGCTAAGTCTAGGTGCAAGTGGTCTGGTGAAATCATGCGCACAAAGTGCTATTGGGCTGGCACAAGTGCAAATGAATTCGGACGTTTTTCTCTGGTTATTGCACCATCTGCTTCCTATTAAATATTCCATTCCCTGTTAAGCAACGTCGATATAAAATAGCCCATTCATAAGAATTTAGTATTGTACATGGGCTGGATGCAAATTCTAAGCGCAATTTTCGTGCCAGCACAAAGCGCAAGTGGGCGTGGCTGGGACTTGCTTGTGCAATCTGTGGTTGTATGCGCGCAAACTGTAGATGCATTGTATGTTAATGAAGTGGTGAAAAGCGCATTTTGCTATTTTCCTGAGAAAATTATGCATCTAAGCGTAAATTTCTAGCACAGTCACGAAAATAGTCCATCGTGTATGCGCAAAATATTGCAAATATCTAATCAAAATGGAGTGTGCTGGCAATTTTAGCTCATAGCTGCACTACTGATATTTACGCTGTTCCAAACAAAAAGTATCTTCCGAGATACCTTGTTTTTGCCAAAAATGTTAGCATTGCATTTACCCTTCACCGAAGTACATTTTATCCAATACTGAAAAGTATCAGTAGAAAATAATAATGTTGCTTCCAATATTTGTGTATGTTATGTATTTTTGTGCTCATTAGAGGATTCATTTGTGACGTTAGCAACATGCCAATGCCAGATACTATTAGAATCATGAACCTATAAGTGTTAAGGCCCGGGTATACTTAGCTTTTCTGCGTTCTGGATCTGATCATGCCCAGTCGACCGCATTGCCTTTCAAAGTATACTCTTTTGACGGTGATCGAATATGAACACGTTTGACGCATGCATACTATAACTGCTCTTTTAGTACAAATTACGATGGGCACATACGAAAACTCTCTGCATGTCAAGAAAATATGGGCCGCACATGGACAATCCGCGTCAACTGGGCTAATGAAGAAATTTGCATCAGGCATACTGTGCGCGAAGCGATCAGCAACTCGGAACACCGACATATACTTTGGCCTTCTGTCGATCTCACTATTTTAGTCTAAATTAACCACTTATTAGTTTCCATTTTGCTAATTATGCTTTCTTAAATGGATAGTTCACCCAAAAAATTTTATTCTCATCATTTATTCACCCTAATGCCATCTTAGATGTGTATGAATTTCTTTCTTATGTAGAACACAAAGAATTTTAGAAGAATATTTCAGCTCTGTAGGTCCATACAATGCAAGCGATAGGTGGTCAGAACTCCAAAAAGGACATAAAGGCAGCATAAAAGTAATCCATATGACTCTAGTGGGTTAATAAATGTCATCTGAAGCGATCCAATCGGTTTTGGGTGACAACAGACCAAAATATATCTCCATTTTCACTATAAATCTTAACAGCAGTCTCTTTGGCAATCATGATTTCAAGCTTGATTAAACTTCCTGTAGCGTTATCTAGTGCTCTGCGCATGCAACGAGTATAATCGTGCTTGAAATCATGATAGTGCCTAGAGATTGCAGTGGCAAGATGTACAGTGAAAAGGAGTTCCATTTTGGTCTGTTTTCTCCGAAAACCGACTGGATCACTTCAGATGACATTGATTAAACTAAAGTTGAATGGATTCCTTTAATGTTTCCTTTATGTGCTTTTTGGAGCTTCAAAGGTGTGTCCATCATTCATTTGCATTTAAATGACCCACAGAGCTGAGATATTCTTCTGAAAATCATCTTCCAGATACTGCAAATTTTTTGATTTTGTAATTTTGTAAGGAAAGACAAAGTTTTTTTAGATTCTATAAATCACTTTAATTGGCCAAATTGTCAATTATCACCTTTTCCACCAACAAGTTATCAGTAATACACTATTGGTCGACCTCTAGTTGACATCCAACTTTGACGCTTGGGACAATTGAGGGACTCCCAACTATTTATTACAAAAACTGAAAATGTTCATTGATGCACAAGAAGGCAACGCACTGTATTAAGAACCAAGGGGGATATAAAATTTTGAACAGGATGATTTGAGTAGATTGTTATTATTTTATGTTGTGTATTATTTTGTATATGTAAATATCTGTTATGTTGCTTCTGAAGGGCAGTACTAAATAATAATAAAAAAATCTGCTTCAAACGTTCTGCAAGGGGTGTTTTTCATATAGTGAATAAAAACATCCACAGTAAGAATAACCATTATCGTTTGAGCTCTAAAAGGACTCGTATCTAAAATTTGCACCGTAAAAGCTAGGGATATGCAAAACTACATATTTTCAAAATCAGCAATTAGGTGGATTGCTTGAATGACAATTTTAGGCAATCTGCCAGACGTATATTAGATGATAAAAAACAGTGAGGCGGAATGCAACATAATGGAACAGAAACCAGAGTCATTGAGATAAGGTTTTAAAAATTGGACAATTTAACTACACACCATCTTCAATGCAAACCTTATGGTGGGTGGCAAAAAAACAACTGCAACAACATGGTACACCCAAATTTGTTTGTCTGCGTGTGTATGGCTGTGGTGATGGTTCTTTAAAGCGATTTTAATTTAAAGATGTTTAAAATAATTTTCAGAGAGGGTTTTCCTGCCAAAACTGTAAACTAACAGCTAAAGTGCATTAATTAAAGCACTAAAGTCGTAACCAAATATATATTGTAGAAAAACTACTTAACCACACTAATCGACCTGTTGGTTGTTGGGAAAACTAGTTGACCATTGTGACCAGTCCCTGATTGGTCTCAGCTCTTTCAATACCAGACTTTTTTGTTCCACGGCTCCAAAACAACGTGTAATCACCATCACTAATGTGCGGTCCAAACAGCGAGAGCCAAAGAGGCAGACAGAATATGCTCCGAGACTGTACATTTCCAACATTACCTTATCTCGATCTGGCGTCATTACATTTCAATCTGACAGGATACAGGATCTCCTGTTCCCGCAAACACCATCTGTATTACTTGAATCCCTGCCATGACCACTTCAAGAAAGGTCACAGCTATGCCAACAGGTTTTTTTTTAAATTATATTTAGCAGTTTATGAGAGGATCCAGACAGCTTCTTTTTTGCCATTTTCTGTTGTTTTCTCTCTGCATGCTGTTACAAGGATGTTGCCACTGTATGTCGAATGCTTATTTTGATACAGGCTTTGCGTGGTGGTAAAGGGGGTACCAGTGCCATTCTCCTGCCGAAATTAATGGTGCGTCCTGGACCACACACACTGTTGGTCACATTGATCAAGGATTCAGTCATTACTGTAATTATCATTCTAAAATTCATCCATGTTTTCATTTCTCTCTTTTTCCACTGTTCTCCTGTCACTATGGCTAAATCTGAACAGAAGACTAACACTAATCTTACACTCAGTACATTTACATGCACAGTTAAAATTGAGCTACAGCGGGTTTTTGGGTAGTCAAGCTCCAGTCTGTCTGTCCAAGTATACATGACACAATGTGTAATTGAAAGAAAGCACATCAGCTGAGGAACTGTTAAATAAACATGGTGCGGCACCTCTTTCTTTTGAAGCACGTGCAAAACACCAAGGCCAATTGTGGACTGATTAATGTGTTGCTGGAAAAAGCTGAGCTACAATATCTTTAACTAGATCTGTTAGTCCAACTTCACAAAATCTGGCTGGTACATTTTCAGTTAGACAAAAGTGCTTGCATGCCAATTTCTAAGAAAAATTATTGTTAATTTTGACAGACTGAAATCGAGCTTCTAAAATGCATGTAAACATACTGACTGACGATTCATTCACCTCTGTTGGGGTCTTAACATTGACCACGTTTACATGCACTTAAGAAAACCATTTACTTCAGGTTTTTTGGAAGAAAGCAGAGTTCTGAAACGTCATGTAAATAAGAATGCCATTTTCCTTGTGCCGCTTAAGGGATTAAGAGAAAGCAGTTTAGCACACATGGGTTTCTTAGCAGAGATCGTGGCTTATGTGGCCATGTAAACGCATAAGCAGAATTCTTGAAAGTTTTGGATGAGTGCGCGTGCATGGAACAGACCGGGAAAACAAATGTCATAGGATTGAGCCCAACAACTTGTCAACACAGTGGAAAGAATTCAGCATTTCTGGGAGTACAGTGGGAAAATCTCATACACCATAAACTATAGCTATTTATACAAATCAATGTAAAGTATCGACTGCTGTCCTTCACGTCCGTTAAAAAATTTTAACGGACGTCCTGAATATGCGTTCAAGTACATTGGGGGAATCCCAGTTTTATGTAAGAGGGAAACCTCACTATTGCAGCGCAATTCCGCTGCAGGTCGCAATGGTAATTCAAGAAAATAAACACAGCAAGAACTCTTGAATATCTGGAAATAAAGTGAAGTAACTGAGAATAAAATGGTAAAGTCTTCCTCGGATGCTATGTTTGTTATTTACACGAGTCACTGGGAAATTACATTGTGGTGGAAAAAGCCACAACCGAGCCACATGTATACAGGTGTAAAGAGTATGCGTTTAGTGCGTAAAAATAGGGCTTTTTAACATTTATGTGAATTAATTTGATAACTGCATGGCTCTCCGGCACTATTGTATTTGTGAATGTAATGTTGTTGAGAGATGATTGACAGCTAATCCTTCAGAATTAAACCACTCTTTGGGGGTAGTTACACTTGGTCACTTGGTCGAATAGCTATCCGATCATGAAAAGACCAGGGGCCTCATGTATAAATCTCTGCTTAGATTTCTTCCTATGCGTAAGCACAAAAGTCAGATTTTGTGTACGCACAAAACAGTTCAGATTTGTAAAACCGTATGTATGCCAGAACCTGTGCATAGTTCCCTTAAATCCCAGCTAGCGGAAAATTGTGCATACATGCATGTGATTCATTGCCCACCCCGTCTCCTCCCCAAAATAACCATATATGGAGTGTACAGCGTCTGTTTTTACTATGCATATCCTCATCAGCATACAATTACCATATGCATTTCACCATCCAGACACATGAGTACTGCGTTTAATGGTACGAGAAACTGTATTATAAGAGATAAAACTGTAAATGTCACATGTGCCTTAAGAGTCGGGATGAAGTGGAGCAGGCAGCACATTTGATGCGCATTTGATGTGCATTACTGTACCTGTTTGCAGCTGTAAAATACTGTTTCTGATGAGACATGTCTCTCCAATGGTCCGTGTGACTACTGAATGTGTCCAGCAGTGCCTGTCTTATAGCTACTGTCCGTTTTACTGAGCCATTTCATGTCAGTCAGAATCAAGTGTGCATCGCATTACAGATCATCTTTATTCAAAGGCTGTATTTATCTCAGTACGTGATTGTAATAGAACAGACAATATCTCAAACTAGGAAAACTCATTTTTATTTTCTGTATGTTCCTTCTCTATGATGAAATGGAAAGTTCTCCAAACGCAGCGCATCCCAAAACAATATTTCCCTTTTACAGCTTATATTTGAATGCCTTTTCAATTCGTTACATAATTATAATAATAGAGCCTACTATTGGCTTGATAACAATTACTGTTTCAAGTGCTTAACTACATACTTTATTCTAAATGTGAATTAAATGAAAATCAGAGTTTTATAATCGGTCTGTTCAGTTCATTATTTGTCCAGCTGGAGTCATCAGTTCACACACACCAGTAAAAGAGTGCATACGCACAGACAAGAGTGTCCGGATGGTGCGCAAATATTTACGCCAAGTTTATTTTTTATAAATCACGATATGCTCTTTGGAAATTGCTTACGCACATTTCAATATCCCAGGTGTACATGCCCTCCAAGACTGATTCAAGATGGATATAAATCCGATCACTCAAACAAATCAAGAGGTGGTTTGAGATGCATCCCACCCAAACAGTGCTCTGTCAGCATAGGAAAAATACAAAACATAAACAGCTGTTACCAAGTATTTCCATAGGGCTTATGTTGCGCAGTAAATGATAACAAATGAACGGATGCAAGTTGTAGCAAAGACATGACTTTTTTTCTTCATTTACTTGATGCAGATCACTGACAAAACTGCAACTAAACACTGAAAATAAGCGCAGCTGATGCACATGAACATATCTTGCCTACAAGCCAAGAGGGGGAAACACATACAACGCGTGCACACAGACACACATACGCTGGGCAAAGTCACTTTGAATCAAATAATATAAGCACATCTTATAAATACTCTGCCTGGCATTAGCATAATCATGGAGGTGAGCTCCGGTTTATTTGCATATAGCGTGGGAATTGAAGATTGGATTTGTATCCATTTGTAGTGGAGACACACTAGCTGGGTTTCCATTCACATATTTACTCAAATTTAAACGTGAATGAAATTAGACGATACGCACATCCCTAATGGAAACATAGCTATTGATGTGGCCAAGTGTAAATGGAATATGCTTATTCAGTCGGATAGCAATCTGATTAGTAAAAACGCATGAAGTGACCAAGTGTAAATACCCCCTTCGTTTTGTGGCTTCTCTTTCTTTCTTGCATTTTGTCCTTTGTCTCTGTGTATCTTTTTTTGTTTTGTTTTGTTTTGTTTTTTAATCCCCTTTTCTCCCAATTTGGAATGCCCAATTCCCACTACTTAATAGGTCCTCGTAGTGGCGTGGTTACTCACCTCATTGCGGGTGGCGGAGGACAAGTCTCAGTTGCCTCTGCTTCTGAGACTGTCAGTCTGCGCATCTTATCACATTGTGCATGACACTGCGGAGACTCCCAGCATGCTGCTCTCCGCGGTCCACGCACAACTTACCACACGCCGTATTGAGAGCGAGAACCCCTAATCATGACCACGAGGAGGTTACCCCATGTGACTCGACCCTCCCTAGCAACCAGGCCAATTTGGTTGCTTAGGAGACCTGGCTGGAGTCACTCAGCATGCCCTGGATTCCGACTCGCAACTCCAGGGGTGGTAGTCAGCGTCAATACTCGCTGAGCCTCCCAGGCTCCATCTCTGTGAATCTTTAATGAAACTTTAATTGCATTTTCAGAGTTTAATGGCTGCTGTCATCTTTGCTCTTTGCAGATGAGACCATGGTGATTAATGTGTTCTGTGGTGTAGTTTCTGGTGTTTTGTCATCCTCTTTGGCAAATCCTACTGATGTGCTAAAGGTATGTGAAATCAAAATTAAATATTCAATATAAGTCAGTGATGACAAAAATACTAGAATAAGTAAGCAGAAAATATGAGCATATGAGTTTTTTCTGTTAAGATCACATCTATTTGTTTTATTAACATTAATTTAAGGGTATTAACATTAATGTAAATTGTCCACTATTACAGGTTTTTTTAATTGCTTGATAATCTAGAGAGCAAAGTAGCCAGGGGCCTGGGTAGCTCAGCAAGTAAAGACGCTGACTACCACAACTGGAGTCGGAAGTTCGAATCCAGGGCGTGCTGAGTGACTCCAGTCGGGCTTCCTAAGCAACCAATTGGCCTGGTTGCTAGGGTGGGTAGATTCATGTTGGGTTAACCTCCTCGTGGTCACTATAATGTGGTTCTCGCTCTTGGTGGGGCACGTGGTGAGTTGTGCGTGGATGCTGGAGAATAGCGTGAGCCTCCGCAGCGCTAGGTTTCTGCGGTAACACGCTCAACTAGCCACGTGATAAGATGCGCGGATTGACGGTCTCAGACGTGGAGGCAACTGAGATTCGTCCTCCGCCACCCAGATTGAGGTGAGTCACTATGCCACCACGAGGGCTTAGAGCACATTGGGAATTGGGCATGCCAAATTGGGGAAAAAATCCCCCCCAAAGTAGCCTTGGCCGACAAAATGCTTATATGTACCAGCGTTCTCAGTTCCCACAGTCATGAAAAACCTGGAAATATTAGGGAATTTAATAAATGTGTTGTCCAGGCCTTAAAAATTACACATTTTTTCCCAGTTATGCTCAGCTATAAATATTTAATTGACTAGAAATAGCTCTTGTGTGTGCAGTCTTCATAAAATGATTAATAAAACTTATGCAGTAATCACAAACTGGAAAACTCCTCAAAATGAATTGTTTAAAGGGTGTGGGAACCCTGATATACATACTGTATTTGGTATCCTGTTATTTCCTTCGGTTTTGTTCTCAGATCCGAATGCAAGCTCAAGGCAGTCTGTTACAAGGCAGTATGATGTCCAACTTCATCAGCATTTACCAGACAGAGGGCACTCGAGGCCTGTGGAGGGTGAGTGCTTGACACCTGCGATGAGATTTTAGAGCATGTTTAGTAAGAATTTCTCATTTGCATTTCAACTTCTTAACAAAACTAGAAGCTGTCAACATTTCTAAGCTTTAGCATCAATCAGTATTTTTATTTCAGGGTGTCATTCCCACAGCACAAAGAGCGGCCATTGTGGTGGGTGTGGAGCTACCGGTCTATGACATCACCAAAAAGCACCTGATTCATTCAGGGCTGATGGGAGACACAGTCTTCACACATTTCATGTGAGATTTTCTAGACCAGTACTTGGTGTTAATATAAAATTTGGTCCCTGTTTTAATGTAATTAGATATAGGGGTCGGCCGGTGTGGATTTTTCACACCTGCCGGGGTGGCAGATAGCGATATACTTCTGAATACAATTAAATGGCTGCAAATGAGACGTACACAAAATTGCTGAAATTAAGTGAACACTTGTAAACGATATTTAATCGAATTCATACAAAAATATTTAAAAACAAATGTGCATTATCTATTTGCATGGCTGTTGGTAGATTTTGAAATTGTCATGGTACATTACTGAGTGTGAGTGTTTCACATACTGATACTTCTGCTTATTTAAGAGTCCGACAATGCGAGAAAACTGAGTTTGCTATTGATTTCCAAAAGTAGAGGCATGCGCACAGCAATATCGCACATTGGATAAGCTCGTAACAATGACGGTAAAGGTGAAATCGGGTGTCAGTCAGTTTATGCTCGAGCCATTTATGACCGTACCCTGATAAGAAAACCATTCAGTCATTTACATGACCTTACACGTTGTCAGCTCTTACAAGATTGTGCATGTAATCGCACTTACTGATGGAGGAAATGTTTTTATTTTTTATTTATACTGTCGCAACATTGACCTCATAATGAATGTGACCCATATTATTTCTTATGTTTATTCAGTTCCAGTTTCACATGTGGTCTGGCAGGGGCTCTGGCCTCCAACCCAGTGGACGTTGTGAGGACACGTATGATGAACCAGCGCGTGCTTGCTGGTAACCCTATGTACAAAGGTACCCTGGACGGACTCATGCAGACCTGGAGAAATGAGGGTTTCTTTGCCCTTTATAAAGGCTTCTGGCCCAATTGGCTGCGTCTGGGGCCTTGGAATATCATTGTATCCTTTAGCAATTAAATATCTGTTTGTTAACGTTGCATTTAAAAATAGCTTCCTTGTTTTTGTTGTTTGCATAGTTCAACCAATAGAGGTCAGCACTGCAACAAGACGTTTGTTTAGTGCGAGTCTCACAGTAGTCATTAAAAAATCTTGATGTTTTTGCTTATACTGATCAATTTGTGGAAGTTAATTTCATTTGACAGCAAAAGTTACCTAAATAAATTTTTACTGTACTGTCAAGTTTAGGCTGAATTTGTTTTTAATGACCTTAAAGTCCTATAGGCTTATGTTCAAATATTTGAAAGTAAACGTAAAAGATGAGTTGAAATAGACAAGTTGGAACAGATGGTGAAAGAAAAGCAGACAACAAGTGCCCAGTAAACTTGCGAAAACTTGTTTAAGCAGCATGTGGGTGTGTGTGTGTGTGGGTGTGTGCGCGCGCGTGCGTGCGTGTGTGTGTGTGTGAATTACACATACCCAAATACAATATACCTGTTATCCTTGACTTATATTTCAGTTCTTTATCACATTTGAGCAGCTGAAGAAGCTTCCATTGTAGCTGAGTGAGTCTGTGACTCATTAGACTGGACTGTGTGCAGGTGCATGTATGTGAGGCTTCGGTCGTTAAGCGTTCACCATCCCATCTCCATCACTCACCTGTATGTTTATTTAGGAACTTGTTTTATTTTCGTCCTCGTTTGTAATTGTATATATTTAACATTTTAAAACATTTTAATATTTTTGCACCTATATCCTTGGTCTCTCCTGGCAGATATGGTCTGTCAGCGCCATGCTCTGAAGCCAGGTGGAGTTAAATTAATGTACACTTGGCCAGCCTGTAGCCACACAGGTGTACATTTGAGGTAAAGGGCTATAGGTTAAAATGGAAACCACCAGGCATTGTTTCTTGCCACTGGCTTGGGAGTTCGGCATCTTTTTGTGCATAGCATTGTAACGAATGTATCTGAGGACTCGTCCACTGGATGGAAATGTAGAAGGAGTTTAGTGTTTAACTGAATGCTGTTAGTGGAAATATGCAGAGGCTGTTTCATATCAGAACTCCTAGAAATATTTGCGGTCAACACGCTCCAAATTTGGCATAAAAGCTTTTAAATTACAATGGTATTCATTTAGTTATGGCGTCAATAACAGGAATGCCTTTTTGTGTTATGCATACAGTGCAGACATGATTGGTTGTTCATGCTTCAAATCATAAATTGTTGAATCCTTTGAACACTTGTGTGCTCAAAATGCGTTTTCCCCCCACATTCAAGAAGTCTGTAACATAGTTTGTGCTGAGCTTGAACTCCAGTTTCCAAGCACCTGTGAAATTGCACAAGGTGTGTCCTGTTGTTTGTGTTTTTGTGTTCGTTTTTTGTTGATATCTTTTTTTGTCAATTACTTGTGTTTTAAGTGTGTGGGTTTGTGTTCTGAAGCACATGCAAAATGTCATATTTTGGCAAGCGTCAAAGTGTGTAAATACTGCTACTGGGCAATAGATTAAAATATTAGCATATACAGAGTTTTATGTTTTAAATCGGACTATGTGTATAACAGGGTGGGTTGTATTTTGGGTGCTTGCCACATTGCCAAAGTGTGCATGTATTGAAACAGAACTGTACTGTTGTTGCGGAGTTTTCAAAAGTGACACATCAGTACTAATATTGGTAAAGTACTGTTATATATGCATAACTGTTTGTCATCTATATTTCAAGCCTTATCAGTTCCTGCTTTTATATGTATGCCTTCGCCTGATCTGTTTCTGCCTCGTATTGTGCTTAACAAATCAAAGAATTATACAGAATTATAGATATTTATATTGCACCATTGTTCATAACATGTAACTTGCTCATAAATGAATCAAACTGTAAGCAAACATTAAGTCTTGTGTTTTAAGTGTTTTCATAAAGAAATAGCTTACCCAAAAATGTAAAAATGTTGTTGTTTACGTACCCTCTTGTTCCAAACCCATATGACTTTCTACCGAGAAACGCGAAAGGAGATGTTGAGTAGAATTACAGCATCAGTCACTACTTTAATTCCATCCTTTTCCATGCAATGAAAGTATTTGGTGACTGAGGCTGGCATTCTGCCCTATAAGGCTGTCAAATTCAAATTAAAAATTCAAATATTCGTCAACTTTTAGAAGGGAAAAAAAATGCACATTCAAATGCTAAATGGTGCATTTGAATTTTGAATGTGTGCCAAGCACTGACGATGATATTTGGACTGTTCAGACCGATCACATTCTTGCGCTAGAAAAAGCTAGACGCAGCGCAACAAATATGTCAGAACGCAGGTGTCTCGAGAGGCGTTTTTAAAGGTTTCAGTTCTTTTCAACTTGACACAGCATCTAAAATACGCATTGTTCCTTCAAGAGACACTGAAAAAATCAGCGAGAACGCGGAGCAACGGTCAAAAACGTAAATCTGGTGATCACTGATGTTGCTTTTATTTCCTAACTGAAATAATGTCTTTAAAATTCAAATTAAATCAAATATAATTTGAATTATGGTAATATTAAAGTAAAAAAAATAAATAATAATAATTTAGTTTCTCAGCCCTGTTGACCGCCCTACTTTGGGTTGAAACAACATGAGTGTGAATAAATGATGAATTTTCATTTTTGGGTGAAATATCCCTTTAGTTATATGGGTAAACTGTTATTTATATGACTAAGGGGTTGAGGTTAAGTCCTGTGTTCTCCTGTTTGGTATACCCGCTTCCAGTGTTTTCTCAAACTTTGGCTTTTGCTGGATTGGTGACTACAGCATGGTGCATGATGTTCTTCTCTGGTTAACTTGTGAAAATGCTTATTCCCATGTGTAGGTAAGACAAAGAACCACATTCATTCATGTGCCAGTATTTTCACTTTAATGTACTTTGAGCCGCTCCCAGATCAAGGTCGAGAATCTCACATTCTCTGCTATTATGTTCTCTCACTGTTTTTATTCATTTTATCATTTGCTAATTATTTTGCTTTGAAGATCTTCAATGATTTAAAAAAAAAAAATTATTCAGAGGATATTTAATTTACATTTGTATTTCTAAATGAATATACAGTTCAGTAGAGGTACTTTAAGTTTGTTAGCAGTTCATTTCTGTAGGGTACAAAATGTAAGGCACGATGATTGTTCAGACTGCACAGTGTTGAATAAGTGAGGAAAACAAATTATGAATAAATTATAAGTTGTATTAAAAATGCCCTTTTTAGTGTTTTTTCTTTTTGCTTTGTCATATGTAACTATGCACCCTGACAATAAAAAATAAATACAAATGTTCACTGAATGTTGGATGATTTTAGTTCTCATTCAGTTGTATTTAGCTTTAAATAGCTGCTCAAGTCTCATAATAGAGAAACTCATGCTTGCTAAAAACGATAACATCATAGGGTAGTATCCCTAAATATGTAGTAAATACAAAAGTATCAGCTAGTGACATTTGTAAGTCTACATCAGGGCCAGAAATAAAAAAAGAATTTAAATGTTGGGGCAAAAAATGCCCTCAATGAATTCACCAGTTTTTTTTGTTTTTGTTTTTGTTTTTTTTGTGTGTGTGTGTAACATCTGATGTAGGCCTTAATTTTTTTATTGTAGGCATAGTTTTGCTTTTTGTCTCTTGTTAATGAACTGGTTAAATGGAAGCATTTAACCTAAAAGGATGACTCGCAGTATATTTTTTATGTTAGAAAACAGTCGCCCCTATAAAGGTAAAAAATGCTCACAGAAATCAAATTAAGAGGGCAAGTTAATTTCTGACACTGGTCTACATGCTAAAGAAACAGTAACTACTACTTACCGTGTGAATTGATTTGGGTAACTCCTTATGAGGCTATATTTACCTGAATCATATAATGAAAAAAGTGTGCAGTGTCATTTTAATTAATGATAATATGAGATCATTCTTGTGCATTCAAGCACATATGGGTTTGAACATTGTTTTTGAGTAGCAGCCCAGACCTTTAACCACCAGGCTACATGCATGTATTTTTATTAAAACTTAATGTCAGGTTTTAAACCCTTAAACAGTGTCTAACTAGCCTCTTGTATGTGTTAGCACATGCCACGTGCAGTCTGATGCCCACAATGTTGTCTGGGTATTTAATTCACTAGGTTTTGAGACACAACCACAGTGAACAGGTAGAAAACAATAGTTATTCGTCACCTCCGCCCTGCCCTGTTCTGTGGCTTCCTATCAGACATTTGAGCTACGAGATAAAGACCGCCTCTCATTTACACAACTTCACTTCAGGAGTCCAGCAGAAGCGCGCGCGCGTGTTGAAATAAGACCATACACAACTAATTTCAACATTAATGTTATTTCTTCTTTAACTTCTGGACATAACACTACCGAAAACATGACGCTTCCCTACACCCAAAGCGTGACGACTCTCAAAACCGTGAACGTAGCGGAACAGAGCACTCCGACGCTCTTGTCACACACTCCGGTCGCGATGAACGAAGGCACGACGACGTACCGGACGGTGAATCTCACGGGAGCTCAGCTGCAGCCGGTCCAGTACTTCAACAGTGCGGTGGACGGAAATGTGATGTACGGGGGCGCGCATGGGGTGAACGGAAATGTGGTGTACGGGAGCTCGCATGGGGTGGATGGAAATGTGGTGTACGGGGGCTCGCATGGGGTGGACGGAAATGTGATGTACGGGGGCACGCGTTACCTGGTGCCCGTTCAGCAGCGGCCTGCGGAGTCGTACGTGTACATGAGTCAGGCGCCGCGCGTCGTCTCACCGATGTACATTCAAAACATTCGGCCGGTGAGCGTCAGCAGCCTCGACGAGACTGACGTCTACAGACAAGTAGTGAGTGTTCATTTGCACATTATGACATTATTGTGGACTTTGTTGCCTTTTCCTTTACAGTGCAAATTACACGTTTTACATAGTTGCTAAACTATAAATTGTATGACATTATTACTTTATTGCTATAGTAATAACAACAGTTACTGTGTCATTACAAGCAGCTCACTATATGTTTTCTTTTGTTTTTGGCACCATTCTGAGTAACTCTAGAGACTGTTGTGTGTGAAAATCCCAGGAGATCAGCAGTTACAGAAATACTCAAACCAACCCATCTGGCACCAACAAATCATGACAAGGTCCAAATCAATGATCATTTTTTCCCCCCATTCTGATGGTTGGTGTGAACATTAACTGAAGCTCCGGACCCATATCTGAATGATTTTATGCACTGCATTGCTGCCACATGATTGGCTGATTAGATAATCACATGGATGATTGTTGGTGCCAGACTGGCTGGTTTGAGTGTTTCTGTAACTGCTGATCTCCTGGGATTTTCACACACAAAAGTCTCTAGAATTTACTCCAAATGGTGCCAAAAACAAAAAACATCCAGTGAGCAGAAGTTCTGTGGACGGAAATGCCTTGTTGAGGAAAGAGGTCAATGGAGAATGGCCAGACTGGTTCGAACTGAGAAAGTCTATGATAACTCAGATAACCACTCTGTACAATTGTGGTGAGAAGGATATCATCTCAGAATGCTATTGTGATGCGGGTTGGCGCTGTTTTGGTGGCACACAAGGGGGAACTACACAAAATTATGCAGGTGGTTTTGTATAATAACAGATAACAAAATTAAGGAGAAGAACAGAATGACGTAATTCTCTCACTGACTGAACTATGTTTAATGCACTCAAAAACTTCATCTGAGGTTGCAAAATTATGTCAGACAGGTTTTAATATGAAATATGTGCATAATGCAATGGTTTTATTCATTACTTATCTTCTTTGGACCACATTGCACAAGAGGACCAGTATGGTGTCAACCTTTTTATTATGAGCTTTGTGAAATATTTGTACAATCATTCCTGTTGTACTCTGCTTTTTTGGCTTCCCGCAAGAACTCCTGATTTTATTGTATTTCCTTTCTTATATTCAGAGCTTCACTGGACAAAATTCGTCTATCTTCAGCCAGTCGTCTAGTCCAGTCAAGAGCCCTGAACCCTCAGAGGTAAATAATGCCTCCTGCACACACAGTAACATTAAACATACACACCCAAATTTATGCTTGACCTCCTGACTTTGATGCTTTTATCATGGAATACTCTTTTTTTTTAAAAAAAAGCATAAGCCTTTCTCATCTGTGTGTGAAACGGATGAATTCTGCTCAGGCTGTAGCATGTGTGTGTTTGTGTGTGTTGTTGCACGCACATGCTTATGTTATGTAACAGCAATTTCTGAGTTGGAGTAAAAGTGCAGTACCTGCAGGGTTTAGTGTGTGTATCTGAAAAAGTACGGACTCAGTAATTACCAGCAGAGATGCCCATTTACATTTGGGCCTGCCAATATTCATAAGTGAAGTGTTGGAGGAAGTTGTCCTTTAATCACAACTGTTGCTGTCAACTAGCAACCCTCTATGGACACATTGAAGAATTAAGTCACTGGCTAGTACATTTTAGTTTTTACTCACCAGACTTTTGACAACATGTAAGCGTAATGCAACTGAAAGCTAAAAAAAGATAAACACTTCTGCGATTTACATTGAGTTTACATTATGTATAGCAAGAGAGAAGTTGCACGGTGGTTTTACTCATCCGTGCAATGTATGATTATAAATAATGTTTCTTTTTATCTTTTTGATCACCAACTGACTGTAAATAACAGAATGGATATTAAAAGAGACGAAATGAAATGAAAATGGGGTGCCTGGGTCTCATCTTTGGATACAAAATACACAGAATGAAGCAAAAATAAGCTTTTACTTGTGTGGTGTGTATGACTTGCTTGTACAGATACTTATTTTACACGTTCTCAAATTCAAATCTACAAGCTCTCGAGTTTTTCAACACTTTTTACCTTTTAACTGAAGTCCAGCAGGCTTGCTCTAAAATGGAGAATGTTGTGAAAACAGTCCGTGAAACAGTTTAACCAAAATCAGAGTTGACGTTGTTAAATGCAATGTCAGTGACATTCCAAGGCTCAACTAAGGTGATGGAGACGGCGCGATCACGACAGATCCAGACCCAATGCAGCCAAATAAGGTAAATTTCCTTAAGGGCGCACTCACGAGACACAACACGCTGTTAAAGACGAGGCTGAATCCACGACTGATCGCTACTGATTTACTCGCTATGTAGAGGGACGTTATTGCTTATCTGTGTAACACCAAACAGGTAATGTCTGAAGTCTTGAATGTGATGTTTTCGATGTTAAAATACTTTATTCTATCCCAGTTCAATGATATAACAACTATAAGTCAGCCATTCATTTGATTTCCCTGAAAACATTGTGGCGCTGTCAAAACAATGCTCAATTTGTTCGAGCAGCCAGACTGACTTAATCAAAGGCATTCATTTGGGACAGGACTTATCTGTTTGCCTTCCCCCTTGGTTGTTCTCGTCATCGGGCCAACACTCGTTTTCATCTGCCCCTTTCGGTCGGCCGTCATGGGACCCCCATTCACCCATGAATTCCAGTTTGGCTGCTTGTAGTTATGCCACTGGTGTGGTTTCTTACACGTATCACAGTTCTGAGTGAAATGTTCACTGTGTGACACCAAAAGAGGGTTTAATTTTCTTCCAAACAGAGGTTTTTAATGTGAATGCTTTAATGAGTTTTAAATCCACAAAACCTACCTCCCTACCATAAACCTAACTGATTGTGTCATAAAAAGCAAACATGAAAAATGCAATTGTTGAAGCAACCACGTCATTTTATGGAGCTTCTATGACACTTTTGGCTCACGTGTCGATTCACATGCTCTTCAGGACTTGTACCCTAGTCCTTTGCAATGCAAGTGTAACAGTCTATCAATTGAGCAACCACACAATACGGTTGCTCTTAAACAAGCTTGTAAATATAATGCAGATGCTAAAATGTATTGCGTTAAAAATCATACACTACAGTAAAAGTGTTTTGATGTCGTAAGATAGCATTGTGTGAGGAACAGATTGAAAAGTGTTTATGAACTGATAATCTGCCCTTTTACTCGTGATTTGTATAAAAGACAATAAAAGTCATTATTGCTGTAGCATCTCAAGTGTTGATTTCACAAGGAAAGTGCAGCGATATGTACAACGAGCCAGGTAAAAAATCATTTTGCAAAAATGTAGGTAATGTGATTCTATGAGACCCATGATTTGCAAGGTTTTGGTTTCTAGAGATTGCCTGGGGGCTCCTTGTTCTCTCTGATGTTCTAATACATGGACATACAGGCGTTGTGTGTTCCATTTGAAGATGAGTCATTAGGCTTTTATACGGCCTATCCCTAATTTTCTAAAGCATTACAGCAATTTGAAGTCAGTTGTCACTGTAGGGCTGTGTTTCTAGGCATGCTGGAACAGGAGTTGGGAGGACATAATTTGCAAGTTTCATACACAAAGGTGGATTTAGTTGGTTATAATGAGGCGTATTTCACACAACACACTTGGGTTGTCTTAAATGTAAGGGTTATGTGTGGTAGCATTGAATTTGGTTTTTCACATGATATCATTATGATATCATATACAGTAGCTGTAGTGATGGAAGTATGCAAAATATTGAATACAAAAAGTACATTAGTAGTGGCTGCAGCAAATGATGAACTGAGATTTGGAAAATCAATAGACGTAAAAAGCAGGTGCTATTTATTTAACTTTTAAGGCCTGTTATGGGGCTTAAGCCATATGATGAGGATACTTCATCAGCAAATTAATTTAAATAGACATGTGGATGGTAACCTTGTGACCTGGAGTCTTTTTTAACGACTTTGTAATTCAGAAGACACAAGTCTCGACTTTGACATGATTGCACTTGTGACTTTACTGGGGTTTGAGCTGATGATTTGAGATGTTGTGTAGCAATTTGTGAGGGAAGTGTCAAATATGTGCAGATCTGAAACAATTGCACCATGTAATTTGCCATTGAAGACAACACATTTTCATACAATAAGGCTGAAGGATGGTAGCAAACAATTGGCAAACTATTAATGTTATCCACAGTATAGTGGGGTGAGCTAGCTATTCTGTTTGCTGTTATTGATATTGCGTTATTTTACAAATGAATGTACAAAATCATGGGCCCTGTGAATCTGTATATTCAAAACCAGACATTCGTGCAGTGTGAAGTCATCACTCCATACCTCTCAATACTGGTGTGAAACGCTTTACCGAAAAAGTTTTGCTGATAGGAATTACTTTACATAGGGTTTAGACTTGAAGGCGATGTGTGTAACATTTTGAATGTTAAAAATATTTTCTCAGCTTGATATGCAGTGTTACTGTAAGTAAGCCATTCTTTGGTTGATCCCTCCAAAAGTGTAAACACAGTGGCGATATTAAAACCAGCCCAACATACAGTAGCAACATTGGCTCAACCAATGGCACGAGTACTTATCAGGACTATCTGTTTGCTGGCCAATGGAGGGGTTGGGGGGTGCTCAAGAAACTTGTTTGAAAACAGTAATTATTTTTGCAATTCCGTTTGGTGGCACAGAGAATGCACTAAAATAGAGCTTTAAGATTAAAGTTCCAGGTTAATAATTATATGTGAAATTCAGATTGCTTTACAAATATTATTAGAAGTACATTTAGTAATGGTTTGTAATCTTGCTTCATTTATACTTTATTATAATGTAAAAAGCGGTCATGTGCAGTTGTTACCTTAAGCAGATATTTCCACCTAACCCTATTCCCTAAAAATAAGTTTTGTTGGTCTAACCTAATCACCACATTTACATGCACTTAAGAAAACCGTTTATTCCAGGGTTTTTGCAGAAAGCATTGTCTGAAATGTCATGTAAACGAGAACACCGTTTTCCTTACACCATTTAAGGGATTAAGAGAAGGCGGTTTAACACACTTGGGTTTCTCCCGGAGGACGTGTCTTATGTGGCCATGTAAACTCATAAGCGGCGTTCTTACAGGTTTTTGAAGAGTGTGCATGTGTGTGAGCTGACCAGATAACTAAAACTTGATCACATAATTAAAGTTTGATAACATGACCTGATTCCACCAATAGATGAATTGCTTCATAATGTTTTACTTGAGAGAACTAGCCTTTTTTTTTACTATGATAAAAGACAAAACATCCTGGTGCTTCAGCCCTTCAAATATTAAATCTCTTAATTTCTCTCTTCAGTAGCTTCCTGTGGCCAGACACAGCTTTAGTTTGAAAACCAAGCCACACCTTCCTTTCACTGTAGACCAGAGCAATGACCTGCTGTTCTTACACTGGAACAGAGAAGCTTTTGGCTCACACGTTGACCTGTTTTTGCACACTGTGAAGTATTGTGGACCAAAGCATTAATGGTAGAAACCAAAATTTGTTTTTGTCATTTAAATTCTTACTGTTGATTTAAAGGCTAAGCACAAAGTATTTTCAAATCTACTTAAATTCTTGGAATACAGAAGTGTTTAGGCATGCCATATTGTTTATTTTAGGTATCAGACCGCAGCATCAAAGAAGCATTGTAGTGTTGCATGTGCAGCATGTGGTATTGCTCAACACTGCTGTGGGAATCAGGCTCTGTTCAATGAGAATGAGGCTTCTGCAATACTCTAACCTAGTAGAATTTGCATATAAGAGAGAATTCAAGAGGTTGAGTTATTCTCTGTAACCTTTTCAAGCTTAATGCTTGACATTAATTACAGTATACAGGTGCATCTCAATAAATTAGAATGTCGTGGAAAAGTTCATTTATTTCAGTAATTCAACTCAAATTGTGAAACTCGTGTATTAAATAAATTCAGTGCACACAGACTGAAGTAGTTTAAGTCTTTGGTTCTTTTAATTGTGATGATTTTGGCTCACATTTAACAAAAACCCACCAATTCACTATCTCAAAAAATTAGAATACATCATAAGACCAATAAAAAAAAAAACATTTTTAGTGAGTTGTTGGCCTTCAGGAAAGTATGTTCATTTACTGTATATGTACTCAATACTTGGTAGGGGCTCCTTCTGCTTTAATTACTGCCTCAATTCGGCGTGGCATGGAGGTGATCAGTTTGTGGCACTGCTGAGGTGGTATGGAAGCCCAGGTTTCTTTGACAGTGGCCTTCAGCTCATCTGCATTTTTTGGTCTCTTGTTTCTCATTTTCCTCTTGACAATACCCCATAGATTCTCTATGGGGTTCAGGTCTGGTGAGTTTGCTGGCCAGTCAAGCACACCAACACCATGGTCATTTAACCAACTTTTGGTGCTTTTGGCAGTGTGGGCAGGTGCCAAATCCTGCTGGAAAATGAAATCAGCATCTTTAAAAGCTGGTCAGCATGAAGTGCTCCAAAATTTCTTGGTAAACGGGTGCAGTGACTTTGGTTTTCAAAAAACACAATGGACCAACACCAGCAGATGACATTGCACCTCAAATCATCACAGACTGTGGAAACTTAACACTGGACTTCAAGCAACTTGGGCTATGAGCTTCTCCACCCTTCCTCCAGACTCTAAGACCTTGGTTTCCAAATGAAATACAAAACTTGCTCTCATCTGAAAAGAGGACTTTGGAACACTGGGCAACAGTCCAGTTCTTCTTCTCCTTAGCCCAGGTAAGACGCCTCTGACGTTGTCTGTGGTTCAGGAGTGGCTTAACAAGAGGAATACGACAACTGTAGCCAAATTCCTTGACATGTCTGTGTGTGGTGGCTCTTGATGCCGTGACCCCAGCCTCAGTCCATTCCTTGTGAAGTTCACCCAAATTCTTGAATCGATTTTGCTTGACAATCATAAGGCTGCGGTTCTCTTGGTTGGTTGTGCATCTTTTTCTTCCACACTTTTTCCTTCCACTCAACTTTCTGTTAACATGCTTGGATACAGCACTCTGTGAACAGCCAGCTTCTTTGGCAATGAATGTTTGTGGCTCACCCTCCTTGTGAAGGGTGTCAATGATTGTCTTCTGGACAACTGTCAGATCAGCAGTCTTCCCCATGATTGTGTAGCCTAGTGAACCAAACTGAGAGACCATTTTGAAGGCTCAGGAAACCTTTGCAGGTGTTTTGAGCTGATTAGCTGATTGGCATGTCACCATATTCTAATTTTTTGAGATAGTGAATTGGTGGGTTTTTGTTAAATGTGAGCCAAAATCATCACAATTAAAAGAACCAAAGACTTAAACTACTTCAGTCTGTGTGCATTGAATTTATTTAATACACGAGTTTCACAATTTGAGTTGAATTACTGAAATAAATGAACTTTTCCACGACATTCTAATTTATTGAGATGCACCTGTATAATGTAACTCTGGTGTAGTCTTGTAATGCACCAAAACAAGTAGACTTATGCATAAGTGGGAATTTTTGTAGTAGTTGGATTATTAGTTCTAGTGATGTCAGTAAAACTAGAATCACTAAACTCTTATGTGCCCTCGCTTGCCGTGTGCAGTACCTGCTACGTCTTGTTAGACAGTAAAAGTAACTGTAATGTCCAAAGTATGTCTCATGAACATCTGTTATCATCCTAATCTCGGAAGAACACACCCAGACACAATCTTTAATTCACACAACTCTACATTCACACCCTATCTGCTGATCCTACTAAAACATGATAAGTTAATCATAGTGGAAAAGTAGTTTAGTAATAGGAGCAACTGTTAATAACTCAGCTCTGTCTTTTGTTGTTGCAACTTCAAACTGGTTTCCGCATGGCAGGATCAGTAGTGAGTCCGTCCACACACACACACACACACACACACACACACACACACACACACACACCCTCCCCTCCCCCCCCCTTAACACCATCAAGGCTGGTGTTTTTGCCACAGAATGTGTGGAATGTCCTCAAGGCGTGTCACACCCTCCGTCAAAAACACTTGTTTTTGTTTAAGCACTCTCTCAACATGCAAAAACATCTGCTGACCAATGCAAACTTCAAGACAGGTTTCTTTTTACCGTAATATCATCAACTTCCTTCCTAAATGTGCATTTTTGCTGTGTGCGTGGAAAAGTGTCATGCATTGATAAACCGCTTTACTGTATATTTTTGGTGGTTGTTGGTTTTTCGTTTGAAGCCCCTATAATTCATCTGTTAGAGCATAGAGCTAGCAATGCCAAAGTCATGGGTTCGATTCACAGGGAATACACAAACTGAATCAAGTGGTAACTTGCAATTGTTACTTCAAGGATCTGTTTCTATTTGATCTAATGGCTAGATCAAACACTGACAAATTATGTTACACCAACAAAAGTAATTTTATGGGTTAACACATAAAAATTACATTCTTTGGTGTCTTATGCCCTGGGGGGATCAGAGCACAAGTCAGGATTCATCATAAGAGTCCCAAAGAGTACCAAAAATGCACCTCAAATCCAGTCTTATCACCAAACTTTTTATTTTTTAACTTAAATTGAGGGTAAATGAGGAGTGTAGCCAATAAATGACTAAGGATCAGAATCCTGATTATAGATGTTTGAGTAAATGATTAACTATGATGTGGATGTGATTAATTTTTAAACCAACAATCTGATCTAGTGTCAGTCCTTATATAAATCTGGATGAAACCAGACCCTGCACGAAACCACCTTGTCTGATTCGCTCTCACGGTTCATTGGATTCCAGCCCGACCACTCTGTCACACCTCTAGTTCTGGATGTTAGTGGAGGACTGACAAAACTGTAGCTCTGTGTCATGAATTCAATGGTACACCATCAATCAGTTTGAATCATTAAAAGCTGCTAAGAATACTTCTTAAATGCAATGCCATCCGTCAGTTTAGAAAAACACTTATTAGGTGATACACTGATATATATCAGCTATTTTTATGTTACGGCCAATAACTGATGTGATTGCCGACATTGTGAAAATATAAAAACAGCTTTGGCACTAAAGCTTCAAACTATAATTTTACATGTTTGAAGTGAAAGCAGACATCAAAACATAATGTACATCTGGAAAGACTGAGAATTGTTTAGAACCAAGGATGTGACCACATGTTCAAGATGGGTGAGATGTATGAAGCCGATAAAAGGCGTAGAAAAAGGTTGTGCTGTTTGAACTGGAAAAAAATAAGACCTTATATTATCTGCCTCCCATATCCACCTAATCAGGCAGATATCAATAATAATAAAATGCTTTCTGATACGAATATTATCATACAAATGTACTGTATATTGTGCATCTCTACAACTACAAAACTACCTCCCATTCTTGTTTAGATGAAGTAGAAATGAGAAAGATGTTCACATTTGGACATCAGAATTGGTCATTGTGATTGACAAATATTGATACAACTTATATCACTTTTCATATAAACAAAATAAATTCATTCTCTGTATGACAATGAACAAGGTGCGCGATTTGCATCTGCAGCCTCAGTAACCGCATGCAACAAACTTTTTCTCCAGGATGTATGATCCACTCAGTGTAAGGCATGTAGTTTTATTTGCTGCCTTCAATAGCATTGTCATTTATTACACATAGAGTCAGTCAGGAGTGTCTGCTCTGGCTTGACACAGAGGTGTGGCGTTTAACTTAATTCATCAAGGTTTTTTGCCAAAAACCAAAAAACATCCAGTGAGCATCAGTTCTACAGATGGAAATGCCTTGTTGATGAGAGAGGTCAACAGAGAATGGCCAGACTGATTTGAACTGACAAAGTCTACGATAACCCAGATAACAGCTCTGTACAATTGTGGTGAGAAGGATATCATCTCAGAATGCTATTCTGAGATGTGGGTTGGCGCTATTTTGGCGGCACGAGGGGGACCTACACAATATTATGCAGGTGGTTTTAATGTTGTGCCTGATCTGTATCTTTTGCCATTATCTCGGCCATATATCAGAACCTTGGTCGACTAATCTGACAAGTCTGTTATACATGTACATCCTGTCTTTCTCTTTCCAGTCAGAGTCGGTGGAGAACACAAGCTTCAGGGAGGAGGTTGTGGAGGTGAAAAATGGGTTTTCCACTCAGACGACCACCGAGGTGACCGAGGTGGAGCCGGTCCCCAAGATGGACAACCGCTTCTTTGGCGAGCTTCTTGCCGAGGTTTACCGCAAGAACTGCGACATTCACACCTGCATCTCCGAGCATGTTTCCAAGATCAGGGGAAGGTAAAGAATATTTAAGGAATAATGCGAGAGGTCATGCAATGCTGTCAGTAAAGTCATGGCTAAAGGCTGTTGTTAGGTGCAATGGTTATTATGTTTTTAAAACTGGTACAACATAATAGAAATATTGAGGACACAAATATCGATGGTTCTAGATGCTGGCAACAGAATGTCTTAAGAATATGGGCTGCAGATGTCAAGGCTGTAAGTTAAGCCCAAATTGGGGGGCCGGGCCCAAAACAAATCACTTAATCCCAGGTAGCTCCAGGGGTCAGTTTATCCATACATCATTACTAATTTATCTAGTGTTTAAGGTTTGCTTTTTGCCACATTTGTCAATCTAGCGAGAGGGCATATATCATGTGTGTCTTGATGGAGATTTTAAGTTGAAGATGTGCTTGCAGATAAGACGAAACAGCCCATTAACCCTGTCAACCTCTATCTAGATGACTAAAGAAATTAGAATAATGAAAATATGCGAGGAAAGCTATTAACGCCTGCGAGACATCACTATAGGGCCTTTCCCACTTCCGGTACTAAAGCCTGTTTTAGGTACTTTTCTGTGGGACTAGTGCTTTTCGTCACTTTCACACCCACACACGCCCTGTTTAAACTGTAACCTGAAGACACAGGCTGCGTCTGTAAACTGGAAAATGCTGCCTTCGGAGGCTGTATAAAAATGGATGAAGGATGAAATAAGGTGCTTTTTTAAACTGTTCAGATAATTCCATTCATCCAAAAACACTGTTGTGTAAACCATTAACTGCCTACGTTTTCGTTGCAGCCAAGTTCGTATAAAACAGCCCTAAGCAAACAAAAGTGTAACTCCGATCCTGGCGTCCTCCGTCAGTGTTGTTGATTTTGTTGTTGTTGTTGCTATTGAAATGCATGTGCAAATAACGCCAGAATAAAAATGGTCAATACTAGATGACGTCACTACGATGAATGCGAATACAACAGGGGAAAAGTCTCCTCGGGCGTCCCGTTCTTCAGAAAAGTTATAATCTAGAAAGTTACTAATGGAAAAGTACCAGAACTGTAGGTGGGAAAGGGCCTTATCTAATAGAAAATCTTATCTTTTACTTAAAGGAAAATTGAAAGCAGGTATATTTAGTCTGAGAACACTACAGTCACTTTCTCAAATGAATCAGAGTGAAACCCCTAGGCCTTGCCCAAAACTGTCTAAGAGCAATGCTCAATCCAGTGATTCATAATGACCTCATAGATTCTCAACTTTAACTTTACAACTGTAACACCTCTAGACACCTCTGCTTTAAGGTTTTTTTTTTTTTTACTCATTTAAATTGTTCTGTCTCTGCAGGAAACATCATCTGGACCCCACCAATGACTATAAGGTAGGGAGTGGCAGGTTAATCAGTTGATTCTGTGACATTGGCTGAAAGTTTTCTTCAGTATGTTATATTCCAGGCAGTTCTGTGAGCTCACTGATTATAGTTTGGTGCTATGCTTTATAGTTATGTTAATCTGTGTAATTAATATATTCTGCCGTCATTTACTCACCCTCATGTTGTTCTAAACCTGTTTTACATAGTCCACAAGTAAATGTTGAGGTGGGATGTTTATGCTGCTCCTTTCTGTACAAGGAAAATGAAAGGTAACCAAATATGACAAAAACATGCCAAAACTACCTTGACAGTAGTCCATATGACCTGTGTGCTATATTCCAAGTCTTCAAAGGCCATACCATACCAATTGAAATTTAAGCTGTTAATCACTGACAATCTAACCCTTTACCGTTACTCTTAAATCTCATTTGGGTGATTTTAATATGCATCAGTGGCGGCTGGTGGTTTTAAAAAGAGGGAAAGCACAGATGTCGGTAAAAAAGTGTACTTGCACATTTTCATTTTTAATATTATTTATTTATTTAATAAAATGGGGGGAGGTATTGGTCTAGTTAGGCAACTTAAATGTGAAGTCTGCTCTCCTATTTTTATTTTATTTATTTATTTTTTGCACGAAATGGTCCATTTTGATTTGATTGATTTTCTCCAAAATTTAGTCAACAACATTAGCAGTGTCTGCCATTTTGACCCTGTAAGCAGCTATGTTGCCAACTCACAAAAAAAACATGATATTGTAAATATACATTTTTTATTTACAACATACACATTTGCCAATGGCAAAAGTTAAGATTACCATCGCTGCCTGTGTTGTCTTTAAGCAGTCGCCACCGATATGCACATATTCTGATTCGCCGGATCATGATTGGTTACAAGGAACACAAAGACCAATGAAAAATTGGTATCATTGACATCAAACCTTGCTTGAAATGTCTTGATGCACCATATCTTAATATAATTAAAGGTTAATGAGATTTTAGAGCTTAGGTTGAGGTGAAGCTTGAGGTGAACTTAAATTTTGAACTGTTCCTCTTACAAAGCTATTGAAGGAATTCAGAAGACTTGAAATATAGTGCATGAGTCAAATGAACTTTTTTTTTTTTTTAACAATACTTTTGGTGCTTTTCTGTCATTTTTGGAGCTTTACAGCTCCAGGTTACCATTCACTTCCATTGCCTGGAAAAGTGCAGCTTCACTAAAGAAGAGAAGTCATACAGGTTTGGAACAACACAAAGACAAGTTTTTGCAGATTTTACAGATTTTTCATATTTGGGTCAGCTATTTCTTTAGCTATTCCAGAAGAATATACAGAATATGTCAGTTGATAAATATTTTTTCTGTCTGTACATGTGTTTTCGAAACAGGTGGAGAAAGAAGAAATAGAGGCTCTTATTCCTAAAGGAGGGTCTGAACTGACAAAGCAACAGATCCGCTACCTGCTGCAGGTGAGAGCACATGGACACATGATGAATGGCTGCCCTGTTCACTCCCACTCTGCCCCACCCATCTTTTAGTGCACCCCACCCGTAGACACCTCTCCTGACTGCTTATTTAGAGTATTAACCTGTCCCTGGTACACATGACCCTGCAGGCACAATGGAGACACACACTCATTCTGTTTATTCCACAAGGGAGTAAGACTAATGTATACAAGTCACCTCAAAATAATATGCTGAAGTTGTTTAACATCTAGCAAATTAATACATATAAAATAAAGCTCCAAAAGTGAATGGTTTTAACTCAGTTAAATGTATTTCAATTTATCCAATACACTACACCTGTTACATTGTTTTGTGTGATTTCTAAAGCCTGCGCACAATTGTCCAAGTTCACACCATTACAATCCCATTGCCATGCTCTAAATTATAGTATATTACGGCTAAACCATAAATGATGACCCAAATCTATATGAGACTTTTAAGAAAAGTATTTTAAAGACTGTGTATTGTTTAATTTAATTGTAAATGAATCATAACAAGTATGAAATATCACATATATGAGAAACACACTATTGATGATATAGCATTATTATAATGATAGAAGGCCACCCTTTAACTGCTGCAGCCTAAATAAAGCATATTATTTAGCTTCTTTTCCTTAAAAGGGGATCTGAATACATCAATGTATAACTGAATGCTCTTCAGTTTGAAAGGAATATTTGTACGTGTGCGTGTGTGTGTGTTTCTAGAGGAAAACCTCTGCAAATTTGTGATTTAGAGCATTAACAAGCAATCATGAAATTAATCATCATGATTATTTTATTCTATCCACAGTCCTAATAATCTAATATCATATCAAATCATATAAATATAATTAAATAATATTTTAGATTATATTAGTAAATTTATCATATAATATTATGTAGTATAATAAACTCCACAAAAAAAGAAACGTCCCTTTTTCAGGACACTGGATTTTAGAGATAATTTAGTAAAAATCCAAATAACTTTACAGATCTTTATTTTAAAGGGTTTAAACAATGTTTTCCATGCTTGTTCAATAAACCATAAACAATTAATGAACATGCACCTGTGGAACGGTCGTTAAGACACTAACAGCTTACAGAGGATAGGCAATTAAGGTCACAGTTATAAAAACTTAGGACACTAAAGAGACCTTTCTACTGACTCTGAAAAACACCAAAAGAAAGATGCCCAGGGTCGCTGCTCATCTGTGTGAATGTACCTTAGGCATGCTGCATGGAGGCATGAGGACTGCAGATGTGGCCAGGGCAATAAATTGCAATGTCTGTACTGTGAGACGCCTAAGACAGCGCTACAGGAAGGACAGCTGATCATCCTCGCATTGGCCGACCACGTGTAACAACACCTGCACAGGATCGGTACATCGGAATATCACACCTGTGGGACAGGTACAGGATGGCAACAACAACTGCCCGAGTTACACCAGGAACGCACAATCCCTCCATCAGTGATCAGACTGTCCGCAATAGGCTGAGAGATGCTGGACTGAGGACTTGTAGGCCTGTTGTAAGGCAGGTCCTTACCAGACATCACTGGCAACAACATCGCCTATGGGCTCAAACCCACCTTCGCTGGACCAGACAGGACTGGCAAAAAGTGCTCTTCACTGACAAGTCATGGTTTTGTCTCACCAGGGGTGATGGTCGGACTCGCGTTTATCATTCAAGGAATGAGAATTACACCGAGGCCTGTACTCTGGAGGTGGAGGGTCCATCATGGTCTGGGGCAGTGTGTCACAGCATCATCGGGCTGAGCTTGTTGTCATTGCAGGCGATCTCAATGCTGTGAGTTACAGGGAAGACGTCCTCCTCCGTCATGCGGTACCCTTCCTGCAGGCTCATCCTGACATGACCCTCCAGCATGACAATTCCACCAGCCATACCGCTCGTTCTGTGCATGATTTCCTGCAAGACAGGAATGTCAGTGTTCTGCCATGGCCAGCGAAGAGCCCGGATCTCAATCACATTGAGCACGTCAGGGACCTGTTGGATTGGATGGTGAGGGCTAGGGCCATTCCCCCCAGAAATGTCCGGGAACTTGCAAGTGGTGGAAGAGTGGGGTAACACCTCACAGCAAGAACTGACAAATCTGGTGCAGTCCATGAGGAGGAGACGCACTGCAGTATTTAATGCAGCTGGTGGCCACACCAGATACTGACTGTTACTTTTGATTTTGACCCCCTCTTTGTTCAAGGACACATTATTCCATTTCTGTTAGTCACATGTCTGTGAAACTTGTACAGATTATGTCTTAGTTTTTGAATCTTTTTATGTTCATACAAATATTTACATATATTTTATATTTAAATTTATGTTTGCTGAAAATAAAAGCAGTTGAAAGAGGACGTTTATTTTTTTGCTGAGTTTATATATATAAAATAAATGAGTTGAATTGAGCAATTTTACTGTAGTATTATACACAAAGATCAATCATAAGTCTATTGTTTTCTGTCTTTCTTATCTAGACTCGTATGACGGCTGATAAGACCATGCGTCTGATGTTGACCACATTTAGCAGTCTACGAGAGGAGCTTATGCATCTGCAGGAGGATATGAGGGTAAGAGAAAGATCTTTCTACCTCTAAACCAGCCATCAGTCATCTGTCCTGCTGATGCAGTCCTTAGTTTCCACTGAAGATGCAAAAATTAACCATATTTGGTCCTACCGTGTGGGTGTTCATTTGTTGTGTAACAGCTTTGAGCTGACCTTGACTTTTTAAAGGTGTGATGCCTGTGTACACAGATTCAAGAGTATGTGGTGACATCTCTCATACAGATCCAAGCCATTTGACATTACACTAGCTGTTATTTTAATAGTTGGGTAGTTAACATGAAATTACATAGGTTTTTCAACATAAAGTGAGCTGTGACATTTGATTATTTATTTTAAACTGTTTTAAACATCTTTCCAATTATATTGCTTGATATTACTATACATTATACAAGTTTTTTTACCTTATATTAATTGAGACTACATGGATTATTTCATTTTATATAGTGCAGGAATATTCTGTTCTATTTATTGAACTCCTGAAGGCAAAAAGATGACAAAGTACAGTAGAGAGAGACTGATATCAGTTTGACCAATATTTTTACTTTCAATATTTTTTTATATAATAATTTTATATAATTATATTTTTTATATTGAGTCTGATATATTGTGTAATTTGGTATGTCTATTAAAAGTAGCACCCAGCAATACCATTACATCACTGTGTATCAAAGGTTTTCACAGGTAAAGTAATTTGCATATTTAATGTATTTTTGCATAAATTACTCATCTTTTATGTAAAATTCATTCTCAAGTGAGAAACACATAACATTTAAAGTTTAACACTTTGACAGCCTAAAACAAGATGAAAATATGCGATGCATACATATAAGTGCATACAAATCTTTTTTAAAATAATGTTTTATATAAATATAGAAATATTTATTAAAGTATTTAAAATTCATTTGGACTTTTACTAAAATATTTAAAGTATTTAAACTTGTTGTTTTTAAATTTATGATTATTTCATTCTTTTTGTGCCAAAAAACAGAAATAAAACAATTATTATTTTAATTATTTAATTAACAATATAATTATAAAATTGCTCCTGCATATTGGTTATTGGACACTGGCGGGGTGAGAAGAGACCGACACAGTGGGTGTGGTATCACACCTCGGAGAGGCATTTATTAAAAATAATAATAAACAAAAATGTTCATAAATGGGGAAAATAGTGTCCAGGGGGAATGGTGATGGTGATCAAAATAAAGGGGAATCTGAAACAGGGCTCTGTGAAGGTTGGGGAATTTTCCATGGAATGGTCCAGGCATGAGCGGGGTCAACAGCCCCTCCTTGGCAACAAACGTGTGTCATTTGGTAGAAAGTGAACTATTCAAAAGTACATTAAAAGTACAAATTTGTAAGGTATGCATAATGTTAAATAAATGTAGACTACAATATATTTATATAATCTAAAGCTGTATACAAATATAAAGCTTATGTTTACGTTATATAAAATAATATAAAATATTAAGTATTAAATGCAAAAGATTTTACACATAGTCAAGTTGTGCAAAGATCTGGGCAGCAGAAATGTTTTTCTTTTAGTAGTCTGTCTTAATGTGACATATTAGATATGTCATACAAACATACTTGTTGACTCCAAAGAGCAATAAGCTTTTCATCAAATGCAGGTTCGGTCAGCTTTTGCAAGGTTGTATTTTAAAATGGACCAAAACTGGAAAATTTACGCTGTGGTTATTTTTGTCTGTCATTAGTTGCTTTTGCATTGTTTCTGCATTGAAAAGTACCTGTTCTTACAGTCACTGAGCCCACTCTCTTCCTGTGTCTTGTGCCGCAATACAAAAGAAGTGATCATAAAAATGGAGTAACTTTTCCTTGTGAATGTGCATGATTATTTATCCAATCGAGGCTTGTCATAGAACGCATGTCCACATGCAGCTTTCAGTGAGTAAAGAAATGCCTCAAATAAAAACTGACTGTTGTGGCAAATTGTAGTGCAAGAAAAAAGCTTGGCGACAGAATCTGAGTGCGATGAATATTCACATCAGCTTGTCCCTTCTTCAGTAAAAGAAGAAGCTCATTGATTACTTGACAAGAACACAAGATCCCGCTTCAGTGACAGAATGATTTTTTTCAAACAAATTGGATGTTTTTTCAGTCTTTGAAGCCATTAACTCAGCAGGGAGTCCTGACAGTCAAGTGATTAACACCTTCCGCTGAGAGACGCTAATGGGTGCTCTGTCTCCCTCTGCCTGGCCGGTGATTATGTTAATGAAGCTAATACCTGAAAATCATTGGAAAAATTGGCCAGTGAGATGTCACCTTTATATATGTCAACTATTCTGCTAAATGACTAAATGTAAATGTAAACTTCCCAAAAATGTTTTATATTGGACCACAATACAATGGATTGAACTGGTTTGTAAACCTCTGTAAAAAAAATAATAAAATACCTACAGTATATTGTTCACGACACACAAGGCTTAAAATTCAGGTTACTGTGAATGTATACCACAAAGAGCCAGCCTGCTTTGTTGGTACACATGATCAGCAAGGGTGTAATTTTCCAGAAAGTTAATTTCCTGTTTGACTAAACAAAGCCTCTGTTCAGTTTGTTAAACATAAACCATCGTAGGGTTTCCACAAATACCAGAGGCGGAAGCCAGCATATGCTGCCAAAAGCTACTAAAGATTTATTGCAAGCAACTACTTCAGTATCTTTTGAAATTTGAAGTTGAGATGGCATCCAACAATGTCATTCCACTTCTCAATAGATACTCATTCACTAAAATTAAACTTAATTAGTTGTAATTAAGTTTGTGTGAGGTTTCTTTGGGAGCTGGAAATATAATAACATGAAAATATGCTGAATGCACTGTGCACGTGTGCATGCAACAACTAATCAGTAGCTAAAGAAGGGAATCTTTTGGGGGGGAATATTCAATTCATTGGTTATTTTGTCTGAGGGTCGAATCAAATTTAGAGGGAATTTATCTGGATTTAGATAAATTTGACATCATCAAAATGGTTTAATTTCAGCTAGTGTAGTCATTTTAATCTTTAATCACATTGTTGATTCATCAAAAGAATAGTTCACCCAAAAATGAGAATTCTGTCATTAAGTGCTGTCTTGTTATTTACTGACCAAACTTGTATGCTGTTATTTTTTCAGTGGAATATAAAAATACAACAGCAGTTCATACTTCACAGTGACCATGTCTTTCAAGGTCCAAAAGAACAAAATATCGCCATAAAAGTACCATAAAAATATTATAAATGTATTCTGTTGGCTATATTCCAAGTCTTCTGAAACCATAAGACAGGATTGTGTCAGGAAACCAAATGTGTTACAAAAAGAACAGTGTGAAGATTCTTAAAAGATTCTTAGTATACAGGTTTGAAACAACATCAGGTTGAGCAAATAAAAAAAAGTTTTCATTTTTGGGTGAACTGTTCCTTTGTGAACCTGCATACCTTTAATATTGAAATGATTGACATGATTGTTGGATACACTCCACTACATAAAGCATTATCATTTGTGTGTCCAGTTGTACTGTAAGCTGGATTTGTTGTGTGTTTGCAGCGTCTGGAGAGTGAGAAGGAGGAGTTGGAGAGAGATCTGAGCTTTAAGGCCAATCAGGCTTCGCAGTATGACAGACTGCTGGAGACCGTACGTGAGCACAACAGGCAACTGCAGGTAGGGGGCGCCACTATAAAACCACAACATTAACTTCACTTCCAAACATCACTCCTGCCAACAATACAACACCAGTAACACTCAATTCATGGCATTATATGATTAATAAAGTCTAATTTTAGTTAATTGGTAATGGTTTAGGTGGTCAATTCCATACTGATAACTAGAATTTTTGTACATTGTAAGATGCCCATCTCGATCTTCACGATCTTTACATTCTTACTTTCTCAGGCGTCTGTGAAAGACAGTAACAATGCTCGGCGTACTTTAGAGAGTCAGCTTCTGATGTTCCAGAGCAATGATCCCAACAAAGACTTCCACATCAAGGAGCTGGAGTGTGGCAAGAGGGCTCTTGAGGAGGAGAATGAGCTCTTGAGGAAGAAGGTGGGCACTTCTGAAGGACCTCGTTGGGATTGCTCCAAAACAAATCTTAATGCAATAGTTCACTCACTTAAACTCCGTCATCATTTACTCACCCTTGTAAAGTTCCAAACTTTGTCTCTTTCATGGAACACAAAACGATTGTTTTTTTTTTAAAGAAAGTCATTGTGGTGTGGAAACGATATGAGGGTGAGAAAATGATTTCAGAGCCAGAACTATACATTTTTTAACTTTATGTTCGAATATTTGTTTATGTATTGTTAAACAGAGTAAAACTGTAATTAGCAGTCCTGAATCTTGTGGCCACTGGTACCATTATAAACTTCAGAAACAGTAAACTAGAGATTATGCAGTGGAAATCCACATAATTATAGTCTCTGATTCTACATTTCCCCCTCTCTCTTTGTGTGTGAATATGCGTGTATGTGAAATTATGGGTGTCTCTTAGATGGCAGGTCAGTGCAGCAGTTCCACTGTCCAAATCAGAACACAAGAGCTGTCCAAACAGTACGAACAGATGCTGAATGATCTACGGGAGGAGAAGGACAGAGAACTCAAGAGCCTGCGGGTAAATAAATAAAGACAGAATAGATAGGGATTGATTAATTTTTATTGAATGTATTAATGATGACTCCTCAGTATGTCCTTAAATGCATGGTCATTTTCCCAAACACTCTTACATATTTGGGTCTTTAGTGACCCGGCACTTATATCTATCAAAAATGGATGTACAAAATGCGCAGATAGTGTCAAAATTTCAAAATATTTTCAAGACAATTAGAAAATAATAAAATATATTTTGATGTTTCATTTTTCATAAATCAAAGAGAAAATGCAACAAATCGGGACAAATCTAGAACAGGATTCATGATTTTCACACTGAAATTTCATGATGCAACTGGCTGTCAAACACATACTGAGCTACACATAACACATAATCTACACATAAAATACATGTAAGATACACATAAGCTACACATTAATTACCCAAACGTTACACAAGTATTTTCTCAGGCACTTATTGAGTCTAAATAGGTGCACAACTTACATAATTTCAGTAGTACACCCAAATGACAATAGTCATATCATACTGTTCATGTGTAACACTTGCTATAGTTTACTTCAGTGTTGTTTCTACATCAGCTAGCAATGTCAAATATAAATCAAATCAATCACTGAAACATCAGCACCACCTTGAATAAGAAATAACATGTATAATATGTATGTGTACATGCATATGGGATACTGATAATTCACCATGGTTGGTAATACATTGCTGCACAGAACATTCAATGTGATATAGTATTTATTTATATGGATGGAGTACTCATTTCTCTTGTAATAAACAGAGAAATAGATATCCTGTGATAGTAAACTTAAATAGATATGAAATAATAAATTGCAAAAACAAAACCGACACACTTATGTACCTCGGGTCTCTAAAGACCCTATACACTTTTGGTACTAAATTATAATTATTTTTTTTTGCAATTTTGCCATTATTTTATATTTTTTGTGCTACACTCTTTATGAGAGAGATTGAGGAATACTAAAGAGGTGTGGGCACATACCCAAAAAATGGATGAGGTACAGGGGGTGGAATGAGGTCTGGTCTCTAAAGACCCAAGGTGTGCATTTAAGGATTAAGGCAATAACCTAGAAGAGGCAGTGCATAAGCAATGTGCCTAAAACCCCCTTCATGTCCAAGTTCCTGTCATACACAGTTTCTTATGGCTTAGTGGTTTTATAAAATGCAATATGATAAGATACAAACGTTCAGTAAATAGTTAGATTTCTGATTGTAGCAACATTGTGCATTAAAATAGAATTTTCGGTCACTGGTGTGTGTGTGTTTTTATCCGCTTATCCATTTTAGAATGATTATCCATTTTATTATAAATCCAGAAGTCACAAATGACCATCTGTTACAGTGAATTTATGACCACTCATCATTCATGGTTATTGTCTATCATTTGTTAAAAGAACTGTAATGCACAACCTCTCATGGCATATTATTGCTTTTAGAAAACAGAAATATGATAAAAGAATGAATAATGAATCAGTGAATAATTACATTTGTTATTATTATTATTATTATTATAGTAATTAGCCATCACAGGTCATCATATACAGTATAGTATAATGTATGTTTTTTGCAATGACTTTGAATGTGCCTCATCTAGTTAGTTTTTACTCTAAAATCATATCTATATTGTATGTTGTATTATTTGTGTGTGTATTTTAGTCTCAGCTGATAAAGATCCAGACAGAGCACACCACCATCTCAAAGACCTCTGACAGCAGCCTGGAACTGCGTATCACTGAGCTCCTCACCAAACTTGAGCAACGTGACAGTGTCATCAAACACCAGGAGGAGGTACATAAACATACACCTACATACAGACATCTGCTGCCGGACACACAAATGGGCTTGTCACAATTTTAAAAATCATTTTAGAATATAAAATATAACATGATTCCAGGCTATTATTATTATCATAATGATAATTTTGCAACATTAAAATTGAGGCTAAAGAGTAGACAAGAAGAGAGACTTATTCAAGAATCATTCCTAAGGCTGTACTGAATTATGACACGCATGCTAATTCGGTCACACTTTACAATAAGGTTCCATTTGTTAACATTAGTTAACATGAACTAAAAATGAACAATAATTAAGCATATATTAATCTTAGTTGATGTTAATTTGAACATATACAAATACATTTTAAAATTTGTTAAAATTAATGCACTATGAACTAACATTGATCAATTGTATTTTATTAACTAACATTAACAAAGATTAATAAATGTTGTAAAAAAATATATAAATTGTTAAGTGTTACCCAATGCATTAACTAATGTTAACGAATTTAACGTTGTTGTAAAGTGTTACCGATAATTCACCTGTAGTCCCAATGTCGTTGCACCCTGAGATGGTCTGAGATCATATGCAGCGTTCTTATAGATAAGACTATTCTTGCAAATTGTTCCCAGATGACTGACAGAGAAGAAACAGTGACAACTCTTCATATGCGAGACCTCTTAAGGCCCAGGTATACTTAGATTTTGCGTGTTCTGTTTTGGCTTGCGCCTGGTCGACCACGTTGCCTTTGAGTATACGCCTCTGGCCGCGAACGTATATATGAACGTGTTTGATGCATACTCACAACAACATCTTTCTGATAGTAGAGTCAGTGGCCGGTGCATGTGCCAACGATGTGCACAGACGAGAACCACGTCCGTGAGTCAAGAAAATCTGGCCTGACCGCGCGGACTGGATTATGGCAAAATTTACATCACGCATACTGTGTGCGGAGCGATCAGCAACGTATACTTTGGCCTTTACAGGCTACCCACCACAGTGATGGGAAGATGAGCAAAATTACCCACCATTGTGCATGAAATACCCAAATTTGGTGCGTGGCGAATGCTAATTTCATAATTTATATGTAGGAAATGGGTTGCTTGGGATAGCGGTCAGTTAAACAGTTTAATGGTTATTACACAAAAATATTTGATTGACTAATCAAAATCAAGTATTCCTGAGAACAGCGGAACAAGCCATGGTTAAAGCTTAAATCAGCTATTCATTCAGTACACCATTCTTTTTCAGATTAGCTGTAGGAAAAATAGATAATGCCAAGTATTTAGCAGGTCATTTTGACAGACTCCAGGAAAACAACATTCTTCTGTTTCCGATTGAATCAGTGAACATGGATGTTGTCCTCATCATAAAGACTGCCAATTGCTCAGAAGTTGACATCATAGATGAAACGCATTCTTTCGTTTTTTTCCCTCTCTGCATTACCTCAGCTTCATTACCCTTGAGGAATGCGAATGCAGAGTAGACTGTGAATTTGACTGAGAGATAATTCTCCAGATTTCTACCGCAGTACTTCATTCTGAATGCATCTAACCTTTGACCTTTGGTGTACTCCCTTAGGAGCTCAGGCGACTCAAGCAGCAGCAGAGCGACAGCTCCAGCAGTACATCGAGAACTGTCGTTACCAAGAGGTGTGTGTGTGTGTGTCTTTGGTGGAGGTGTGGGGATAAGTGCTTAAATGATATACGGTAACACATTACAATAAGGTTCCATTTTTAACATTAGTAAATGCATTTTGTATCATGAACATTCAATTAACAATATATTTGTTACATCATTTATTAATCTTTGTTAATGTTAGTTAATCCAAATTCAATTGTTCATTGTTAGTTTGTTAGTTCATAGTGCAATAAATAATGTTAACTAATACAACTTTTGATTTAAAAAATGAATGAGTACATTAAGATTAATACATGCTTAATAATTATTGTTCATTGTTAGTTCAAATGGAACCTTATTGTAAGTTGTTACCCGATATACTGTATAAATATGGTTAAATCTCAGAAAACGATGTCATTTGTAATTTATGTGTGTTTTCTTCATGACTTGTAGCCTATATATTTAACAGGATAGTGAACTTTGTGACATTATTTAATAGATTTAACTCTATCAAAGAAATAGTAAAACTCTGGTCATATGTAGAAATATACTGTATAAAGAAAAGGCATCTGCAGAGAAAATACTTTATTACTTATAAATAGTCAAAATGTCACGTGCAAGATAAATTGTTCCATGCCATTCAATGCAAACGATAATTACTAATTTTGAAGTCTGCTCTTTCTTTTCATTGAATAGATACATGAGCCAGTACCCTATTCTGGGTCTGCTGAGTGATGATTACCAGTACACACCACCCATTAAAGAGGACAGGACTGTCGTCATCGAGACAACAGGAGGGATTACCAAGCGGGTTATCTAGGCTGTAACGTTGGGATTTGTTTGGTAAGGGACACATTTTTCACCAGGTTTAGTGTAGAAATGGCCCATGCGGTCTTACCAAGGTCATTTAGCATGAAATGAGTTTGCCCATTGATTTTCTCTTTTCATTGATTCAGTGTATTTGTCAGTGTAAATTAAGAATGATAAAGAATTGGTATGAAGAAAATGTTCACTTTGGTTGCACCAGAAGTTTCACATAATTTCTAGAATTTCCAGAATGTCAACATTTGTGTTCAGTGGTTGCTGATAGATTGCTCCCCCTGGTATCGAGGGACCATGCTAAATTCTACTAGAACATGTAACTAATAAATGAATGGGGCTGTCCTTCTGTTAGTGTCTGACCTCATAAACAAGTTCTGATTGAACCTAATTATGTGATCACATATTTGACAGTGACATAATTACTTTACATGCAATTAATGATGCAAATGCACAATGATAAAGGAGAATGCTTTGATGCATACTCACTACAACATCTTTCTGATAGACCAAGGAGGTGTATAATACCTTGACAGAGTTATCCGTTTGCATTCCCCCGGAGGTATGCAACCTGCATTCTGCCATCTTTGCTTACTGCCCCTGCTAACCAGCCGTACCTGCTAATGGTACCTAGGACTGTCTCATTTGCCCGAAATAAGTGCTCAAACAAAGTCTGAACACATTGAAAATCTGGGATTTAAATTTGTATTTAAACTTGGAAATTTAAGCATAGGAAAATTCAAAACAAAGAAATATTATGATGTGACTGAAGAAAAAATATTAAAGATCCTGCTTTATTTCTAGGTCACTAATCAAATAAGCAAATATAACAAAATGTGCAAACCTTTCTCTAGGCTGTAATGAATGCTGTGTCTTCTGTTTTGGGCAGAAAGTAATTGCCAACCCTTAAAGAAACTGCTTCTTTTTCGACAAGAATCAACTGGAAGAAGACCCAGAGGCCTCTCCATTTCCTCCTCCAGACCCGATTCCCTGGCTCTCACCTTGCATGCTGCCCTCTCCCTCATCTCAGGGGCTAATGGTGATGGTGGTTCTAACATTACATTTTTGGCCTGTGGAACCAGGTAATGCCATTTAAAAATAGCATTCTTTCCTCATATGTACCACCAAAACCTTCAGCAGCCTCTGGTCAGCACTACTGTAAGCATGTACATATTTGGAGAGAAATGTGTCTTTACTGGAATAAAACTGAGTCAAGTATTGTCCGTAATGTAAATGGTGGTTGCTGGTCTTGTTTGTTTTCTTCCCATCTGTTTGGCTGTGCTACTTTAGCAAATTTTATGATGTTTTTTGCTTTTTATGTTTATGTTCTGAAAACATTAGAGGTGATGCTTTGTATACAAACTGATAAGGGCTTTTCGATGGCTGATGCTGATATCTACATTATTAATTTACAAAGCTGTCAGTAGAGGCACAGTCATCGGCTATGTTGATAATCTGGCAATTAGCCGGCCTTGCCGATAGATCAGTATACCGGTTATACGCAATTTAAGATGGTGTAGGGTTTTACTGCTTTTTTAAGTGGTTTACGCCAAATGGAATAACAGTGATAGGTTTAAACTATCCAAAACTCTGACAAATTTGATAGAAGAAATCACTGCTGTATTTAACGTAATAGATATCATATAAAAATAGATTTTTAAGGCTCTTGAAATGTCAGTAAAAGCAAAACTGCTCAGAAAATGCTGGTAGCTACAGGGCCTCCACAATTATTCATTAATCTCTGCAACTGCTGGGAGTATTTTTGTTATGGCACATAGTCTATTTCTACAGTATCTGCTGTAGTTGTCAGTTGTCCTGACCTACTCAAGTGTTTTTTTGTTTTTTTCCGCTCTTAATATTCAATGTAATGTGCCTTAAAGGAATCTTGGACTTCATGGGACATTCTGTTATTTTTAAGTGTAGAGTTTTGCTGGGTTTACCTTCATTAAAGTGCAAAACGTCAAGATTTCATTTTGCTCAAGTTAGTGGTATACGATGTAAGAGAATGGCCAGAAAAGAGCCATTTCTGATGTCAGTAAGAGGTAAATGGTTGCAAAATGGGTAGTTTAGACATCAAAAAAATTTGAAGTGGTAAAGCTTCAAAAAGCTTTTGAAATATCTCAATTTTTAAAATACTTGAGTGACATTAGAAATCCAGAGCTTCTTTTGTTCTCTTATATTCTTCGATTAATGCTGTTTTCATAGAAAATTAAATGCACCTTTTATTTAAATATCTTGGAGAGCCACTTTAAATTCATAAACTTCACAATTACAGTGTTGCATCTGTAGCATTAACTGTTTTTTTTTTTTTTTTTTTTTAATGGATGGAATTTAACATGCTGTAACGGTGTGTGCTTGAAATAAAGTATATTTTGACCTTCGATGGACTTGAGAGTGTTAATTTCTGTTTTATTGAACCTGTAGTTTTGGCAAAGCACCTTGCTTTTTTGCCAAATTTTTTATTCCAAATTGGAATGAGTAAATATACAGTATATACATCTTTGTTGTGTTTGCTTTGACTTTCTGCAACTTTTCACAGTTTAACACTTTGTAAAGTTGATGTATTTGAATAAATGTTAAACTCAGCTGCCTTAGCTAACCATAACGCATAAATATGGCAACAAAAAATGTTGAAAGGAGAAAAAAAGGCTGCTAGTGGGCAAAACTATCAGAGCAAGTCCAATATTCTTTGTAAATATTACTTGACAATCAGTCAGTGAACTTTATGAAATCAAGTAGGCCTGGTCAACCCGAGATTTTCCTGTCGGCAGTTCAGAATCAGAACTAGAAAATGTCCGATTCATGAATCGATTTTAATGCAGTTCTTTGAAATGAGTGTGTCTAATGAGTTAGCAAAACGGTCTGAATCGGTTCGAGGTTCAGTTTGAATCATTTGGACAGCTCACTCACGCACTGAATCATTTAGAGTGTTTTCGTTTGTCTCACCTGACTTGGAACAGAACTAGCGCGGGATGAAGTGGAATAGTTACCTTCAAACGATTGAAATCGTCCCTGTATTATCGTTTGCCAGTGATGAAGAAAGTCTAAATTACAGTAGGCTCTACACGATAAAGTAGGCTACCATGATATTTTAATGTCTTGACAATATATGTATCGTGGTAGTAGGCCTGCAATGGTGTCCTATGAAATACCCTCTTGAGTAACATGTATATAGAATATACAGCATATAGAAGTTATATATCAAAGTATCATGATAATGGCACAGTATAGATTTTTGAAAGGAGATTTTGAGAAACTTCAGAAGTACTCTGAATAACGTACACATCAACTGGCTATATATATATATATATATATTTTTGGCACAACAGTAAACAGCCTGACTACATCGACGCACATTCGAGAAATACTTGGTCCAGTCACCAGAGGGCGCTAAACTTCAACATATCCACTTAAGAAAAGTGAACTCATTCTTCATGCAAAATCTTAATTTGTATTCAGATGACACTTGGTTTGTTATTTTGTTATCTAATGCAATGACATTCATACAAAAGTATGACTTAACTACCCAAATACATCTTGGTGTCACTATTTAGCATTAAAATACTGCATTTTATGAATCATTATACTGATTATTCAAGAGGAAGTTGAGTTTTCTCTTTTCTTCCATGTTTGCAAACTCGTGTTTGGCTGTTCACTCGCTTTTCCTCATGCTTGGTTGCTGTATGATTGTGTATGTATGTGTGTGTGTGTGTGTGTGTGTGTATGTATGTATGTATGTATGCATACCTGCACTGTATCCTCTGTGTACTGTATGTTTGTGTGTGTGTCAGGATGTCTCTCTCTCTCTTGTGTAAATCATGTGTTCCATGATCTTTTATCCTATATTGCACCAGTATGTCTTCACGTTATTTATTTAGTTGTGTCTGTTTGTGTCTGGAATTCTCTGCTCTCTTGGTTTTTTCTCAGGTTTTGTTTTTTGTTTCAACCCCTTTTAAAAAAAAAAAAAAAAAAAAAAAAGCTGTATTTGAATTAGACCATCTGATATATGCTTAATTGGATTTTTTTTTTTTTTTTTTTTTTTTTTTTTTTTTTAAATTTAAGCGCAAATTTCATGCAAAACATGCTCAGCTGCTCTATCTTGTCTTTTATATTATCTAGCATTGTGCATCTTCATGTATGACTGCTGGAGCCTGTGGTTTCGCACATTTGGAGACTTTACAGACCCAGAGTTTTGACATCTTACTTGCATTTCTGTATAAATAGCCTCTAAAATGTAATATGTCCATTAATTTGTATATCCAAAATGGACTAATAACATTTTTAAAAAATAGCTTACAATAGCTTTAAAAATGTCTCTAACTATCTGTCACATGCACAAATGTCAAACAGGGTAACACTTGATATTAACTTTCATGAATGAATCATTAGCAAGCATAATACATGTATAATGCTTAACAGATCAGCAGATAGGTGTTTCTTCAACTTCTGGCAACTCCTAGGGTATGATTTTTATTAAAAATTTTCTTTTTGTTATATAAAGGTCACATTAAAACTGACTTGGACACTTAACCATTTTTTCGTTTTATTGAAGGGAATACAGTGTTACCTGCATTGAGTGCAAGCGTGTCATTCTCTGCTTCTACCCCGGTTCTGCAGCTCGCCACAGCAGTAGGGGAACCTCCTCCACTGGGCTGTGTCAAAGGGTTTATGCACGTGGTAGAAGTGTCCAAGATCGCCACACCTGTATGTCAAAAATTGCGATGTTTACCCTTCTCGGTGAGATCTGTGGTGTCAGAAGAACTGAACCGGTTGCTGTCTGCTGGCGTTATTGAATGCGTTGACATGTCTCTCTGGATCTCACCATTAATAGTGATGCAAAAGAAAACTGGTGGCATACGTATGTGTGTGGACATTAGAGAGCCTAATAAGGCCATAGTTGTTGACCGTTATCTTCTCCCGCACATGGAAGAATTGGTGGCAAATTTGCAGTGCAACCTGCCCCTTGGACTAAGGTAGCCCTAGGTATAGTGTGTCCATTCAAAGCAGCAAAATGGGACTGTAGGTATGCAATCACCCTTACTGACTACTATTCAAAGTGGCCTGAAGTAGTATTCACATACTCAATCACAATGTATACTGTGATTGGATATCAGAGTAGCGTAATCGGTCCATATGGCAACCCAGAATGTCTCGTCAGTGACAGCAGCCCGCAACTAACTGCCTGTGCGCTCGCTGCATTCTTGAAAAAACGGGACATCACTCACGTCAAAGCCCTTGTGTATTACCCTGCTTCAAATGGGGCTCTGGAATGATTCAATAAGGTGCTCAAAGGGTGTGTGCAAACTGCCATCCTACAATCTACACTGTGGAAGGAAACAGTGAGAGAGTTTCTTCAAACATATCATGCAGTGCCACATGCCATGACGGGGGTTTCGTTGTATAAACTGATGCATGGCCGAAAAATGAGAACAAAACTCATCCTCAACGTGTGATGCTGACATGCGACAGCGCGTTTCTAATCATCAGTTGAAGATAAAGGACTATTACGACGCAAAAAGGGGAGCGCGGTTGCCCACCTTCAAGACTGGGGACAAGGTGAGAGTGTGCAAGCAGACTCTCATTCCTAAGGGACATCCAAAATTATCCAATCCCACAGTAATCTGTAAACAAGTAAGCCCTTGCACGTACGCTTTAGCTGATGGAAAGCTCTGGCATTCATCTCACCTCACTCAAGTGCCTATGGCACTGCAAAAGTTGGAATCTTCAAATAAGGGGACAATTGTAATATCAGCTGAACTGGGGGTAGTACAGAACAATCAAATGTGTCCTGCTAGAAACCACAAACCAACAAACTGGTTGAAGGATTACCAGACTTAAACTGGCAGAGTAACATTTGAGATGAGCATGCTCAATTCTGCTGTTACCTTGTTCATATGTTTACTTCAAGGGGTTTAATTGCTTATTTCATCTGCATATTCTAAGTTATGTTTTATGTATAACAGTGTTATGGTAAGCCATTCAACGATGGAGTACTTTCATCACCAGATGAAGTTTTATATTAATGCTCTGTGTAAATGAACTGTCAGTTACTTTATAGAGGGTCCTGAATTGCTTATTGCTTTGTCTACATTAGTACTTTATAGAGGGTCCTGTATTGCTTATTACTCAGTCTTATTAGTATTTGTCTACATCCTGGGGGGTGTTGTGTTCTGCACTGATTTATTCTGAACAACGCCCTGTTCCTGAGCTGCCACTAGATATCAGTATAATGTTATTTATGTGGAGGAAGAGTGTGTTCCGGTAGGAGGTGAAGAAGTGTTATGTGTTTCACGCCATTTCATCTGACAGCATATTAAACCAGTAAAGTAAACATTCATATACCCTGGTGTAGCGTTGTTTATTGACTCCATAACAAAATCCATCAAAATGCAAATTACATGTTTAAAATTTTGATGATCTTAAAAAAGAGTGAAATAAACATGAACCATTTCAATATTTATTGTGTGTAAATGAAAAAATTACAGCTGTCCCACAGTTGTGGTGTAATTTCCGCCACACAAAACAATTTTGCCCCCAATAAAGTTTTTTCAAAAGTTAGTATACTTGTTAAATCGACAAAAGTGTCAGTGAAGAGCATGCTTGGGGTCAAAAATGAGACAAGTAATGTTTGAAGAAAACAAAGGAAAGTCAAGATGAAGATCACCTGTAAGCATGATCATTTTTATTGGCCGTCATTTCCAATTGTCCTATCACAGGACAGTGGTTAAGCTGCCCCTCCATGTGCAAAATGAGCTAATCATATCTGGAATAGCTTGTATGGCTACCATTTTAATTCATTCACAGCTTTGGTCAAATACCATTGCAATTTTTTCTAAATGCCTAAAAGACATTTTCAAAACTATAGAGTGTACAAGCAGTGGTAGTGGCATCAAATACAATTTTCTTTTTTATTTAGGCTATTGTAAATACAAAGATAATTTGTCAAATGTAATATTAGGGTGCAACCTATTTAATATCAGGCTGATACAGTTTAAATGCAACCTATTGCACATATGAAAAGTGAAGTGCAGGAACTGATAATGACAATCAAAAATAAAATGTGATCTAATCTTTTGCTATTCACAAATTAAGTAGATCCTTTCCAAAATGTCATCCAACTCAAAAGACCACACCCAACAACAAATTGAGTGTACAGTAGTCCCTAAACTCTCCTGTTAATTGTCCATCAAACTAGTGTTGTACAAGAGTCCCACAGCAACTACAAAGACTTTAAGAACAGACATCAATCCAGACAATGACATTTACCCCTTCATTTCCCCTTCGCATTTTACTCATTTGCTAGCGCACTCTCTTTCTGGATGATCCCACGGCCCTGCTGTGCTGTACGGTGCGGTAGGAGAGCAGGGTCAGTAATGCAAAGGCATTGATTATGGCTGATAATTCAGAGCTTTGATGTGGATAATGCAGCCCATCTCTTCCTGCACTGGTCATGCACTCCCAGCCCCTGGGGCCACAGAGGATATTGGGTTTACAGACACTGCTCGCTCACTCATGCTCTCTCTCTCTTTTTTTTTTCTCTCTCTCTCTGCATCATTCAATCCCTCTCTTATGCAAAGATTTTTTTTTTTTTTTTTACTTTTTGCAGCAGAGTATTTTATTATAAGGTAGCCCCAAAAGTATTTAGACACTTAAGCCACTCTTAAAAATGTATGAATGCCTTTGCATAACAAAATAGTAAACCAAGTGGCATTTCTTTTTAAGAAATATTCCACAAACATTTTTAAAACAAACCTTTTGTTAGGCTTCAAATTATAAAACAACATTATTTAAAACGAAGGCAAGAAGTATTTGGAAAATTTCTGTTTGTCAAACGTTTGTGGAACATGTCCATTGTTAATGTGATGAGCTATGCCTGTGGTTACTGTAATGATTAAAGTCTTGAGAGGCAAGATGTGGATCTAAGTTCAGCTTTTAATGGAAATTTAAATAAAAACACAAGAAACCAAAAAACACTACAGCCTTACAAGAACAGAAAAGAGACAGAACATGATAGCATTATTTACAGATGGACTAGGAAGGTTAAAAAGACTAATTAACAAGACACATCTGGGACTAATTACAAGGGAAATAGGAAATGAGACAAGGCAAGGAACAACTAGAAATAGTTCGAATGAAAAGTTCCACTTCAACTAGCGCCCCATAATGGGTGGCTCCTGACTCTCAAACAAGAAAAAAAAGGGTTCAATTTCAAATTCAAAGCGGGTGAGGGCTGGCAAGGAGCACGCTCTAGGACCAGTAGTGCAGGAGACCATGATGGAGCAGAAGACCACAGGAGGCAATAGGGGCGCCAGCAGGTGACTAGGGACCACGGGCCACCGATGGACAACCAGGAGACCACTGGGGATCCAGCAGAGGGGATGGAGACCCCGGGCAATCTGGACACCCAGGTTGTGGCCATGGATCAGGAGACCAAAGTGGTGTTGACAGACCTAGAGATTCGGGTGGTGGCCATAGACCAGGGCACTCTTGCAAGAGCGAGGTCGAGGCAGCTGGGGACTCCAGCGAAGCATTAAGGGATGCAGGTGAAAGGAATAGAGGAGCCTCCATAGCAGGTACCTCCAGGACCACCAAAACATGGAGCATAGGGGCCTCTATTGCAGGGACCTCTGGTACCACTGTCGCAGGGATCTCCGTTACCACTAGAGCAGGGAGCTGAGTGACCTCCATCTCGGGGACCTCCGGGACCACTGGAATGAAGAGCGGAGGGGTCTCTGTTGGGACCACCTGAGCAGGGAGCGAAGGGGCCTCCGTCGGAGTGGGTAAGGTATCCCTGACATCACAACAGGAACAAATGCCTTTCTTCTCCTCCTCCAAGCTCACAGATCTGACAAAGAGGCATTGCTGGGTGAAGAGCCAAAAAAATGCAATGTGACGTATAAGAATAAAATAAGAAACCAGAACACAACAAACACTACAGCCTTACAAGAACTGCCAAAGACACAGAGAACATGAGGGCATTATATATTAAAGGGCTAACAAGGTTAACAAGACTCAACAAGACACACCTGGGACTAATTACCAGGGAAACAGGACAAGACAAGAATCAAGAACAGTATTTCAAATAGATATGTCCCAATACCATTTTTTTTGGTACTCGCCGATACCTATTTTTTATTTTTTTTTCTAAACACCATATTAACAGTTTATTTTAATTTTATTATCAAAATGGTGTTTAAAAATCAAATGAAAATATAACAATTTTCAACATAATGTATTATTTTTATCATATGAAGTGCATATTTAGAAAACCTCGCAGCACAATCCAAAATACAACATTGGAGTTATATTTTGACAAATAAAGTGCTGCATAACAGAGCATCACAGATGTTAGGTACTGCTTGAGTATAATACAATTACTACTGATTTATTATTATTATTAGTAGTATTACAGTGAGTATTACGTAACTTTACAGTAGTGATGTATTTGTCATACTTTTTTCCTATAAATTTACCTTTAATTTTGACAGAGCTTTTATTTTGAATTGTTTCTGTGTTTTGACCAAGGAGTTCTGATGTTATGATGGCAGATTCCCACTCTGGAAAAGTCGGTTGCTAAGTGACTCAAGTGATTATTAAACTGCAATAACCTCACTAAGATATAACGTGATTTTAATTTGTAGGCTGAATGTTTACGTAATTACATTTGTACGTCAGTTGGTATTGGAACATTTTTACGAGTACCAGTATATGAGCACAGTTGGTATCGGGACATCCCAAATTTCAAAATAAATGTCCAACTTCAACTAGCGCCTCTTACTGGCCGCTAGGTAAGTCCTGTATGTATTAATGCTACTCTGCTACACTTATGTGAACTTGAGGAGAGCTGACTTCATGCAGCCACTAAAAATCATCTCGCCACCAGTTGGTTAAAAGTGGCTTCGAAAATGGCTTTGAAAAGTGAAATCAGTTCTGAAAAAGACCCTTTGTATTCAGATGACACTTGATTTGATATCTATTGTAATGGCATTTATACAAGTGTTACTTATGTATCCAAGTACATTTTGGTGTCACTATACAGCATTAAAATACTGTATTAATCATTAAATTGATTATACAAGAGGAAGGTTTTCTCTTTTTCTTCCTTGTTTGCAAACTCGTGTTTGGTTGTGCAATCGCTTTTCCTCTTTCTCATCCTTGGTTGCTGTATGATTGTGTGTGTGTGTGTGTGTGTGTGTATGTATGCATACCTGCACTGTATCCTTCTCTGTGTACTGTATGTTTGTGTGTATGTCAGGATGTCTCTCTCTCTCTCTTGTGTAAATCATGTGTTCCATGATCTTTTATCCTGTGTTGCACAAGTATGTCTCCGCTGTATTTATTTAGATGTGTCTGTTTGTGTCTGGAATCCTCTGCACACTTGCTTTTTTCACAAGAGTGTTTTCACCATTTTCAGCTAATCGCAAATGCATTTTACAAAAGGTTGCAGTAACCAACTTATTGTTTAAAAATCTGTATTTGAATTAGACCATCAGATGTATGCTCAGATGGATTTTTTGGTTGTTTAAAAAGGGTAAAGTTTATGCAAAACATGCTTATCTGTTCTATCTTGTCTTTTATAATATCCAGCATTGTGCATCATTCTTCATGTATGATTCGCAGCCTGGAGCCTTAACAAACACAAAGTTCTGACAAAAAATGTTTTATGAAGAACGTGGAATTACTTTTAGCTTCTAAAATATAATAAATGTTCCTTTTTTTTTTAAACAGCAAATCCATAAAACATAAATATTATAATTCAGATAATACATTACATCATATTCTGGCATCAGACAAGTATTTAGACAATACAAAAAGTGGCTTTAAAAGTGAAAATATTGTTTAATTTATTTCGGTGTCATTGAACACAACCCTATTATTAGCCTACTTCCCACTGCTCCATTTGTAATCGTTGGCCTCTGTATTTTTGCGTCAGATGGATGGTTTTGGTGCGTCTCACTTTGGTTGAGTCGCGTCTAACTGTTGTTTTATAAGACAATGTGTCAAGTTAAATGAAGTTTGAAACTTTTGAAAAGTACGTCTTGAGATCCCCCCATTCTGTTGTGCTTGGTCCAGCTGTCTTTGAGTGCAAAATTGCATCTGTTGAAGGCCTAGCTGCCTGTTTGTTGGTTTGATGAGGAGCGTTGCCTGTACAGCTGGAACAATAACTGCCCCCTACTGCATCAAGGTGATACATCAAGCTTGAACTGGTCCAATTAGAAACATTCCTTATTACGGAACTGACACAGTTCGGGGGCGTTATGAACTGCATGAATTTTTTTAACGCATTATTTTTCATGTATTTAAACGCACTACATTAACCAATAAATTGATTGGTCTAATATTAACTAATGATCTGTTAAGCTTTGTATAATGACATTATGTTTATTAGTAATATGAATATTTCCCAATTAAATGTACATCTTCAGTCTGCTCAACACTAATGGCAGGAGAGTGATAGAAAAGTGAAGACTTTCAGTAAGTTGTTGTTAGGCCTTTGTCTACTCTGTACTCAGCAGTGTGGAGAGACAGAGACAGTGATCGGACAGAAGTGCTTCCGCCACAGGTTCATATTTCCTCACTCATAGCTGCACTTCAATAATTAATATTCATAATTGCATATCATGTCAGCAGAACACCCTCAGCTTCCTCTGTGGTATGACTGATCCCATCACCAACATAATTTTCCATTGTCACATCAGCATAAATGAATAGCTTAATTCTGCATCACATACAGCCAGAGTTGGCGCCTGTTAGTTAGCATACAGTCCCATCTTGTCATTGGGTGGTCGCTTAGTGCAGTTAAGTTAATCAACACAAATGTGTGCACACCATGTCTTTTAACGGATTGCGACGTGTTTGAATAAGTCAAAGCTTTAATGACTTCAGAGTGAAGGTGAAGATTTTTATAAGGTATATTTTATATCCTCATAGTACAGTGAAGAGAGAAAGGAAATGAGGGAGACCAGGTTCGGGAAAGGACCTCAAGTCAGGACTCGAACTCAGGTTGCCCATGATGCTTCCACACCATGTGTCAGAGGACTTGCCCACAAGGCTACGACTCTTAAAGATGAAGATTTTTTAATGGTCACAACTGAAATTTCAGTCTCTTTCTCACACAAAGCTATCATAAGGCTTCAGAGGACTTGGAATATATCATGTGAGTTGTATGGATTACATCACAGCCTCTATGCATTCGGTGTATGGAACAGAACCACTTGGATATTCTCCTGAACATTAACGTTAATGTTCCATGGAAGAAAGAAACTCAATGGTTTGGAACAACATGAGGGTGAGTAAATAATAACAGGATGATTATTTTTGGGTGAACTATCCATTTAAATTCTCGGCAGAAGAATTGTGAGTGGTGACATCTCAGTGTTTCTACTTCATTTGACCTGTCGACCCCCTTGCTGCTATAACTAGGGCCCCTGTCAAGGGTCACTGGAGACCCCCTTCATATTTGACCTCACTGGAGACCTCCTCCAGGGGAAAGGTAGCAGACATTATCTCTTTCACTTTGTTATCTACCCACTTGCTCCTGCAGTCTATATACCTGTTATAAAGTCGTGTTAGGAGTGAAGCATTAACTCAGTATTTTAATTTCTGTTTTGTATATTTAAAGGTATACTCAGTAATGTATTTCTCATTTAAAAAAAAAAAGTTTTAATCTCTATAGAAATTAATATATATATATATATATATATATATATATATATATATATATATATATATATATATATTTATTTATTTATTTATTTATTTATGATGTACACTTAAAGTACTATTCCAGGTTCAATATAAGTTAAGCTCAGTCGACAGCATTTGTGGCATAATGTTGATTACCACAAAAATGGAAGTGAATGGGGCCAATTTGTGGAGGGTTTAAATACAGGAATGTGAAGCTTCTAATTTTATAAAAGCACTTTAATTCTTCTGTTAAAACTTGTGTATTTTTTGTGCTGTATAGTTGGTAAAATCATTGTTTTAATTGTAGTTTAGGGCTTATGCCATTACGTCATCATGGCAACAAAGTTGTAAAATTGGCTATAATTTTACACAGAAAAGGTTAGCATGGGGACAAATTTATGGTTAGTAAAGGTTTTATGATACTAAAATCATTTATATTATTTATGTTGTGTGGCTTTTACTTTTGAATACTTTTGAAACAGTGAGTATTTTCACATTTAGGGATTGGCCCCCATTCACTTCCATTGTAAGTGCCTCACTGTAACCCAGATTTTTTTAAAGAAAAGTAGGGACGAGTCAAAATTAATTTTTGTGGTAATCAATATTTTGCCACAAATGCTGTCAATTGAGTTTAAGTTGAATCGAACCTGGAATATATTCCTTTAAGGCAAAGAATCCAATCATATCAGTGGCCTAGAAAAGGCTGGGGGTGGGTGCACCCTCATGGTAGTGGCCATTACATGACCATGCATTTTTTTTATATATATATATATATATATATATTATATATATATATATATATACACAGTACATACACTATATTGCCAAAAGTATTCGCTCACCCATCCAAATAATTGAATTCAGGTGTTCCAATCACTTCCATGGCCACAGGTATATAAAATGAAGCACCTAGGCATGCAGACTGCTTCTACAAACATTTGTGAAAGAATGGGCTGCTCTCAGGCGCTCAGTGAATTCCAGCGTGGTACTGTGATAGGATGCCACCTGTGCAACAAGTCCAGTCGTGAAATTTCCTCGCTACTAAATATTCCACAGTCAACTGTCAATGGTATTATAACAAAGTGGAAGCGATTGGGAATGACAGCAACTCAGCCACGAAGTGGTAGGCCATGTAAAATGACAGAGCGGGGTCAGCGGATGCTGAGGCGCATAGTGCGCAGAGGTTGCCAACTTCAATCGCTACAGACCTCCAAAGTTCATGTGGCCTTCAGATTAGCTCAAGAACAGTGCGTAGAGAGCTTCATGGAATGGGTTTCTATGGCCGAGCAGCTGCATCCAAGCCATACATCACCAAGTGCAATGCAAAGCATCGGATGCAGTGGTGTAAAGCACGCCGCCACTGGACTCTAGAGCAGTGGAGACGCGTTCTCTGGAGTGACGAATCACGCTTCTCCATCTGGCAATCTGATGGACGAGTCTGGGTTTGGCGGTTGCCAGGAGAACGGTACTTGTCTGACTGCATTGTGCCAGCTGTGAAGTTTGGTGGAGGGGGGATTATGGTGTGGGGTTGTTTTTCAGGAGCTGGGCTTGGCCCCTTAGTTCCAGTGAAAGGAACTCTGAATGCTTCAGCATACCAAGAGATTTTGGACAATTCCATGCTCCCAACTTTGTGGGAACAGTTTGGGGATGGCCCCTTCCTGTTCCAACATGACTGCGCACCAGTGCACAAAGCAAGGTCCATAAAGACATGGATGAGTGAGTTTGGTGTGGAAGAACTTGACTGGCCTGCACAGAGTCCTGACCTCAACCCGATAGAGCACCTTTGGGATGAATTAGAGCGAAGACTGCGAGCCAGGCCTTCTCGTCCAACATCAGTGTCTGACCTCACAAATGCGCTTCTGGAAGAATGGTCAAAACTTCCCATAAACACACTAAACCTCATGGAAAGCCTTCTCAGAAGAGTTAAAGCTGTTATAGCTGCAAAGGGTGGGCCGACGTCATATTAAACCCTATGGATTAAGAATGGGATGTCACTTAAGTTCATATGCGTCTAAAGGCAGATGAGTGAATACTTTTGGCAATATAGTGTATATATGTATGTATGTGTGTGTGTGTGTGTGTGTGTTCAATAAACATCAGAATTATACAAAATGCGTAATTATAAACATTAAAAATTATACAGTAAGGTATGCATAAAACTATATGTGGCAGAGGGGGCGTGGTCAAGCATCTCTCCGGAGAGAGAGAAAGCGGTAAGGGTGCTTACACCTGAGTTAAATTATGTCTAACATCTGTCTCTAATTTCAGTGAGCACGGGGAGAGCAGCATAAATAGAGCCACACCGCAGGTAGAAGAGACAGAGCCTGGGCACCAGAGAGCGGAATAAGAGCAAAGAGTTTGTTATTACAAATGCTGAGAGTTTACTTTGTGAAGTGGTGTGTGTGATTATAGACTGACTTAGTGAACAATGCAAAGACTCTGAGAGTGTAATTCTGCTGCAGAGAGAAAATAAAAATCCTTACCTGAACCAGGAAAGCTGCTTCTCGCCTCCTCCTTACACTGAGACGTGTTACACTGGTGCTGAAACCTGGGAATTGAAGTTTGGGTTGAAGATAGATGGAAGTCACCCCATAGAGTCCTACCAGTTGGCGGAGATCCTCCAAGCCCTCGCTGGCCGACATCAGAGCCACCAGCAGACACTGCTTGAGCTCCGACAAGATCAAGATTGCTGGTTTGTCGAGCTCCTACACACTCAAGCCGAGGACCGGCAGGCGATCCGGAGCCTCCTCAGCCAGGAGGCGTCCCCAACCACGACCCCGGACACTCACAGGCCGTTACCCCCGCCCGCATTACAGAAAATGGGGACGGCGGACGACCCCGAGGCCTTCCTGGATTTGTTTGAGCGGACCGCCGAGATCTGGGGCTGGCCGCTCGGCCAATGGGCAGCCCGACTTATCCCACTGTTGTCCAGGGAAGCCCAGCTCGCGGCTCAACAACTGTCAGCGATGAGCCTCCTGGCCTACGGAGATTTAAAGAGAGCCATCCTGCAACGGGTTGGTCGCACTCCGGAGGAAAGTTGTCAACTCTTCCGGAGCTTAAAGTTGGAGAGCTCCGACCGCCCATTTGCCTTCGCCCAGCGGCTCCATGACGCCTGCCAAAGATGGCTGCTAGTGGGGGACCGCGACGTCAAAGGAATTATCGACCAGGTGGTACTGGAGCAATTAACACATCGACTGCCAAAAGGGACGGCGGAGTGGGTCCAGTGCCACCGCCCGGCGTCGTTGGAGGAAGCTGTCTGGCTTGCGGAGGACCACATGGCGGTGATCCCTCCTACATTCTCTCTCCTCCCTCTGTCTCTTCCCCCTCCCCTCTCGTTCTGCTCTCTCTCCAGGTCCCGTTCCTGCCCCACGCAGACGAGGAGGACTTCAGCACCTGAGACCAGTTCCCCGGGTGTGGGAGGCGACACCTTCCCCTATTCCAATGCCCCGCCACTCACCCCTCGGGGGGGGGGGGGGGTGGGGGCGCCCGACAACGCAAGTGCGGGCGTAGTGCCTGGGCCAGCCTGCTTGAGGTGCGGAGACCCAAGCCACTTCCGAGATCAGTGCCCTCTGATGGAGCTGGGGACGGTGGTGCGGGTCTCTGACCTCCCACAGGCTGCCCCCGACCGGGCCGGAGCGTACCGGATACCGGTAAGTGTCAAGGGGGGTACTCACCAAGCGTTGGTGGACACCGGGTGTAATCAAACCACTATCCACCAACGCCTGGTTCAACCCGAGGCATTGGTCACAACTAAAACGGTGAAGGTGAAATGTGTACACGGGGATATTCACAAGTATCCGGTGGTGACCCTGACGATTAAATTCCGTGGGGAAAAAGCATACAGTGGAGGCCGCGGTTAGTTCCCACCCATCCGCTGATTTTGGGGACCCATTGGCCTGATTTTAGAGTTTTATTAAAGGGAATTTGTGCGGATGGGTCCTGTACGAAGTTAGGGAGATGTGTAATGTGCGATGCACTGGCAGGGGAGGCAGAGCCGGGGCCGTCCTCGACAGCTCCACGTCATAATGATGAGAGAGGGGGAGAGGCTGCAACCCCTCCCCTTCTCAGGGAATTCCCTGAGGGGGATTTCCCTTTGGAGCAGTCACGAGACAAAACCCTCAAACACGCCTTCGACCAAGTGAGAGTCATCGATGGTCAACGACTCCAGCCGGACATCGCCCTTTCATACCACTATTTTGTGATTATAAATGAGCGGTTGTATAGAGTGACACAGGACACTCAAACTAAAGAGGATACAACCCAACTTTTGATTCCAAGGAGCTGTCGGGAAATGGTATTCCAGGCGGCTCATTATAATCCCATGGCGGGTCATCTAGGAGAAAGGAAAACACTGAACCATCTAATAGCCCGTTTCTATTAGCCGGGCATTGGCGGCGATGTCCGCAGGTGGTGTGCGGCATGCCGCGAATGCCAACTGGTTAACCCACCGGCCACCCCAAAAGCCCTCCTTGATCGAGGTCCCCTTTGAGAGAATTGGAATGGACCTCATCGGGCCATTAGAACGGTCAGCACGCGGACATCGCTTTGTATTGGTCCTAGTGGACTATGCAACACGATATCCGGAAGCAGTGCCTCTTCGCAACATCTCAGCACGCAGTGTTGCGGAGGCACTCTTCAAAATAATCTCCCGGGTGGGGATTCCGAAAGAAATCCTCACCGATCAGGGCACAATGTTTATGTCACGGACACTACGCGAACTGTACGAGTTGTTAAATATTAAATCGATTCGCACCAGCATATACCATCCTCAAACGGATGGCCTGGTGGAACGATTTAATAAAACCCTCAAAAACATGATTCGTAAGTTCGTGCACGACGATGCTAGAAATTGGAATAAATGGCTCGACCCCCTGTTATTTGCAGTACGAGAGGTCCCGCAAGCCTCCACTAGCTTCTCCCCATTTGAGCTGCTGTATGGGCGATGCCCACGTGGCGTGCTTGATGTATTGCGAGAGGCCTGGGAGGAGGGACCTTCAAACAGCAAAAATGAAATTCAATACGTTCTTGATCTTAGAGCAAAACTCCACACTTTGGGACAGCTAACACAGGAGAATTTGCTCCAAGCTCAAGAACGACAGCGCCGACTGTATGACAGGGGAACTCAGCTAAGGGAATTTGCATCGGGAGATAAAGTGCTTGTATTGCTTCCCATATCGAGCTCTAAATTACTCGCCATGTGGCAAGGACCCTTTGAGGTCACACGACGAGTGGGAGATCTCGATTATGAGGTTAAACGAACCGAGATAGGGGGCACACGTCAAATATACCACCTCAATCTCCTGAAATTGTGGAGGGAGGCGGTTCCCGTGACGTTGGCTACGGTAGTTCCCGAGAAGGCGGAGCTCGGACCGGAGGTGAGTTCAAAACATAAACAGTTCACCCCGGTCACTTGCAGAGACCACCTCTCACCGAGTCAACTCGCGGAGGTTGCTAGGTTACAACAGGAGTTTGCGGATGTGTTCTCCCCTCTACCGGGACGAACAAACCTCATTCAGCACCACATTAAGACCGAGCCGGGGGTCGTGGTACGTAGCCGCCCCTATCGATTACCCGAACACAAGAAGAAAATAATTCTGGAAGAATTGGATGCAATGCTTGATATGGGGGTAATAGAAGAATCCCACAGCGATTCGTCCAGCCCAGTTGTTCTAGTGCCTAAGAGCGACGGGTCTGTGCGATTCTGTGTGGATTATAGAAAAGCTAACGTGGTGTCTAAATCTGATGCATATCCAATGCCTCGTGTTGATGAGTTGTTCGATCGGTTTGGGCACTGCTTGATTTTATTCGACATTGGATTTGATGAAGGGTTATTGGCAGATCTCCTTGACACCAATTTCCCGTGAGAAAACCGCCTTCTCCACACCGTTTGGATTACACCAATTTGTGACACTTCCGTTCGGTTTGTTTGGAGCCCCGGCTACGTTTCAGCGTCTCATGGACCGAATCCTCAGACCACATTCAGCTTACGCCGCTGCCTATTTAGATGACATCATCATTTTATAGCAATAATTGGCAGCGGCACATGCAACATCTGAGGGCGGTTCTGAGATCGCTGCGCCGAGTGGAACTCACAGCGAACCCAAAGAAGTGCGCAATTGGACGGGTGGAGGTACGGTATCTAGGGTTCCACTTGGGCCACGGGCAGGTGCGTCCCCATTGACAAGACAGCGGTGATTGCGACCTGCCCGAGACCCAAGACCAAAAATGGGGTGAGACAGTTCCTGGGGATGGCTGGCCATTATAGAAGGTTCGTGCCTAATTATTCGGACGTCACCAGCCCGCTGACTGATCTCACTAAAAAGGGAGCTCCAGATCCGGTCCAGTGGACGGAGCAGTGTCAGCGGGTGTTCAAGCAAGTTAAAGCTGCACTTTGCGGGGGGCCGCTTTTACATTCACCTGACTTCTCTCTCACTTTTGTTTTACAGACAGATGCTTCAGACAGGGGGCTGGGGGCCGTACTCTCGCAGGTGGTGGAGGGGGAGGAGCGCCCGGTGTTGTACATTAGCCGTAAGCTCTCCTTGAGGGAAACTAAGTACAGCACCGTAGAAAAGGAGTGTCTCGCCATCAAGTGGGCGGTCCTCACTCTCCGATACTACCTGTTGGGGTGGGACTTCACCCTCTGTTCCGATCACGCCCCACTCCAGTGGCTCCACCACATGAAAGATACCAGTGCCCGGATCACCCGTTGGTACCTGGCTCTTCAGCCGTTTAAGTTCAAGGTGGTCCAAAGACCGGGGGCGCAGATGGCTGTCGCCAACTTCCTTTCCAGGAATGGGGGGGGAGTGGTAGGCAGGCCGGATGCCGCCCCAGCCTGAGTCGAGCGGTGGGGATATGTGGCAGTGGGGGCGTGGTCAAGCATCTCTCCGGAGAGAGAGAAAGCGGTAAGGGCGCTTACACCTGAGTTAAATTATGTCTAACACCTGTCTCTAATTTCAGTGAGCACGGGGAGAGTGGCATAAATAGAGCCACACCGCAGGTAGAAGAGACAGAGCCTGGGCACCAGAGAGCGGAATACGAAGCAAAGAGTTTGTTATTACAAATGCTGAGAGTTTACTTTGTGAAGTGGTGTGTGTGATTATAGACTGACTTTGTGAACAATGCAAAGACTCTGAGAGTGTAATTCTGCTGCAGAGAGAAAATAAAAATCCTTACCTGAACCAGGAAAGCTGCTTCTCGCCTCCTCCTTACACTGAGACGTGTTACACTATAAAAAGAAAATAACCAAAAAGGAACAAAACAAATCAAGAAATAGGGAGAATTCATAATACCAAATATAAAGTACATATCAAAATCTCTAGTACTGTCAATGTACAGCCTGGCTTTACCAAATAAGACCAAAAAGTTGTTTGTTTGTTTGTTTTTTTCTAGTAAATTTGCATACATGATGCATTTATATGAATACAGTGAGCAGTATTCGTCTAAAAATTCTTGCCAAATTTCATGTACCCACAAATATGCCTGCAAATACAATTTCTACAATGGCATTGGTATTGAAAAAATTCTGCATCCACACCTACAGGTGTCAGTATAAAATCAAAGACCTTCATTGTACAGTATTGGTAATTAAAACATACAGTAAACAAAAATTACTGAATACACTTTAATAGAAGTTATTGATTTCTCAGAGTGCTTTCTCTAGTTTTCATCCATTATATCTTGTCTTTTTATTTTATCTAACCATTTCTTTCTCTGTTTTCCCTACTTTATCTATTTATAAGATAACGAACAGACACAAGTGAACAGGCAGGTCTGCACTGTTTTAAAGATGCTCTTAAAAGGACATGCTGGAAACTCTCTGTCTCTCTCCCTCCGTCTTCTTCCCTCGCTCTATCAGAGCTCAATCATACTTAATGCTGTCTTTCGCCTCACTCCATCCATCTCTGTCATCCTCTCTCTCTCTCTCTCTCTCTCTCTCTCTCTCTCCTTCGCGGAGCCTTTGCTGATGCACTCCTGGCCATTAATAAAAATTTTATACATAGTCAGGAAGTGCATTTGCAGTGGGAGCGGCTGGAGGCTCTCAGGACAGCAGGAAATGTGCCTCTGGCTGGCAGCCAGCTCAACTATTCAGAGAGGCCGTCGGCTCAGCCAATCAGAGAGCTTGCTTCACTTAATGGAATATGGATACCTCACCCCCAAACTATTAGCAACAATTGTTGTGTGGCGTGAAAGGAGTTTTGGGGTGTGATTTGGTGGATATGAATGGATTTTGCTGTGTCAGGAGCAAAGGGCATTAGTTGTGTGTACTGTATGTTTGGTGAACTTAGCTATACTTTGGTCTAGCTTTTCCAATAACAAGGTAAATTGTCCGGCGAGAAGCACTGTAGCATCACAAAATGCTTCATGTATCATACTGACCATGTTTACATGCACTTAAGAAAACTTTTTATTCTAGGGCTAAAGTCGTGTAAACGAGAACACCTTTTTCCTTACGCCACAACTCTCCCTTTAAGTTATGAGAAACCTGTTGGAATCTACAGCACAGTTTCAAAATAGGTTCCCCAACACTGTTTTGGGAACAAAATTATCACCAGGAGATTTCAAGGTCTGACAAAACGTCCCTTTGGGGACATCCTCAAGTGGAAAAATTATTCATAAATAAAGTATATAAGGTTTTCATTTAGGGGTAGAATTAGTGTCTTGGTTAAAGTTAGTCTGTGGTAATTATAAGTAGCATTATTTTATAGAAGTATACAATACAAGAATGGCCAAACCCAGTGGCATGAGGTGCATAAACCGAGTACCCCTCCAATCTTTAACAATGGTCCCTACAAAGACAAATAGCCTCATAAACATACTAAATGTTGTCTCCATGAAAATGCAAAACGGTTTCAGTTTGGGTTAGTTTTAGGGGTAGTAGGAGAAAGCTCAGTTACACAACAATTAAAGTCAATGACGAGTCTACAACATGCTAGAAAAACAAACGTATGTATCTTCACCCATGTCTTTGTAAGGGGGTGATGATGTGTAAGTATCTCCATGTGTGCATGGGACCAGGCTGCGAGAGGGGCAGCGGGGAACAAGAAAAAGAGGGAGAGGGGTGGGCATTAATTCTGATCAGATACAGATGGTGCTGTTTATGTAGCTCAGTTATACAGAGCAGAAGGATGAAGGAGCTTGACCAGTTGTTTGGAGGAATAAGCTCAGCCTGAGTGCATGGGGTTAAGACCACTTTAAAAAATGATACTTCAAGGAATCGAGCTGACTGGCTTGCTTCTCTATCTGGGGTTTAGTTTAAGCGCTATGGAAGAGACAGAGCTAAGGAAGTGAGTGGTGTTTTGTAACTCAATCCAACAGCTCCATCCACACTGGTGGTTTGACATGGGAGTTGATTTTTACACTAACACTATCATAACAGAACACACATTCTCATTCACACAAATGCTTTCTGTCACAAAACATAGTTTCCCTATTTATCAAACACCACTATCAGACATCTGTGAGCGGGAGGATCAACTTGAGCCTTCGTTTGTTTTCCTGACTAGCAGGTTGGTCTGCTTCTCCGCCTACTTTTCTGCTTTTCTTTTTCATATTTGTGTTTCCAGCAGACAAACTGGCAAATCTTTCCCCCTTGCTCGCACACACAGGATACAGTGCGCCCAGAAATGAATGACTTTGTCAGCTGTGTGCCGGTCATTAACCAGGCCATTTAACATTGATCCTACTATGGCCCTGTACTGACTCACTCTCTCTCTCTCTATTTCTGGCAGTATGATCATAAGCCATGAGCTGAGGTTGAGGCAGTGGGGAACAGCCTTGGGGGGACGAAAGATACAGTAGTCACTGCTCCCGTTACTCTCACATACTGAGAGAATGAGAGATGCATACATGCTATTGCATGATACAAATGGTTACTGATATAAAAAAAGAAGTGCTTGAGTATTTGTTGATCAGTAATATATGGAGAATTTGTGCTCAAGTACTCTTGAAACTAGTAGCCTACTAGTACTCTTACACATTTACATTTCTATGAAAAAAAGAAGCTTTTTACACCCTGCAAGTTCAATAGGACCTACTTATATATAGCCCTTTATCACACTTCCGCGTTCGCAGAGCGGAAGCTTCGCTTAGTAGCGTAAAACAGCTTCCTCTGCAGTCTGTTTCGATGACACTGCCCACAGCGCAGAATTATTATGGACTATTTTATGTACAATTCATCTCAAATACTTAATCTAAACAGATTTACCTCACTGTACAATCATTACTCAAGGATGATGAAGTAAAGAAAAACAGTGTCATGTTGTTTTATTATTTTAAACAGGATGTATCTGAGCAGGGAACACTTAGAAGTTCCCTGCTCAGACACTTAGAACGTAGAAGTACGCTTTTTTTTTATTAGAGGAATACAAGAAAATAATACAAACAAGAGTACCTTTACACATTAATGAACATTGGAACAAGACAGGGGTATACAGTAAGTCACAAAAAAACATATATTCAGAGTAAAGATTATACAGAGTATTTGCTATGATAATGATCACATTGCTTTCATGTACTTACTTATTAAAATCTCAGTGTATGACATAAGATCCATTTAAAAATGTTCAAATAAAGAAACCTTTCCATCCCAGAGTCCGACTACAGAAAATAACTGGTTTAATCATTGTAAACGTGGAGTTATATCCTTGTGGATTGAGTACGATGTTTGGGGAAGCATCCACTGGCGAGTCGTGACCGAATGCAATGTAAATAAAACATAAAGATGAAAATGTCCCAGTGTCTACAACTGTATTATATACAGCATAATAATCCTCTGGGAGTTAGCTGAACAGCACGTGTAGCTCCTCATGAAATGGGAAAACTCTGTGCTGATAATCGCCTCACTCAGATACTATTACACATTAAAGTGGTAGATAACACATATGGTGAAGTGCTGTGTTAATCCAAAGAAACAATTAAACGTCTGATGTTTACTACATCCAAGTTGGCTACATTTATTTAGAAAAACTGCGATCGTCCATAGACAGGTCGATGGCTGATGTTTTATAAAAGATTTGTTTTTTCTTTCTTTCTGAGTTAACAAGCTAATCAATCACTGCATTTTACCTTCTCTTAAAAAGCCATTGAAATACATGTCAATGTAAAATGTAAATTCACATGTCTCATCAGTCACTAAAACACTTTAGGTCTTTGACCTAAAGCTGTAAGGGAGCTTCAATGGGTGCTAAAACATTTTAATTACAACCATCGCTGAAGATTGATGAACTTGATTCAAATGTGGACACGGTCGACAATCAGACTATAAAGTACTATACTCGGATGTAAAAGAACTATTCAATAAGCTGATGATGAATTTAAAGTTTAACAATTTCAGGTAACAGGTTTCAGGACATTAGATTCAGTTCAATATCTGGTATGTACAGACCTAGAGCCTTACAGTATGTACAGGGTCCAAAATTATATTTTGTCACACCTGTCTATGGCGGGCAAATTTTCACCAGCCATAAATATTCCTTACCAGCCAGAAACTGTATTGTGTATCATTATTTGCCATTATTATTATTTTGTGCATTTTGGCAATTTTATTTACACAACAGTGGAGAAGTGACAGGAAATGGGTGGTGGGCCCAAGTCAGATTCGAACTTGGGTTGCCCGCTCACACACTAGCACTATACCACACAACATGTTGTAGCATGCTCACTTTCCATTTGGCCGCATCTCTGGCATTTCACATTATTTCTATAAAAAAAAAAAAAAAAAAAATTCAGGTTGGATGAGCAAACTCTGTGTTTCGTTAATACTGCACCTGTTACAAAAATAAAAGGGATTTAGCTCCCCACATTTTCGTTTTGGTGGCTTAATGAGAGAAATATTTCACATATGTGGTACTTGAGTGTTAATTTTGGACCCCACTTACATGTCAGGAATTTATATGTACAGTGTAAATTACATTTGTCAATACAATGTCTTATTTAATTCTTGACATTTTTTCTTGAACTTTTGAACTTTAAAAATGTTAACTTTATAAGAGTTATGATGCATAGATTCATAAAGCAGAGATTCTGTTTTAGAAATTGAGCTGTTCTGTCATGCATTTTGAACCTCAGGTTGTGTGTGTTCAATATAGAGAAACCTGATTCATTCTCTATTCTCTGTACTGTTTGGCCATCTTAGCTATTTCCCTCAACAGGAAGCAAGGAAGCACCCCTCTTCCTGCCCCATTATGCACACACACATACACATGCACACACATACACAAAAAATGTGTCCTGTTACCTTGGAGATACCATCCATGTGCTATCAATAGGCTGACATGAACACGTATGAAACTCCTTTATGTTTTGTGCTCTACATTTCCAGCCAATACATTCAGAATCCATCACAGTCTATGCAGAAAAATCATAAAGTTTTCAAAAATGTAAGCCATAAGTAATCCTTTATTTACTCTTCTAAATTACCAGTAGTTCACACTGATGGTGTTTCACACACATTTGTTCATATTTGATCATTTCACAGCGAGCTTGTTGCCATTATGATAAGGCATCATGTTGTCTGTTGGCAATGACTGAAGTGAACTGGAAAGGAACATGGGCTGCGTTCCAATCCGTCATGCACTCAATTGAGACACTGAATTATTCACTGTTCTAGGATGTAACCTGCACTAAGACAGCTGCTAGCTGGCACAAACACATCAGAATGGGACAGTGAGTTCACAAATGTTGAGTCTACATCCATGTGAAGCTCTGAAAAACAGCATGCCATGATGTTCATGTACCTCCACACTCTGTTGATGTCAATGGCGAAGTTTGACGGTTTCTCTGAATTAGTCTTGTTTTTTAGAGTTGCCATCTACTTAGTATTGCTAAACAATGCCCCCCAAAAGTTTTTGGACACTTCAGCCAAAATCAATTAACTTAGACTAATATTATTTTAGTAGCCATTTTTGCATGTACTTCTTACAACTGCTTTTAACTAACTGGTGTTAAGGTGGTTTTTAGTGGATATGAAGTCAGTTCCCCTTAGGTGTCCTAGTAGAGTAACCACAGGTGAAGTTCATCACATTTACTATAAATATGTACCAATAAGTTCTGACAACTTTCTTCTTAACTTTGAACAAAATATATCTATTTTTTTTATTATTATTATTTTAAAACCTAACAAACTTCTCATGAAATGTTTTGCGTGAAAAGTGTGCTTGTATCCTAAGTGCACTTGGTTGATATTTTGTTATATAATGCAATGACATGCATATTTTGTTTTTATGTGGCTAAAGTGTCCAAATACCTGTATGTCTGGGAAACAGAAGCAAGAATGAATGGAATAGTTGATATTTCTTTGCAATGCTGACAGAGCGCTTCTACTCTTTATGGTTCCATGTTTCTTCTTTCCCTCTTCTTTACTGTTTTCATCACCTAACATACTGTTGACTCATATCTTCTTTCTCTCTCTCTTTCTCTATCTCTCACTGTCTCATCTCTCTCTTTATCTCCTGTTCTCTTCCTCCCTCTCTCCATCTTGTTAGGCTTGGCTAAGAGAATCATATAGAACAGTTCCTGAGGGGGAGAAAATGAGAGATTGGGTTTCAGCCTGATGATGCCACTTAGCCATTAACTATCTCCAGCAAAACCAAGTGCCCCCATCTAGCCCAGCCCTCCCTCCTTCTGCCATTCATATCCAACCACCCTTCCTCCCCCCTTTCCCATCTCTCTCCCTCCCTCTCCCCCTTACTGTTTCCCACCCTCCATCTCTATCTCTCTGTCTGTTTCACACACACGCTTTGAGAGTGAGTGGATGATCGCACAAGCAGGAAGAGCTGACCATACACAGATAGAGAGAGAGAAAGAGAGAGAGAGAGAGAGAGAGACAGTTAGAGAGAGACAATCCAGCACTCTCACCTCATACTGATAGAAGACAAACTGCAGAGCTTCTGCTGCGCTCTTTCCACAGTGTTGTGGAAGTACTTCTGAAAACTCAACATTAATTTGCCCCCCAGAGGACATTTTTGTTTCTTTTTCAAATAAATTGGGATATTCTGTGTGACATGTTGCCCTCATTTCCACGAGAATTGTGGCTGTCCTCTGAGCGCTCTTTGAACGTGCAGTGCTCTGGCTGTTCCCTGATAAAGGCTGTTGGGGTTCTTCACAAGGAATGACTGAGCGCTGAGGAACCAGGATTGCCTGCACGTGTGGGACATTTGTAAAGACACATAAGGAGGCAGAAGAGAGAAAACTGCTCAAGAAAACAAAAAGGAAAGAGAGAAAAACAAGAAACAAACAAAGATAAAACACTTTTTTGGTGCAAAATGGATCGCCCTCCTTTTAGGGGTAAGTGCTTCTTTGATTCAATGTCTTTTAATCTTTCATTTTTTCTTTCTTTTTGGCTCTCACGTTTTTTTACATTTCTAAATCTAGATATTCTCAGAATGAAAAATAATGTTGTGGACAACATAATACAAGTGAGAGTTGACCGTTGCATGTCGCGTAGTTCCCGAAACTCAAGTCCTACCCTGACCCAGCCGATGCACGGGGCTGCAGGCGTATAGGCATGCAATTGATTGTCCTCAAGGTCGGATATGTCAATACTACTCAGTTTGTGCTGGCAGGGGCTGATGGAGAGCATGGAAGTGGAATGGGAGAGGACATGGGGCAGCACTTTACATGTGCGCACGACACACAGTGTTCGTGAAGTTTCTGTTTGTTTGTAGAGAAAAGTACCAAAGAGAAGAGTACTAACTGTTTGGACCTGGGTGATACATTTTTTGTAGTGGAGGGCGGCAGAGTGATGTTTTTGTGAGTGAAGCACGTTTACAATATCAAAAAGGTCTTGATTGGCTGAAATATCTGTCAGTTATAGCAGATAGGCCTAACTGTTTATATTGTTACATTAGTAGGCGATGTTGCATATGATTTTATTTTAAGATACTTACTGATATTTTGAGTTACCTTTTTTGTTTCCTGGCATATTTGTCAATCTTTCTGTTAAGTTTTCATCTTTCTCTTTTTCATTCCATCTTTATTCCTCTTATCTTTAAGTTACCCTCCCCCTTTGTCTTCTCAGTCTCTCTCTCTGTCTCTTTCTCTCTCACCCAAACTTGCTGGTCTGCAGTGTCTATTTCAGTACTTCCTGGGGGTCAGATTCAGCACATCCGGAATCTCATACAGTTTATTGTCATTCAATCCCACTGTGTTCCCAGAGGGGCCAGAGGGGCAGATCCCAGGGTCCTGGTGCCTGCCAACATCAAGTCCAGCCTTTAGTTAAGCCTGACCCCTAGGAGCCTATATTAGCCCTCTGCAGGGCCCCAGCCACCCCCCTCCCCCCCCCCACAACTACCAGATAATCAAGCCTCAGTCAGCAATTGCCAATCTGCCAGTCCATCTGAGTCAGAAAGAGAGTGAGAGAGAGAGAGCAGAAATGGAAAATGGATATCTCTTATGACAGTTAGCCTGCAGGAAGTCAGAGTGGCCTGATGGCTGGCTAGAGAATTGCTGGATGCTTATCAGCTGCAGTATGGGTCAATGAAAGGAGACTGGAGGCTTTAAAATAGCACCACATCATGATGCCATTGGCCCACATCCCATAACATCCCCAAACATTGAGACAGAATGAGCACCTCATTCACCTGATGGCTACACCCACTGGTATATCAACATGATCACACGAGAACTGGACATATTGCTACAGGATGTTCTGGTACCCTGAAATCAACCCCATTATGCAGAGTTACTGACAAGCGCAATCATTTTTGCATAAATTTAAACGTTTACCTTATCCTTTGGCACTATTGATAGCACATTATGTGAGCAACCACTGAAACACTGGTTCTAGTCCCATGAAAACCAGGAAGTAATTGCATTCACATAATCAACGATGAGCGCTATTCTGAGGTTGGATTTTTACCTCTAAGATTAAAACTTTACTCAACTGACAGTTAGGTTTAGGTTTTGTGTTAGGGCATATGGTTAACTAAAATTATAAATCATTTTACAAACTCACTTTCATTCTACTGTCTGGATATATCCCATTATAAACAGATCTTCAGATGTGTCCATTCTAAAGTTGTCCAACAATCCTTTACAGGATGACTGTTTTGCCTTTTCTCATTCGCCTGTTCTCTCCTCCCTGTTTGGAGGTTTAAAGTTTCTCCCAGTCAGTGGTGTGTGGTGACTTTTATGAATAATATGCACTTCTCATCATCTTCCTGCCCAGGATTCGATTACTTTGGCCAAGAATGTGTGCAAGGTAACGGGTGCAAGTAGCCCCGGAGCAGAGCCGTGAGGCACAGCTCACTCAGCACTGATACTCCCAGAGCGCAGGGGCCTGTCTTCAGGTTACCCTTCATGGCAGGCAGGGCTGAATAAACATGTCCCTCTCTCCACTCTTTTTTGCTCTCCACTGCTCCAGATGCAGCTGTCTCTTATTCGTTCTGACCTGAGTGCTAGGCTCTGCACTTCCTTGTGAGTCTCAACCTTGGACAGGAACTGGTACACAAAAGTGGACAAAGTTTCAGGAGCCTCAGTCACCATTTTCTTTCAATGTATGAATGAATGGTTACTGAGGCTGGCATTCTGCCAAAAATCTCCTTTTGAGTTTCATGCTAGAAAGACAGTCATATGTGTTTGGAACAACATGAAGGTGAGAAAATGACAGAATTTTCATTTTTGTGTGATATAAACTCTTTAAGCTCTTATAAGTTTTTATTCTTTAGATCAAATGTCTGTTGCTTGTCTATTCCTCTAACTATACTGGTTTATAATTGGTTTGGAAGTGACACAAAGCAGGACTTGGGGCACTTGTATCCTGAAAATCAAGTGAAATACAGACGGCCATTAATGGTGAATGGTTATTGGATTTGCTTTACTTCATCCAGTGTAAGATATGCTATCAAGTTTGTAGAGTGCAGTACAGGATATCCACTTAAATGATAAAACCATTCACAAAAAAATGGAAGATGGAGTCTTCAGATGTTGGACCGGAAAAAAAGTGTAGACCTTGCAGGAAGCGATGCTTTGGATGAATGCTGGATTGCAGAAACAGATCCCAAACCCGGCTTCTGGAATAGCCGGTCTAAGCCAATCTGTTTCAGAGTAAATGCTGAAGTGGTGCAGTTTAACCTTCCTATTTTCTTTGACATTCACAGTCATCACTCAATTAAAATTAATGTCTATTCTTAATCTTAAAAGGATAGTATACCCAAAAATCATCAACAGAACTTTCATTTTGAGGTCAACTATCCCTTTAAGAATTTTCAACAAGTTTCGGCCTCATTTAGTGGAACACTTTTGGAGTTCATGGTCTAAGACTGAGAAGTCTTAATCTTACAAACACAATCAATATTCCAGTGCACACTGTCACAGTGCAAGTGGACTTGAATCAACACATCCTCAGTCAATGGAACGTCCACTAAACAAACAAACAGCAGCACTTTATGATGCTTCTGATGTAACAGTTATCCACAGCATAAATTTAAGTGAAAACAATTGTGCTATCTCCATTTTAGAGACATGATAGTCCAGTTTATTGCCCTGGTTTGTGTTCTGGGGCACGTGGGCTGAAGAGTGCTCTGGGACTTGGTAGGGAGTGGTAGAGTGCTCTTTGTTGGGGGGTTGGAGAGGTGGGGGGAACTGCTGGGCTTCCTGATGTCAGCGCCTTGCCTGCTCTGCCACTGGAGTGTGGCTTATTGATCCTCTGACACCCTGGCTGTTGGTGTTTGGTGGGGTGGAAGTATGTGTGGAGGGGGTGGGGGGCTTTTATATAGCTGCTTCTGCTGTGGTCTTCTGCTTTACAGATTACTTTGCAAATGTGCTATGGTCATTGACAGAGTTAGCATTGGGAACGTTATTGGGAGGCAGTTTTCAGTTAATGGTTGGTGGCTTTCCACCACCACCATCTACAGTAGAAAAGGCTATTTTGTAGATAATAGGTTGAGAAGAATGAATGTGAATGAAGTCAGTGAGGGAAGAGCAGCTAACTAGTAAGTGGGAGTTGCAAAATGTAGAAATTTTCTCTGTGCCATTTGTACTGCTAAAGTATACCTTGGTTTTCCACATGCTGACATCTCGCAAACAGTGCGCATCAGCACAGTCCATCAGTACTTTCAGTGTGCACACCAGTTTTCGTAACCTCACACACCTGTATGTGTCTGTGCACTTTGTTTGCGCATGTGTCTGAAGATGACTGAACTAAAGAGTATCACAAAGCACTTATAGTGCACAGTAACAATCAAAGGAGTATACTCTTGCCATGCACAAAATGTAACGCATGCAGAAAAACTAAATATACTCTACCCTTAAGAGCCCAGAAAACAACTTTTTGAGGTGTAGTTTGGGTCTGTTTCTTCATGAAAGCACTGTAAGTCAGTGGAAAGTTCCAAATAAACTCCAATAAGTGTAGCCGCGAGTGATAAATGCTCCCAAGTGCCGACACACTTGAGGAAAACCACATGGAGAGGACATGTGCAAATGCTCAAACAAATATGCAACCAAAAGTGCCTGACATGACACAGATGAGCTAACCCAAAACTTCCTCTCTGGCATGCCTGCAAACGCAAGACTAAAAGTCCAATGCTGCGCTTACAGAAACTTGATATATAGCCATATATGAACACCTATGTACAGTATGTACTGTATGTATGCATGTTTGTACTGTATGTATGCATGCATATATGAATGTATGTATCTGTCTGTCTGTCCATCCATCCATCTGGATGGAAAATATATATGAAAATGTACATACTGTATATGAAAATAGCTGTTTTTGAAGTATTTTGGAATACACAGGTTGTTGCACATATTAGCAAGTATGTGACATTTTTTTCTTTATCAGTGAAAACAATTCATGAGCATACATATTATATATATACGTTTTACATGTGTTGCCATATACCAGATTTATGTATGGGATGTTTTCGAACTTCAAATAATGAGCTCATGAAAATGAACAGCAGACCCCTTTCAATAATTAGATGGACTGATAGGACCTGACTACAGCTCACTGCTGGGTTTGATGTAATTACTCTACAGGACTTCTCTTTCCTCCTCCGTGTAATTTGCAAATGCATTTTGTGCTTCCGACCTGTGCCTCCTTATCTTGAGTCTGTGGATGGGCAGTGGGGGTGGGGGTGGATGCTATCTTACCTTTTTTTTTTTTTTTTTTCTCAAGGGAGCATTCAGGGCTTTTGCCAGGAATTCAGCTGACAGTTTGGGGAGCAGACGTTGCTTCTTCTAATCACTGCTCTTGTCTATGGATTTCTGTTCTTAGTTATCTCAGACACATTTTTCCTTTCCTATCCAATCTCTTTATCATTGACTTAAAGGCATAGTTAACCCCAAAAATTAAAATTCTGATGTCATTTACTTACCCTCATGTCGTTCCAAACCTATGTACCTTTCTTTCTACCATGAAAACAAAAGGAGATGTTAGGTTAAGTAAAGTATGACAGAATTTTCATTTTTGGGTGAACTATCCCTTCAAAACATGTCTTAAACATCTAAAAATGTGTTTGTCCCTATCATTTTCGGAACAATCTGAGATTGTTTATTTTAATGGAGTCCAAATAAATAAAAAAGGCTGTGACAGATGTGAAGAAAGTTTTCTTCTATTTCTACATTTCTCTATAGAATTAAACAAAATCCATAACTACCTAATTCAATGCAAGCCGAGGTCTTGTTTGGCTATGACATTCAATAATGCAAGCAGCATGTTTCCCAATTCCAGGATGCTGATTTTTTCCATGCACATTCCAATAACCATGTTGTTCCTGTTTATGGAGGATAAGGCTTAACAAAAGAAGGACTGTAGGGAGGGGCTGCAGCAAATTCCTCCAAGCTGCTGAGGAAGAGATACCTCAGGACACTGACACTAAGTCTTCTGGGTTCCCCAGTTTCTCACAATTCATTGCTGTCAAATTCTTCGCTCTGGTTCCCTTCCCTTGTGTCAACAGCTGTGTTCTCCAGATGCTAAATTACAGTGTGATGTCAATAGCATTATCTCTCCATCCTCTGTGTCTAATAATAACCTATAATAAGCTTTATAGCATCCAAGTAAAAGGGACTTAAACAAACGTGGGTTTTTGCTAATAGTTTATACATACGACAGATTGGACCCATATTGGTCTCAGCCCAGGGTTAGTTCACCCAAAAATGAAAATTCTGTCATTAATTAGCCACCCTCATATTGTTCCAAACTTTATGACTTACTTTCTTCTGTGGAAAACAAGAGGAGAAAATTTGTCAACACTGCTCTTTCCTGTACAATGAATGGGGACTGGGGTGGTCAGTCACTAACATTCTGACTGCCATCTCCTTTTGTGTTCCATGGAAGATCATACAGGTCTAGAAAAAAATGATGACAGAATTGTAATTTTTGGGTGAACTATCTCTTTAAACTTCAAACATTTCATTGAAAAACTTCAACATTTAATTCTGAATCTAAAAATGATGGCTTTATTTCTTTCTTATCTTACTACAGGTTTATCCGATGTACCCTGATATTGGTCAGCCTTGCAACTCAGCCCCTACCTTGGTGGCCCTGACAGAAGAATGGATCCAGTACCTCCTTTTCGGATGGACCCTGAAGGTCTGGACCTCCAGCAGGTTCCTGTATTATCCATTGACCAGATCCGTGCTATAAGGGCTAGTAATGATTACGTGGAGCGCCCCATTGCGCTGGAGCCTGCCTCTCAGGTTGGCATCTTCTGTGCACATAATGAGCGACATTCTCAGATGCCTCGCAGTCAAAGTCAGCATCAACATTCCCACTTGGCTCACTTGAGCCGCTCCAGTACCATCAGCTCGATGTCCCGTGGCAGTGCCACCTCAGATCAGAGACTTCTCACGGGACTATCGCCATCTCATTCTGGTCTGGCCACTGTGGTGAGGTCCCAGCCCAAAGGTGACTTGAAACCTGACTCGCTAGGCAAAGGACTGGCTGACGGCGAGGACTTAGGCCTGCACCTCTTCATCTGTGAATGCTGTGGTCGCTGCAAGTGCCAGGAGTGCTGTGCCCCTCGCAGTTTGCCCTCCTGTTGGACCTGTGGCCAACGCTGCTTGTGCTCGGCCGAAAATGTCTTGGAATATGGCACTTGCCTGTGCTGTGTCAAAGGTCTGTTCTACCACTGTTCAGCAGATAAAGAGGACAACTGCGCTGACCGTCCTTGCTCCTGCACCCCGGCTCATGCCTGCTCACGCTGGAGTGCCATGGCCTTCTTGGCTCTCTGTCTGCCCTGCCTGTGCTGCTACCCCCCTGCCAAGCTGTGCCTCACCCTGTGCCAGCGTGGCTATGACCGCACCACCCGTCCTGGCTGCCGATGCAGCAACACCAACACTGTGTGCCGCAAGATCTCTGCCACCAATCCTGCACCTTTTCGCAAATCCCTGGAGAAGCCTGTATGACAGCCTGGATGAGCCTCTTGTATTCTTCCTTGAAGCAGCCAGGGTATTCTGCTCAATGAACTGACCTTCTCTAAACCAATCAGGCCTCCCTGCATCATGTCCTTCATGCAACCTCCTTCCCCTTTTTAGTAACCCTTGGTCTATTTATTTATTAATTAGACATGCCTGGATAGGGTTGGGTAATGCGGACCATATATAACACATACAGGGAGTAAGCTATCAGAAAATGCAGAGGCTGTATTTGGTAAGGATTGGCTTGCATAGCATCATGAAAGTTAGTCTTGAGTCTGTCTTCTTCAACTTTATTGAATGGACAAACTGTAAGAAAGCTAGCTGACTTTAGATTCTACACAGATAAAGTGGTTCTGGTTAAGGAGAAACAAGAGCCTAACCAAAAATTCTGACTGTGTAATTGAATTCTGTTTGACACCAAAAATGGGACCATTTGAAATCAGAATATTAAGCTCACCTAAGAGGGGTAGAGACGCTATGTGTTCACGAGAGTGTGTAAGGAAAGACGGAGGTAAAATGTGTGTGTGTGTGTGTGTGTGTGTGTGCATGTATGTATGTGTGTGCAGTCTCAGGCCGGCATCTGCTGTCAGCAGAAGCCTCTCCTTTTATTTTTAGAGGAGCAACTCTGAAAGATAAAGTGTCTGGTCAGGTTTCCAGCTCAGGGCAGCCTGACGCCAACCTCTCCCAACTGCTCTTGCATCCTTAACTCTCCTTTCCTCTACTGCCCATTGTGCTTTCCAACTGCTGATAGGATTCTTGACCTTTTCTGCATCCAGCCATGCTGTGGGACCAAACTTCACAAGTTACTGTCTGACCACCTTGACAGTGATCTCAGGATGAGAAACAAGCCATTACTTGGAGAGCCGTTGGGCAAATTGGCCAGAAAAAACACTAGGATCATGTCAACGCAGGATATGAAGGATTTTATGTAAGCTAAGCTTTAGATTAACATCAGACCCTCAGCCCTGAGCAGTATCAGTAAAAGGAGGCCATTGGGGGTCCCCTTATTCTGCCATACATGGACCATGAACATCAGAGCTTTTTTGATCTGACCTGAATGATCCACAGGAAGTGAGGTAAAAGGAGACTATTGTGTCAGCTGACAAGAAGAAGGGATAAGGACAAGGGCCTAGTCACCTGACCAGAACCCAGTAAAGTACCACATTTGGGAACAGTGAAACAGATGCACAGGCATCCAAAACTGTGACATGAGATGAATGAAAACTGTTTCAAGTGTGTGTTTCTCCCCAATAATGCACATCCTTGTGAGTTCCTTTGCTATATTTTTGTATGTACATAGAATTGTTATTGTATTTGTATTTTTATTCCATTTGGTTTAATCTGGTTATTATTATTACCGTTATTTTCTATTACTGTTGGACATTAACCTTGTCAGAGGCCTGGATAATTCTTAAGACTAACAAAAGGCTGATTTTGTATTGTGGAGGAGAGGTCCCTTGTGAATAACACTTGTTTTGCATTGCACTGCTGTAATTACTAAAAAATCTTAATAATTGAGCTCTTTATTTTGGTTGCACCTTTTTAAGCCCTTATCACAAATTATTTTTGCCCTAAAACGAAAAGCAATTCATTACACATATTTCCACATACAAGTACACCAGAGCATTGCAATACACAAGAGACCTAACACATTGTGGAAAATTTCAATGTGCAAAACAGCTCAGAATTTAATGTTCACAAGGCCGTTTCTGAGACGAGGTCTTAAGTAGCCAATTTATGTCTAGCTGCAGAACTTAGACATATTGCCTTTACTTTTGCTAGCATGAGAGCAAAGAAAACATGCATCAGTATCAAAATTAGTGGCAAGCTTTAACAGTTAACACTGACAGCCCTGTACAGTGTTAAATAGTGAGAAGGGACCTCTCTTCCACAGTTGCATCCCAAAAGAATGGGTTCTCAAAGGAGAGGCCATTATATGGGTATGGGTTTCAATGTGTAGGTACACGCAGTTTACAGGAATACCTAACTGGTGCTGTCCGCAGTCTCTTAAGTTAACCACTAAAAGTTCACCATGTTGTATTAATAAGTATTGCTTTGGTACAATTGGCATCTTATAAGTTATACGAATTTAAGAAGAATATATAAACATATATATATATATATATATATATATATATATATATATATATATATATATATATATATATATATATATATATATATATATTACACATTTTTGTTGCTGTTATTATCATAAAGCCACAGATATTTATTTAAATGGTTGCAAGGAAAGCTATGTATTTATTTTGGGTGAATGCTGAAAAAACATTAAATGAAATACCCATGTGATGATTTCAGCTTTTTTCAGAGTGAAGTGTTGGGTGTGGCCATAGGGCCAAGGATATGGAATAAAATGTTTTCAAATAGCCAGCTTGTACTATAGTTTTTAATCTGTGATCATGAGCACAGTAAATCAAATTTCAGTCATGACAACTCTCTGAATAAAATGAAGGTGTTATAATTGTTGTGACAAGTTGGTAGGTTGGTAGGTTTGGTCTTGGCGGTATAGGTCTGCTTACACTGCTGCTTCAGAGCAAGTGTGAAGACTTGCTACTGCTAGAACATACACAGACATGCTGCATCAAGCATGTAAGGCTTACTGCCGCACAATTAGACGTACAATCTCCTTATAGCAGATCTAGACAAGTGGTGATGGAGAGGAGGAGGATGTCAGAGAAACTCTCATCTCTCAGCTCTTATTTTCAGAGCCTCCCATAGCACGGTGCAGTGAAACCGGCTTACCTGCAAACAACTGAGGCATATCAAATGTTAGAGAAAAAGAGAGAAAGCAAGTTGATTGGCTTACAGATTACATGTTCAAAGAACCTTGTCCAGCTCAGCTTGGCCCATGTAGAATTTTATGACTGAACTTAAGATCACTTAAGATCTCTGATGCAGAGTCGAGATGTTTAGGGAAAGTTAAGCTTTACTCAGCTATGCAAGACTTTGAAAGTACCTTCAATATCCACAGCTACAAATGAAATCAGATACTGAATCTATGTGGTCACAGTACCATGTGGCTGAATATGGAGTTTTGTGGTGTATGACATTAGTGCAAGAATCACTTCTAGTCTGATTAAGTTATTATGTGTGTAAGTGGTCTGTTTAGAACAAAATGCTGTAAAATAGTGAGCTTGTGTGTGTGGGTGCATCTTAGTTTCAGTGTCAGGGGAGTTCCGGTCTTTGTCTGTCTCTTTACTCCACTCCCCACACTTTTGCCTGTTTGCCTCATAAATAAGTAATCAAGGCCAGCTCGTACTAATGGCCTTGGAAAAGAGTGACTAGAGATACCTGGGCAGATGAAGAAGAGTGTAAAGTATATAACAGCCACCACACAACCATTCCCCATTTTCCCAGAGCTTGAGAAGCATTACACTGTGCACTGTACACTGTACCCCAACATCTCAATACCCACCCTCTCTTTTGACTTTGTATATACATGAGGACACTGCATGAATAATACAGATTCAGTCCTTGTGCAAACACTTTTACATCTAGTTGTGTGTGTATAAATTCAGACATACATACATCGGTCTGGTGCTTTTAGAAGATTTTCTTTCTTCAACTGAACAAACATAGATATTCAGTTTTGAAGAATATTTCAGATCTGTAGGACCATACAATGCACGTGAATGGTGACCAACATTTTGAAGCTCCAAAAGCACATAAAGGCAGCATATAAGTAATCAATATGATTCCAGTGGTTTAATCCATGTCTTCAGAAGCGATATGATAGGTGTGGGTGAAAAACTCTCAAGTAATTTTTTACTATAAATTCTCTTTCCTGCCCAGTATGTGACGATATGCACGAAAAATGTGAATTGCACGAAGAAAGTGAATGTAGAGATTGATAGTAAAAAAGGAATTAAACATTGATCTGTTTCTCACCCACACTTACCATATCACTTCTGAAGATACAGATTTAACCACTGGAGTCTTATGGATTACTTTTATGGTCTGTGTACTCAAACAGAGGTTGTGTGCAATTATCAAGAGTTCATTAAGAAGCCTGATGGGATAAGAGCAGTATACACCAATGCTGTCAAAAGTCAGAAAATACTTCTGTACCCAAGCAGAAGCTGACTCTGGAGCGATGCTCCTTGCTTTCTTAACCTTTAACCCAACTAATAAAGAGCCAGTAGGGATGGGGTCGGTTGATCTTCTACCATCCTGACCCTGTGCCCTCTGTAACCAGCTAATCCCCCTATGTGGCCCTTGTCAGGCAGGGACAGGCTGTTTGTAGGACACTCCAGGGGTCAGGCTCAAAGCTGCAGTGTGAGGGATGGAGCTATAGAGGCTGTCAGTCAGAGATCCATGCAGATGTCAATCACAGTGCAGTGGGGTGTGAAAATGAACCTTTTCTAAGCCACCCTAATCCAAATGTAAAAACGTTCCACTTAAAAGCTGCAGCATTAGAGCTTACAAATCACTTACATAATTGAGCAATATCAATGCTCAATGCTGAGAGTTTTTCGGGTAGCACTTTAGCCTAAAGTTGTAAACATTAACATTATTTAAAATGAACACAATAGTTACCATGAGCTAACAATGAACAATGCTTTTGGTTTATGTGAAATCCTACATATATTAAAAATTGCAATGCAATTAGACAGAGAGCATGTTAAAAGCACTTAAAATAAGTTTAAACTTTGCAATGAATGAGAGCAAACAATTAGAGACAATATGGCTTTGCATGCAAAGTTAGAGTATTTTAAGCATTGCAATAAACAAGAGCATACAATTATTGAAAACGTGTGCTTTGTATGCAAATTTAATATTTTAAAGTTTAATATTTTTTGTTTTTACATTAAAAGTTGTATGTTAATGTGTTAATGCATGACAACGTTTTAATCTTAGTACATTTTTAACATTAAAAGTTGTATATTTTAACCTGTGTTAATGCATGTCAACATATTGTATGTTAATGGATTATGAACTAACCCAAACTAACAATAAACAATAGTAAAAGCAGGGTACAACGGGGCTAAAGGCACCCCTTAAGGAATTTAGCTTTTTTCTGGTCACAAAATGTCTCAAGCTCAAACAAATTTATTTATTGTTATTGAATATTGATAGAGCAACATAATTTATGTGAAAAGAAATAAAAACAGAAGGTTGTTTCTTTTAAAATTCAGTAAAAAAAAAAAAAAAAAAGGTGGTGAGGGAGACTTTTACCCCACACTTGAGGTTAAAGGCTCCCTCACTTGGTGTAAAAGGCCTCTAGGGGGTTTAAAGTGATATTGTGTAGATACCGGGGCAATAGTTATATGGCACAATTTGTCAACTAATGCAAATAATTTTGAGACAGCAAGATGCTTTTTTGAGTAACAAATTAAGATGATGCCTACTCAGAAGAACTACTTAAGAAATATTCAACCATTTCCTGTTAATTTCAAACACATTTGACATTTTATTATGTCTCAAGTATTCTATAAAAGCTAAACTTTATTATATTTAGATGAGTCAAAGTGAACCCACTTTGAACATTTTTCATTACAAATCTATTCGCCCCACTTTAAAAAAGACAATATTTGTTTAATAGGGGCCTTTAGCCCCTGCAACAGGGGGGCTTTTTACCCCAAATACTATCCTTTCACTTATTGGACAGTTATTGTAAAATGTTCATTTAATGACCTTAAACAAAACTAAAAATGATAAATAAGTATTTTGTTTCAAAAGAAATTTGTTAATTTCAGGGATTTTCATTAGTTACATAAATTTGCAACATTTTAAAAAAATATTAAAAATTAGATCAAATTGCCTCAAAATCAACCTTTAGACACCACACGCAAAGATATCATGGAACAGGAAAATTTTCCAGTGTATAGTGACAAACGTGTGTTTAGGAAATTACTGTGTTAGTTTTTGTTGTAATTTCGTGTAATGGGAGAAAATAAAATCATAGGAGCCTTTTACCCTATGTGGCCTTTAGCCCCGTTGTACCCTACACATTAAACAAGATTAATAAATGCTGTAAAAAATATTTTGCATATTGTTCATTGTTCCCAACTATCAAATGCATTTTGAAAAACGTTTTCCAAACGTTACATTTTGATTGTAGGAACATGAAAATGTACAGTTTTCTAAATGTCAATAGAACGTTATTTAAAGGTTAGCATTGCATTCCAGAAAATGTGAAAACTTCCTGAAAACATTTCATTTTATAATACCAGTAACTGTGTTATAAGAATGTTCTTTTAATATGCTAATAACATCATCAGGATGTTTCATTACCCTTATTTTACAACATTTGTTCCTAACCTTTAAATGATGTTAGCCAAAGTTGTTGGAATGTTCCCTTTTAAGTAGGCATTATTTCATGATACCTTATGCTTCATTAAGTAATGATCCACATCAAGGTAATCATCAGCCTTTCCAAAAACAGTTCAGACATTAAATCCCTTCTCATGTATGCACTGATCAAATTGAAACATATCTATAACTTTAGACAATTTTACTATGGCTGTTTTGAATACATAGTGGTTGGTTTCCAACATGGTGGCTCCCAAAAGGTAAGACTTGTAGCCGTGGCCTGAGCCACCCTGGGGGGCACTGGAGTCTCCGAGGTGGGGGGGAGAACTGGAGCTGTTGACAGGTGGAGGTGTGATGGAGAAGCAGGCGCCAGAGAGAGCTGAAAGGGCCTGAGGAGGGCCAGAGCGCCGGGGCAGAGTGGAGCCAGCCTACAATGCCTCATAACAGGGATTTGGAAGAGTGCAGGGCATTACTGGCCGTATATCCTCTTTGCCCCTATAACAAAGAGTCAGACATGTTTGTTGCCATTAACACAGCTTTTGCATCTTGTCTCTCACAACTGCATATTCTTTCTACAAGACAGAATTTTACATTTTAGTTTTCACATTTTCTATTTACAAGACATGAGCAGTATTCATTACTGTTAAAAGCGTGGGTTGATCCAAAATGATGTACAAAATGTTTTCTCCTCATTTCAGTCTGTTAATGGATGGGTATAGTCCAAGTAATTGTATCCCAATTATGGACTTTCTAGACATAGCTGAAGGCCACGGCCATGATAGAGTTTAAATGACATTCTGTTGAATTGCCGAGGGCCCATCTGGATTGAGTGATTGGTCAGAGGCTAGTGATGTTTATGTGTTAAAGTTGGTGAAGTGTGTTTTAAAGGAGAGATGGCAGAGAGGCTGAGGCGGGTCTGTGGATCCTGCTGCTCTTATTTGGGCAATGGGATGGTGGGAAAAAGGAAATTTGGGAGAGATGAGAGATTTCCTCTCTGTTAACATGTTCCCAGTGAACCATTTTCAACCCAGTGGGATTTAAATTCCTGGCAGTTTCTTTCCATCATCCCTCGAGAAATAAGTAATAGTCAACATTCTCAAATGCATTAAAAAACCTGGGATATTTATGATACTTTATTACAACCACAATTCCAAAAAAGTTGGGACAGTATGAAAAATGCTAATAAAAACAAAAAGGAGTGATTTGTAAATTATATTCACCCTTTGCTATATTGAAAGCACTACAACTACACATTATATGATGTTTTACTTTGTGAATTTCTTTTTTTTTTTATTTTTTTTTTTTATGTACAGTAATTTCAAATCAGATGATTGCAACACGCTCCAAAAGGGGCAATTTAAAACTAATAACAATTTGACGAGTTAAAATAACAAGGCAATGTGAAACCGGAGATGTTAAACAGGTGAGGCAATCGTGTCATAGTATATAAGGAACCTCCAAAAACAGTCTAGTCCTTCAAGAGGAAGGATCATTCGAGACTTGTCAATTTGCCAGCAGATGCTTCAGCAAATAATCCAGCACTTTGAGAACAATGTTCCCCAAAGACAAATTGGAAGGATTTTGGACATTTCACCCTCTACAGTGCACAATATAGTTAAAAGATTCAAGGAATCTGGTAAAGGGCAAAACGAAAACCACTTCTGAATGAGCATGATCTCTGATCCCTTAAAAACATCATTCATCTGTAATAGATATCATGAACATGTGCTTGGGATTACTTTAATAAACCTTTATTAGTCAGCACCACTCGCTGCTGCATCCACATAAGCAAGTTAAGACTTTACTATGCAAAGCAGAAGCCCTACATCAACACTGTCCAGAAGTGCTGCTGACATCTCTGGGCTCAGTCTCATCTTAGATAGAAAGTAGAACAGTGGAACAGTGTTTTTTTGGTCCGATGAGTCCACATTTCAAATGTTTTTTGAAAAACACAACCATCGTGTTCTCCGGGCCAAAGAGAAAAAGGACCATCCAAGCTGTTATCAACATCAGGTTCAAAAACCAGTGTCTGTATGGGTCAGGGGTGTGTCAGTGCCCATTGCATGGGTAACTCGCACATCTGTGAGGGCACCATTATTGCAGACAGATATGTACAAATTTTGGAGCAACATATACTGCCATCCAGCACCGTCTTTTCCATGGACTGTTTTCACACATACTTTGGGACCATTTGGTTAAAAGTCATTGCCAAAATGGCTCAGAAAAGTGAAATTAGTTCTGAAAAAAGCTCTGGCATTATTTGTTTGCAGATGCCACTTGGTATCTCATTTATACAATATTAAGTGAGGCTTAAGTGTCTAATTACTTTTGGGGGCCACTGTATTTACTTTACTCTGTATTTTTTTCTATTCTTACAAAGTTACATTTATGGAAACAGAATTAGACACAACAGAAAATACTATTAAAATATTAGTCATACAGAGATTCACCTTCTTAAGAACAGAGCAGTTTGGTCAGTGAGTTGTAATGAAAGAGCCGTGCTTTGCGCTGAGGTGGGACTGTACGTGATGAAAGGATAGCATGGTGGTTGAGTGATGTGTGGCGGGGGAGACTGAAGAGCACGAGGGAAGAAAGAGGGAGAGAGTGGGGGAGGGGAGGAGGGTGGTTTGTGGGCCTGCTGGGTGGCTGAGTGCAGACAGCTGGAGGAGGAGTTGATGGGAATGGTATCTGCAGGGTCAGGGGTCACTGGAGAGAGCTTTAGCACACTTCCGCTGCCGGCCCCATGGCTCTCCAGTCTCTGGAATTCTGCTCCTCCAGCTCCTACTCAAGCATGTGTGTGTATGTGTTTAAGCCATGTTTCTTCCCTTTTCAGCTGTTTTCTCTTCCTCACTTCCTTTTGTTGGCCCTATGTGTGTATTTATGTATGTTCTTAAAGTACCATGTAATTACCATTTTTTTTAAATCATATATCTTGGTAATACCATTTTTTTAATATAAATCTCCACTTTCACTTCCACATTCTTCTTATTTTGTTATTAAAGATTCACATTCTTCGTGCTTATCGCCACCTCCTGGATCAAAATAAATATTGATTAGTTTCTTACCCACACCTATCATTTCTCTTCAGAAGACATGGATTAAGTTTTCTGGATTACTTTTATGCTGGTTTTACGTGCTTTTTGAGCTTCAAAGGTCTGATCACCATATACTTGCACTGTATGGACCTACAGAGCTGAGATATTCTTCTACAAATCTTAATTTGTGTTCTGTAGAAAAAATAAAGCCATACGCATCTGGATGGCATAAGGGTTAGAAATGATGAGATAATTTTCATTTTTGGGTGAACTATCCCTTTAAACTTAATTCTAACAAATTTTGCTTCTCAAGTGAACTAATCTTGTTTTAGAGATGTTTATGGATATTTTACTAGAAAACAAGACAAAAATACTGATCAAGAAAATGATTTTTGCAGAGGAAGGGTTCAATGTGTCCAAAGTCCTCCTTGGTGTCAGACTGCATATAATCTTTTCCATCTTTCCAACCCACATCTGTAACTTTAATGTGTTTCATCCATGCAGTGGCCTACATGCATATGTGTGTGTGTGTGCACCAGTCAATCAATGGCAGTATGGATCCACTGCTGCAGCTGTAATATAGATCTGCCCTTGCTCGATCCATGAAGCTCTGTCATTTCAACAGCGGAAACGCTGAGATCTTCGGGTTGTGTGCATATCGAGTGGTTGTGTTTCTCTCTGTGCTCTGATGGCCCTTGCTACAGCTGTGCAAAGAGGCCAAACTATGATGAGGATAATATCTGTTATTTGGCCCCAGCCAGGGAAGCAGCACACACTGCACTACCATTAAAGGGCATTAGTGTGAGTGTGTGTGTGTGTGTGTGTGTGTGTGTGTGTGTATGTGTGTTTGTGTGTGTGAGAGAGAAAGAGAGAGCATGTCTCTGTAGAAAAGTTAGTGTGGCCTCTTAGGGACAAGATAGCATGGGTTGAATGTGATACAGGCATGTTTTTGTAACATGATTCTCTCATCATCTGTGTGTGTGTTTCTCACTATCTTAAAGAGATAGTTCACTCAGAAATGAAAATTAAGTCGTGATTTACACACTATCATGTCGTTCCATACCCATATAATTTTCTTCCTTATGTGGAACACAAAAGTTTTTTAATGAAGATTTCCCTCCATCTTTTCAATAAAATGGCAGTGGATAGTGCCTAAAATCTTGACGCCTGTTGCTCTTCTATGATCGCTATGAGAGGATCACATTAACAGTGGCACCAGGCTGATCACATGTGAATTCGGCTATCATAGGTCAAAAGTTTTGCTGCTGAAATCGGTCTCCGCTTATTGAATTTCAAACTACTGTCCCCAGTAGAAGCTGGAAGTGTCGTTGAGGTGAAATGTCCACATGGTGGAGCCAAAAGCAAGTTGTACTTTTCGTGGTAAATGATGTTATACAGTCAATTGGAATGCATATTTTATTAACTCTACCCCCTTACCCAAACTGCTACCCTAAACCTAACCATCAGTGGAGTGAAAATATTATTTTAGTGTGAAAGTGCAACCTTTAAATCATTTTCACCATTGTTCATGTGAACGCAATTACTTTCTGGCTTCCATGGGAGCAGAACCCATGTCTTTAGATAGCTTGCACAATGCACTACAGGGAAAGGTGAACGAGTTTGAATTGATGCAAAAATGTCTGATGGAGGACGGCGCCTGTCAGTAATTCAGCAGAATGGGGTTAATTTCAGGAAGAACTTACAGTATATGAACTTGCTTTTAGCTCTAAAACGCACTGAAATTCTGGGTTGTTTCACTGAAAAATTGATTTAAAGTTCTTCTTTATGGCTTCAAAGTGAGGCACTATCTACTGCCATTGTTTTGAAAAGACAGAGGGGAAACATCTCCTTTTGAATTCAGCATAATAAAGATAGTCTTACAGGTTTGGAATGACATGAGGGTGAGTAAATTATGACAGAACCCACACACAAACACACACACACATACATGCACTAGAGGGAATGAGCAGTGCAAAATCTCCATGCAGATGTTCTCGATTGTGGTGATCCAATATCCTCTTGTGTTCCGCTGTCTAAAAAAAGATTGCTGTTATACATTTCCCTTGGGGGCAAGGAAGGGAGAGATTCTCACAACGATAATGCTGACCCAGGCCCTTTGAGGGTTTCCCCACATTATTTTAGATTGAGTCTGTTTTCCTCTGAAAATTTGGGAGCAAGTCATTGAATATCAGATATGTCACTGGTGTGGTAAGAGGACGAAAGCGATATTTGTTTTCTGGTGGTCCGTTTATTTATGATTATTATAATCGATATAATACATACATGTAGTTCATAATGAGAGACAAGCTCATGCACCCACAGGAAAGAAAAACAGACATTAAATCAGTTCTCTTTAGTATTTCAATAGCACATCAAAAAAGTTATCACATTACTAATTACTTTACTTTTAAGTTACTTTCAAAGACACTTCACAGATATTTTTGTCTTTTTCGCTCAAGAAATTCAAAACAGTTTCAATATAATAAGTCATTCACTCATTAACACACATTTCTCCCTTACAATGGCTTGTTAGGTACAAAAAACACAAATATTAACATAATTAAGATTTTAAATACATTCTACATAAATAGTATTATTTTAGAATTATGTGTATGTGGTAACACTTTACAATAAGGTTCTATTTGTAAACATTAGTTAACAGCATTAGTTAACATGAACTAACAATGAACTATTATATATTTTTTTGTAAACTAACATTAACAAAGATGAATAAATGCTTTAAAAAAGGTATTGTTCATTATTAGTTCATGTTACCTAATGCATTAACTAATGATAACGAATAGAACTTTATTGTAGTGTTACAGTGTAAGTTATGTATTTAAAAGTTATTCACTTTACTGAACATCAATAAATGTAATCTGATTACAATAATTTAAAATGTAATGTATTACACTACATTTTTGTCTAAAAATTAATTAGTTTACAGTAATTAATTACTTTGTAATTTGATTACACCCAACACTGTGCTCAGATTTGTAAGTCTGCAATTAAAAGTCACAGATCTCAATATGAACTCAAACATATAAACAGGATGTTTCAAGCTTCTTGGAGAACTTGGTTGCAATGGTTATTCTATCTATTTAGGGTGTCTCAATTGCTTGTGTCTCTGTAATCTCAGACTGACTCGATGTTGAGATCCGGGCTCTTTGAGGGCCATACCATCTGTTGTAGAGGTCATTGTTCTTCTTCTGTTCAATTCTATTTGCAAAGTGAATGATGAAATCTAAAATTGATATTTCCTTCTGATACACTAAAAGCAGAATATATCAAATAACCATCCTAAGACAAATGTTTTTGTGAAAAATATAATGTGCCAAAGACTTTTGCAAAGTACAATATATCTCTACACTCTTTCATGCTATAGGTCAAAAATTCTCTCATTTGTTTCTCTTTGTATTTTTCCTATAAGAATTTTGGGAGAAACATCGATCTAAGACAAAGTTGAAACTTCAGTTAAACATAAATGAGACCTTTGAGCAATAGAATTGTCCTTAGAACAGCCCAAAATGTTGGGGTTGATTATGGAAATATCACTTGTACAGTACAATATGGTTGATAAGATATGTAATTGATAGACATACATTAAGACTCTCTGGATATAGATTTGAATGTGTGATACTGGTTGAGATGTTGGCGCATATGATCCCTGCTGTACCTACTGTGAGTGTGTGTGTGTGTGTGTATGTGTGTGTGTGTGTGTGTGTGTGTGTAATCCTGGGTGGCTGAAAGCTGGAAACAGGAAACACTGTTGCATTCCTTGCATTTTTCAAAATGCTGCAAATTGCTGATCACATCATTTTGACTGAACATAACCACTGACCTGGGAAGTAAAGAGAGAGAGAAATCAAAAGGAGTAGAGAGAGAGAGAGAGAGAGAGAGAGAGAGAGAGAGAGAGAGAGAGAGAGAGAGAGAGAGAGAGAGAGATGCACATGTGGGAGAGAGCACTAAAAAACTATCTGTTCTGTTTCACTCACACAATCTGTATTTCAAGATTTGTGGGCCCATTTATAACCTGCCACTTTGTGCACACCGAAATACTCATCAATTCTATGACAGTGTGCAACTGCATCCCAACTTGAAAAGATAAATACAGTAATGCACAAAATAGTGCTTTTTACATTAAAATGGGTCATTGTATCTTATGAAAGGATGTATCAGAGGAGTCCAAAAAGGCTTTAGTCACCAGAGCCTGGGTGATTACTCAGCTTTAACACCACCAATAACCAGTCGCTCTGGTTTAACAAGCCTGATGCGTGACTCAGACTGAAAAGAGGAAAGCAAAGAATAGAAATGTCCAGTCCTTCCGAAAGGAAAGCGGATAAATAGTTGGCCAATTCAGGCAGGAAGTCTCAGCTGCTGATGGTCAAGGCAGCCTTGGTGATGTTTTCTTTCTCTTTGCACGTACAGAAGGTAGAGGCAAGAGAAGGGAATAAGGTTAAGCGAGGCTGAAATTCTAGCAAAATGAATTGTGAAATTCCAGCAATCCAATGAAGAAAGACAAATAAATTATTGAGAGCATTCTATCAAATCTGAGTACTCACTCAAATTCACTGCCTTCTAACGCAAGTAAAGAGCAGGGTCCATTCAGTATTTTAAAGGGAGACTCTGAACATGAATGTTTTCTGTTGTAAATTATGTAAGTTTTGGTAGCTGGCACATTCTACCTCTGTTTTCACAAGCTGACAGGAAAAGCACAAACCAAATATTAAAGGAATATTTAGGCTCAATACAATTTGTGGCATAATGTTAATTAACACAATTTTTTTTTTTATTTTGACTTATCCATTGCTTATTTAAAAAAAAAAAAAAAAAGCAAAAATCGCAGTTACAATAAAGCACTTACGACAGAAATTAATGGAGCCAGTCCATAAACATTAAAGTACACACTGTTTCAGAACAATAGCCACAAGACATAAACATTACACGTGTTAACCTCACTGTAGTGTGATAAAAACGCTTAAAATCACTTAAAATCGCTTAACATTATCTGTGTAAAGTGATATACAGCTTCATTGTCATGACAACAGAACGGCCGTAAACCCTTTAATCCTAGCAAGCAATTTCATCACACTAAAATCGTGTTTTGGCTACACATTTGAATTAGTGTGTATTTTAATATTTATGGACTGGCCACTTTCACTTCCACTGTAAGTGCTTTACTGTAACCACAATTTTTGTAGCTTATTTTTTTAAATAAATGGCAAGATTCTTTTCTGTAGTAATTATTCCACAAATGCCTTTAAAACTATACAGTACATTTATGAAAATAAATTCATAGAATTATTTTGTCCCCATACGCAGTTATCAAAGTTGGCACATTAACAGATACATAAAAGATATTCACAGCTGTATATCTCTAACTCTCTTGACATTACATAAAGATTGAGGTTAGCAGTTCAGAATTCTGTTGCCGAAAATGTTGAAAGTCTGACAGATATAAACTTCACAGGCCATGTTTCATCTGTCTGGGTTTTGAAGTTGGACCAACATCTTCTGTGCTTGGACCCCTAACTTGTGCCTATCCCACTCAGCAAAAAGAATAGTGCTCTATGATGTCATGAAATACACCAAAAAGTGTTCCCAAATGAAATGTTGACAAATTAAGCTTTGACTGAAACTGGTGAAATTGCAACGAACATGTAATATTGGTTGGTTTGGGGAGGGTATACAGATGTTAACAATCCAGAATGGCCTTTCACCACCCCAGCTGCCATGGTAAACGTGCACTTGCTGCTCTAAACCACTAAATCCGCCACAACAGATTTCAGGTGTGAGCTTCATTAATAGCCGGCCAGGCAGAGGGAGATGAAGTGCGCATTTTCGTATGCCAGCGGGAGGTTGTTAATACCTTGAATGTCGGGACTCCCTGCTGAGTTAATGGCTTCAAAAACTGAAAAAGCACATCAGACTTGCTTGAAAAAATCTTTCTCTCGCCGAGGCAGGCTCTTGCATTTTTGTCAAGTGACCAATTAACTTCTTTTACTAAAGAACTGACAAGACATCAAGCTGATCTGAACACTTACATAGTACTCAGCTGCATATTATCACAAATGCTGATGATAGTAATCCATGGTGATTCTTTCACCAAGCATTTTTCCTGCCTTTTTTCCTACACTCAAATGACATCAGAAAGCGGAGCCACAACACTCTGTTTTTATTGAACGTAATTTCTTTACTCACTAAAAGCTGCATATGGATGTGCGCATTCTGCGACAAGCCTCGATGGGATAAATACACAATCACGCATTTTCACAAGGTTAAGTTACTCCATGAATCACATCCTATTGGTATTTTCACACCTGGCTCGTTTGCAGAATTTGTTTTCGGAAGCTGTTGTGTTTTCTCCCTTGTTTCGCTTCTTATAGGCACATATGAACATGGCAATCACACTCAGATCCGCACCAAAACAATTGGTCTGAGAACACCTGGACAGAGAAGAAATCTGTAGGTCAGCTCATCACTGTAATTCATCATCAAAACATAGATATAACCTTTTGGCGGCTATATTAGATATAGGTCGATCTTCACAATCGCTTCTCTCTTTTGGATAGCAGCGGAACAGACACAGGTAGGATGGCATCTGAAACTTTTTGACAAATAAAAACGTGGCTTCACTCTGTGTACAGTATGTGTGTGTACGAGTGTGCGGGTACCTAAGGGAGAGAGAGAGAGAGAGCTCTGTGACCGTGAGAACAGGTACTTTTGAATGCAGAAATAATAGAAAAGCAACTAATGATGGATAAAAAAAAAAACACAACAGAAATGTTTACAATTTTGGTCTGTTTTAAAATATAACCCTATGAAAGCAAACCGAACCATGAGGAAAGTGCAGCACTGTAACTATTTTAGCCCCTGTTTCGGAAACAAATTAAGCATGCTACTGCCATGAAAACGCCCTAAATCACTCTATTGCAATTGTTTCTCCTCACACGTTACTCATGTTGTTATTTTGGCGAGCTCCACATGACAGGGAATCAGAGAGAGAGAGAGAGTTGTGGTGAGTTCACTTTACATTTTGCATGTTGTTTGCTTTTTAAGAAGGTGACAAAATAAAAAGGTTGAGAATGAAGCCCTTTTTTGTTGATGTTTTGTTTAGCCGCTGGAGGCTAAACTAGAGGCCTAATTAGCTGATTAGCCAAAGAGTAGCATATGATAGGCAAAGTGTAGTGATGATAGATGCAGTCCTGTCATTGTTTCAAATAATTTTACCCTTTCAAGCAGTAGTTACAATATAGAAAAAATGCTATATCAACATATGTGAAACATTTACATTCTCAAAAACAAGGAGAGATTAAATGAAAGCAACAAAATCCAATACGTTAAAACTTAATTTTTATTTCAGTCTGTTTAATATAACCAGCAGGATAAAAGCTTAAAAGAAGAAAATTATTGTCACTGTCAGTGGTGCAAACAGCATTGTACTTAAAAAATGTATTTAGCATTTGTAGCAGGGCTGTCAGTCACTGTGTAATCGACTTCTGATAATACAGTGACTCAGAGGGCTACATTCATTTCCTTTTCCCACTTCTCTTCTCTATTCCTGCTACTTCACAGCATTCAGGAAAATCCCACTGCCAAGCGGGAAGAACGTCAGTGGCTGAAAAAGCCATCGGGAGGAACTTGGAAAGAACATCTTTGATGTCAGCGCCAGCGTATTTTTGGGCCTGTGCGGAACAAAAGGCCCGGTATATTTAGCGGTGGTCAGGAAGCAGGCAGAGAGATGGGTTGGGGGATTCAGCAGAGGCCTCGTCCACTTTCCCACACTTGCGGACCGGAAACAGGCGATGACAACTACTCCACCAAGAGGCCCCAGGTCGCCCATTAGGGGAGCCATTGAGCTCAGAGGAAGGAAGAAGTTATACATCACACTAGCCATCAACATCCTTACTTTCTAAGAGTGACCTGCTGAAGATCTTCCCCCTTATGCACCACTCCATGTCGACACACTTTTTTTGTTTAGGAATATTAAGGCCTGGCCTAGTTGCATATAGGCGCATGTTGCTAAATATTGTGGAAAAGGATAATTGAACAGCCTTTTTATAAAATTAAGCTATAAGGATGGCATCAAATTACTAATTTAGTTGTATATTTTCAGTATTCAGCAATTCATAGACTTCTAAGAAACACATTGTGCATCTCTGCATCATTATGGTTATATCTGTGCTCAGCTCCATCTACACTTGGCCTGTGTTGTTTGACTCTGGCGTATCCTCAAGCTTGGCATACTTTAGTGGCATGCTTATCCTAAATGTATTTCCTCCTCAGGAAACAATATTACGTTGCCGTTATATTTATTAAGTTCATTCGCACCGCTTGACTTTAGCATGCTCAGGAAATGATTACGTTTGCTTCAGCATTTCCCTTGTACTTTGTGATTGTTCTCAGTTGATAAAACAGACTTTTGCTCTTTCTTTGACTTTCTAATTAGGGCCCAATCACTAAAAGTGTGGAGACCCTATTGTTCTTGTAAGGATCATTATTATTAGGGCCCAAGCACTGAAAGTGCGGAGACGCTATTGCTCTTCTAAGGATGATTCTTTATTAGGGCCCAAGCACTGAAAGCTACCATCACCAAACTTTGTACACATATAGATCTCATCAAGCAGGACAACTTTCATGCTGACAGTCATAAGATCCACTCAACAGGAAGTCGGCCATTTTGGATTGTTTGAAAAATGCACGCTCTGGAATTTGAAATACTCCTCCTACGAATTTCATGTTACAGGTACCAAATGTGGGTGACATCATGCCAAGACATTGACGATGCTAAATTACAAACAGATTTTTGATATATCGAATGGTGTTGCTATGGCGACAAGATAAATTAACGTCAAAAAATGGGAAAAAGGAAGTGTCTCATATCTTCTGTGTGCATCATGTGATTTACATCAAAATTGAGCCAAATGTTTGGCCTTGTGGGCTGATTACATTGATGTGGCTATTGTAGGACACGTTTGTAGCGCCACCAACTGGAGAAAGGAAGTGTGGCACTTTTAACAGACTTTGAAATATCCCTCTTATGTTTACCTGAATTGCTTCAAAAATGTTAAGAATAATGTCAAGACAGTGCAGATTTGGGGGCCTGGTAGCTCAGCGAGTATTGATGCTGACTACCAACCCTGGAGTCGTGAGTTCGAATTCAGTGTGTGCTGAGTGACTCCAGCCAGGTCTCCTAAGCATCCAAGTTGGCCTGGTTGCTAGGGAGGGTAGTCACGTGGGGTAACCTCCTCGTGGTCGGGATTAGTGGTTTTCGCTCTCAATATGGCATGTGGTAAGTTGTGCATGGAATGCGGAGAGTAGCATGAGCCTCCACATGCGGAGTCTCTGCAGTGTCATACACGACGAGCCACATGATAAGATGCGTGGATTGAATGTCTCAGAAGAAGATGCAACTGAGACTTGTCCTCCACCACCCGGATTGAGGTGAGTAACCACGCCACCATGAGTACCTACTAAGTAGTGGGAATTGGGCATTCCATATTGGGAGAAAAGGGGATACATTTTTTTTAAAGACAGTGCAGATTTAAAATTCTGAAGGGATTCTTGATATCTTAAATAGTGTTGCCATGGCAATGCATTAAATTTCATTATTCCTTTTTATGCATATTTACATGTTTTTGAGGTATTGGTATGCTTGAATTTTCATGATATTTTGCACACACATCAGAGTTGTTGGCCATTAGGCCTGGGAAAAAGTTAACACATGGTCGTGGCTGGGGAGTTCTGTAGCGCCACCTTTTGACAAAAGTGGTAGGGTCAGTTTCTTCTATGGTCACCAAACTTGCTACATATATTGTTCTCATCAAGCCGGACAACTTTAAAAATTACAGTCATTAACTCCACCCAACAGAAAGTTAGCCATTTTGTATTGAATATGCATTTAATGGGGGCTGATGAAATTTTGCACACACATCAGAGTCATTGGCCATTAGTTCTGGGCAAAAGTTCACACATGGGCGTGTGTGGGGGGAGCTCTGTAGTGCCCCCTTTAAAATGGGTGTGTAAGACGCCATCTGTAGCACCCCCATTTTCACCTACAGTCACCAAAATTTGTACATATATAGTTCTCATCAAGCCAGACAACTTTCATTATTATAGTCATTAGGTCTGCCATTTTGGATTTTATTTAATATTGCAGTATCTGAACTTTTAAATACTCCTCCTAGCTGATTCATGAGACTGTCACCACATTTAGAGAAATTATGCCAAGACATTGAAGATGCTAAACTGAGAACAAATTTTGATATATGGAACAGTGTTGCCATTGCGAGGCATTAAATTAATGGCAAAAAATGGGAAACAGGAAGTGTCTCATATCTTCTGTGTGCAATGTGTGATTTAGATCAAAATTGAGATGTATGTTTAGTCTTGGGGGCTAATCACATGAATTTGACTATTTTGGGTCACATAGCACCAACACCTGGCAGCAGGAAGTGTGGCTTTTACAACAGACTTCAAAATAGTCCTCTTATATTTACCCAAATTGCTTCAAAATTGTTTAGAATAATGGCAAATGCATGTGTCCGCCTTGCATTGTTTTCCAAAAGCCACCGGGTGGAAATGGACCAGTTGTGCCCGTCATTGCTGCTTGCAGCTATATTTATGCTTGTAACTGTCAATGTTGCCTGATCCAGGAAAAATCTAAAGAGCTAAAGAGGGGTTGACTGTCAGCTCATCATGTGATTTATCTATATTACCCCTGCTGAAAAGACCAGCATTGCTGGCTGAGAACAGAAGAATGCTGTGCTGGTGTCCCCACTTGGCTTTTAAACTTACCTTTATCAGCTTCATCAGAGAGATCATGCTGGTCAACCAGCTTCACCAGTAGGGTTGCCACCCATCCCGGAAAATATAGGATCGTCAATTTGTCCCGCATTTAAGTGTTCCTTATTTTAAAACTTCAAAAGTGGCAACCCTATTCACCAGCTAGGTTTAGCTGGTCCAAAGCATGGCTTAGCTGGTCCAAAGCATGGCTATGCTGGTCCACCAGCTACTAGACCATCACCAAACCAGCACTAACAAGCATAACCAGCATGGTAATTGCATGCTGGTTAAGCTGGTCCTTTTTAGCAGGGACAGTATATACATAGCTAATCATACATGCCTCAATTTATAATTTCTTTGAAGCAGGAACATATTTTTTTTCTTGTTACTTAATACATTTAAGTGAATTAGGATTTATAAAATTACCTGTTTTTGCATGTGTGGCTTTTTATGATTTGTGTGCATGTGTTTTTACTATTTCTCAGCTTATCACTAATTTACAAATGCCAGTAGCCTATTACTAAGTAGTACCAAACATTTATTTAATAATTGTACCACAAGCTGGTGTGAACATGTACAGAATACATTTTTGTTGTTTCTGAAATTTTAAGGGTGACGATAAGAGATTAGCTAAGACATTAGCTCCCCGCAATTAGCATGTCACACAAATGGAAGTGCTGCGCCATAGGGTTTGTCTACATCTAGTGGTGATGTGTGTCTTTACACACAGGATACATTTGAGATTATTCCACCGTTATATGTGCACATTGTGGCTAAAATGTAATGTCATTGGCCAGTTTTATTATTTAAAAAGACACAGACACATCTTGTTCAATTATCAAGCTAAAGTCAGGTAAATGATCTGTGCAACTCAACAAATCATGGTGTACGTTACGAAATGTAACCGACAGATGGCAGTGTTGCTGTATTATCAAACTTGAGTTTGCACGTTTGCACTGTAGTCGACGGTTGAAAAACTATTCTCTGGTAAGATAGTGTGCTGTTACTAATTAAAAAGTTGAACGTCTCAATGCTGAGACTCATAAATTGCGATTACAGAGATGATTGTAGTAGGTTATTTTAATAAACGTATACTTGATCTTCTTGGAATGTTTTGGGCATTTTGATAAGGAAGAAGTTTTATACAGTAGTCTAATATAAGGGGAATTACATTGCTTAAGGGATTATTATTATTTTTTTAAAGCATTTTAATCAGCATCATTATTTTTAAATGAATAAAAAATGGCTAGATTAGGACTCAAGATAGCATACAGAGATGTAGCATATTAGGATTAATGTTTAAAGAAACAGTAAACCCAAAAATGTCTCACCCTTATGCCATCTAACTTGTATGACTTTATGCAGAGAACACACAAAGATTTTGGATGGAGATATGTGTTTATATCCATATAAGTAAACTCAAAGGGGTCCAACACTTATTTTATGAAGCGGTACGGTCCATTTTGAGTAAGAAACTAACCAAATTGTAACAAATATAAATACACATATATATATATATATATATATAAATATATCTATATATATCTCTATCTATCTATCTATCTATCTATCTATATATATATATATATATATATATATATATATATATATATATATATATATATATATAAAAATCTTGACATCTGCAGTCTCCTTTGTGGGATCATGATTTGAGAATTGATTACACTTCCTTGTGCTTGACCCATGCACAGAATGCTTGTACAGCAGCTTTTTGGAGCTTTGAAGTGTTGGACCCCATTGACTATATACACATCATACACATCATATCCCCATAAAATGTCTTTGAACACATGAACTGATATGGCAAGTCATTGTTTCCTGTCATTATTAAAACTTGTTAATATCATCATCATCATAAAAAAAAAAAAGAAATACAAAAAAAAGAGAGAGAACGGATGACGCCATGATTGCACTTTCTCTACTCATTTGATTGGTGTTCAAATTAACAATAAGCCTGCCAAATGAATCGAAAGATGACTCTTTGTGGACATTCTAAAAACTTCTGTTCTCGAAACCGTTTTGTCAACTTAAAACTTGGGTTGAGTCTTCAAAACAAATTATTTAAACTTCCAGCTCTTTCAATTTCTTGCTAAAACTTGCAAAAAACTCAATACATGTCAGCCTAGGATCTCAAGTGCACTTATTGCCTGTTTGCAGGCAAAATGTGTAAAACCTTGGAGATAGAGTGAATGTAGACAAACGGAGGGAAACGTAATAAAGAGGTGTCTGAAAGGCGATATCTGAGGGATTTATTTATTTTCTGATGGGGTGGGTGTTTGAAGGCAGGCTTGAAATTGTTTGGGGAGTTTAGCATTGAAGTACTGAGGGAGTTCAAGGCCAATAAATTTAGAGAGCACAAAAGTCTGTGAGTTAAGAGCAGAGTCTCTTTTTATTATTAATCCTCAAAATGAATTAGATTTTTTCCCCTTCATTTTTCAACAGATGTAGAAATGATTGAATTCCCGGCAGACCTCATTATCCGAATCCTCCTGACGCCCAGGGAGGGCTTAAGGTCTTAAAGAAACGATTCGAACATGATTTGTATTAAAGCCAACAATCTCCCGCACTGGAACATCAAATTACTGTGAACTTGCGCTGAAAAAATGTGTGTGTGAGGGTGTTGTGTTTTTTATTGGGGGTGGGGGGGTCATACTTAACAAAAATGTTATTGCTTCTGAATCAGTAAATATCAGCTGAGATTATAACTGATTGTGACAAAAAGGAAAGTATATTGTTATGATCCATGTTATTGTTCATGTGAAAGTTGCCTGGGGTTACACAGTTTTGACGTACTAAACCCAAAAAAAAAAGGCCTTAGCTGATATCTTCAGTCTGCCTTCAACATTTAACACATCTAATAAAAGCAAAGGGCTTAGAGTTTATTTGTAGATACATATGCAGCCTGACTAATGACTTAAAGCAGGCCTCGTGGGAGCATCCCTCTCTACTGTATGCATTAATTAGTGCTTTGTTTGCTCTGTTTATTAATGGTTCAGCTTTAACCTTACAAATTCATCTCCAAATTCATGTATCAATGCCTATTCTGTTCCTTTTTTTCTAGTGCAAGCAGTTGACATAGCACAGATGTTGTATCAGCACTAAACAGACATGTTATGTGGCTTCCTCCATTGTTCTGGTTTCACAAACACTGTTTGATCCATACACATACTGGTTGAGATAGGCATTAAGGGCAGAAGAGACCAAAGAATTGGACATGAATGAGATGTTTCTTTGTACCGAATGACAAGGAAAGATGTTCAAGAAAATTGACTGTGATAGTCAACACTCTAACAGCGCTCGAATTGTCAAAGATTGGTGTCCCACTATCTGATTTTCATTCAATAGCTTCATTTACATAGCTATTGAAGGAAAAGACGAAGTCGGTGCATACGACTATGGGCTCTATTTTCGTGAGCATGCTAGGCGCAGCTCAACGACCGTGCCTTCACATCTAATTCTATGTGCAATTTTCATGCCAGCGTAAAACACAAGTGGCCGTGGGTGGGAGTGTTTGTGCTGTCTGAATGTGTGCAAATTTTGGGTGTATTGTATGTTAACAAAGTGGTGCAATGCGCAATTTGCTATTTTTCTTAGAAATGAGCTATTGTGCTTAGACGTTTGAGAAGCACATCTGTTCTCAGTGCAAAGTCAAAAAAAAAAAGTTCCTGCATTTGCAGTTTGGGGATTCTACCAGCAGAGAAGAGCTATCAGTCACTTTTAAAACCATGATTTGTGTGTCAGTAGATCAATTATAATAACAGCAATATTAAGTTTATTTTGTATGGTGCCTTTCCAAAGCTCAAGGATGCTGTACAGAAATTTAAAAAAAAAAAAATTCACAGAAAAACAACAAATATACATTACAAAACAATGAACAATGGGAGAGCAGCAAAGCATCACCCATAACATCGTCAAGACTGCAGATAAGATAGGCCGATAGAGAACACATCGTGGTCCGGAGGCAGGAGGAAACACAAACATCCTTTATAGTATTTCACCACTAAACAACATAGCACTGGAATAATGGCAGACAAAATGGAAATAATTCACAGCCAGGACTTAGTTATTGCTCAAAAGAACGTAAGGCAAAAATGGTCCATATTTCTATTTTTCTAATGCATAATTTACAGCCAATTTACACAACCAAAATCATATGAATGGACTGTCTTCATTTAAATCAATCTGACTTGACAGGTAATAGGACACAGACAGTGCAATAACAGGAAAAGAATGTCAGAACTAAAATGCACTTGACCCAGCCCATTAGCACTTTTACACCTAGACATAGCACATGCTTGCAGGAAAATATCAAAACGTCATACATGCCTACTGACTTTGCATGTATGACGAATTGCATAATGCTGCGCTTAAGGCTTAGTGCTCTTAAAATAGGGCCCTATGTCTCTGTGTTCACATCCCCAGCAACTCGTTGAATTTTTGGCCCCGATGACTCTCCAAAAACATCGTCCTTTTTTTTTTTTTCTCTATCTTGCCCCATTTACACCTGGTAGTAATATGCATTTTGGGCAGACAGGTGTAAATGGGGTCCAAAATGTTTTGAGGTTTGTCCACTTCAACCACATTTGAAGGTGGCCGAAAGTGGTAAAAAATAGATGACACATTGTGGCTTGTAGTGTAAGCGCTCATCCTTTCAAATGCTTTGGAAAAGCAGCAACGCACTGCCTACCCAGGAGCGCATTAATGCACAGACGTTCACGGGCTGAAGCCAAGGGGCCCACAACTCCTAGTTGGGCCCCATTTGCGGCGTCTGTCACCCTATTCTCCCCCTTGACATTCATGGAAGAAGCGTGCATCTAAACACATTCAACGGGAGACACCGTTATAAACATGGAGACGGTGCGCGGTAGGACATATAGCAGGGGGGCCCCACGTAACAATCAGCCCAAGGGCCCCGAGGTACCTTAATGCACCCCTGTGTCTACTAACCGGTTGATGAACCATTGCCCTAAAACAAGAGTTTTAAACCAGTATATTTGAGGCTTTAAAATTAAGTATCCTTCCAGAAATTTTTTCCCCTGCTTTATCATCATGCAGTAATACTCTGACATAGTGAGAGATGTATGCAGTCATTAAAGACCCTTTCCTTTGAAATCCGAACACAAGTGGTCAAAAGAGATGCAGGTGTCAACGGTGATGTGCCTTGCCTGACCACTTATGATCAAATTGTCCAATATGCTTCTTAACACCAAATGTAAACAAGTCCTCTTATGGTGGAAGGGACATCTATGGCCTTGGCAGTTACCAATGAAAATCTTCTTGCACTGAAGAAGTGACAAGCTATTGCAGAACATTCTGTGTATTGATTGTAAATATTTCTATCACTGAAGCTGTCCATGAACATACTTTCTATGGCAAGCCCTGAAGCCGAAGGGTCAAATGCACATTCATAGGGTAATGCTTTAATGAATTGTGTTGATATTTCCCTTATTACAATTGTTTTGTTTTCAGCTTTAAATTGATATGTTGCCAAAATGGAGCATTGCATCAGATTGAATCAGACTGAAATGTCAGAGGCAGGTTAGTCTGTCACACCACTTCCATTCTTAACTGTAGGTGTGACATCCCATACAAAAAACGAGTTTTCGGCAAGTAGCCTAAAGGGGAAGTCATGCCCCCCAGTGACACTCATTGAGCTGCACTGAGTAGACTGCACCTTGGTAGTGGCAACAACATAATAAGTTATTGCTATGACCAGTAGGCATATGGAATGCATTGATTCCTAATCCAATATTTTTAGCAATCCAGGGCCCAGGCAGCACGCTTACTGCATCTTTCCTGTTCTACCCTCTCCTCTGCTCCTCACATCTTCCTCTCTCTGTTTCACTGAATAAAATGTTTTGAAGAGGAAAAAAGAAAGAGAGGGTGAAAAAGAGAGGAAGGATCGATGCCCCCTCTGAAAGATGCAGGGCTGAACTGGGCCCGGGCTGCATTGTGAGTGCGGCCCCTCGTTAATCGATAGCACAACTCGAAGCACAGAGCGATGAGAAGGCTGGGCAAAAAAATCCCTGGTTGATTGAAATACACCTGAAACACCAGAGGAAAAGCAGGAATGTTGAGAGGAAAGGCAACTGACAGGCTGATTGATTGATAGATAATCTAGAGGAACAGGTGCTGGGTATACACTTGTGTAGTTTTTAGCGAGGCTGCACTAGGTTGTTCTTGATATATCTGTGCTTATTTTAAGTACTTTTAAGACCGATATCACACTAACCGATACTGAATAACTGATATAGTCCCTGTGAAATTCATTTGTTGAAGATTTGGCAACCATCACAGTGTAGCAGCAGTGATGGTGTAGAATAATAATAGCCAGGGCAAGATGGCAGCCGGCCTAGTGGATTACGACTTCATTTACTGCTAATGAGGAAAAGACTGTTCTTTGTTCTTCATCAAATCAATAGACAGATCATAATAAGACCTGGCTCTTTTAAAGCTTTCCGACAGGATAATAGTAGCGTGACTTTTATGAGGACTGACCCAAGCTGTTCCACATTATCTCAGATATGAAAGCCTGAGCAGACCCACAGGAATTGTGGTTCTTTTGCACCTACAATCGTTTGCTGTCCTATCATGACACTAGTCTGTGGACAAATGATAGTACAAAGATTCAATTACCCAGGAACCTCTAGAGACATTTTAGCACATTGGAATGTAATTTAGCATTTTTAATTTACAATCAGGACTTGCATAGCCTTACTCCCTGCCTGTGGGTGTTTGTTTTTATTCTTTTTTATTCTTTATTCTATTTTCATTTGTGAGATTCACTCCAGTTCTAATGGAAACAGTTTGTATGCATGTGTGAAAGGCCCCGCCCACACCATTTCATCTACATTAGTCTTTAAATTAGCATCTGCACCTCCCTGTGCCTGAACAAACACTTCCCCATGTAACCCTGCCTGACTCTCCAATAGACCCATCAATCTCTGGGGCACTGTTCCTTGATAACCCATTAGTCTGGCCAGGCATTCTAGAGCCTGGGCAAACACCATCTCTATACGGTAAACACCCTCCCTTCTCCCCCTCCATTGCCCAAGTGGCTGGGCACAGGAGCCCAGCGCCATGGGGTTAAATTCTTTAAGATCATGTACACATAATAGGCCTGGTTAATATTCATGACAGGGGCCAGGTACAGGGAAGGTTAAATTTGACTTACTTTTCAAAAGTGCATTACTAATGCATGACGCCAATAAGAATATTCAAAGAGTCTGGGTGACCAAGGGTTGATGAGATCCTTACCTCTCCACTGACATTTTAAACACATTACCATGTGGGTGCTCTGCTTCTCAGTTGTGGGGAGAGAATAAATTGCTGGATAATCATGGCTAACCTCGGCCTGTCCGAGCACAGACCTGCATGATGATGTTATTGGTGAGAGGGGCACTTAAGGGTTATGTGGTTATTAATGTGGAATCCAGTCAGAAGGAGAGGAAGAAGAAATCTTTATAGTCTTTCATCTCATATAATGAGCAAACTGATCTGTATTGTTTCTTCAGATAAGTGTCAAATGCAAAACAGAAATGTTGCAATGTACAGAGTTATTTACAGGCTGTTGCAGCCTTTGGCATCATTTATTCATTTAGTTTATTCATTGGCTTTTTATGGCTTCAGTTTGATAGGATTGTAGAGAGAACACAAGAAATTACAGGGAGCAAACTTTATATAGGATACAGAGCTGAATACTGAATAGGATACAGAGTGATACAGGGTTGACTGACCAGAGCTGTGTTTCCCAAAAGCATCATAAGCTAAAGTTGATCGTGGAGACTATTGGCGCCAGTGGTTTCTACGATCTACTTAGGCTTAGAATGCTTTTAAAAAATACTGCCCAGGGTTTGCCGATTTTTGTGTGCATTGCACATACTATGCAAATACACTTATTTTCCAGTCAACACTGTTTTTGAAGCTCATGATCCTCTGACTGGTCTGTTGCCCATGGACTGTTCAGGGACCATTTGAGGATCTATAGGATCATCTGTGCCTAAGCTCCAACAGTGAAAAATATAGAAATATTTTTTAGGGCTGTCACTATTGATTATTTCTGTAATTGAGTAATCTAAGGATTAGACTGAGTATTAATCAAGTAATCTGAAAAAATATTTTTTAACTAATTTAATTGTTGTCGAGGTGAAGTCACTTTTTGCTAAAATGTGTTCTTTAGCCTACATTATGCTAAAATGCATTAATTAGCCTATGTTTTGCAAGACCTTTTTTCATTAACTAGTTCAACATGATTTAGCCATTTCAGTTTAAAACTCAAATATGGGAAAACAGGCCATGGAAAGAAAATATTTTATTGTTCCAGAAACAATGTCTGCCCACTAGAGCCCGACCGATACTGATTTTAGAAAGGGAAAATTCATCGATTACCGATATGGTGACCGATATAGCTAATTTTTGAGCTGGAATGAAAGCAGACCTTTTCTGTGTGGACTGTGCACCGATATGACTATGCAAAGGTACTCAGAAGGCTGCTTTCTTAAATATTTTTATCAAAGAACATTTGACATTATTATTATACATTGTCAACAAATTCTAGAAATGAACACTGAGAAAATAAAGAATAAATAAAAATACAATAAATAGCTTAAAAAACATCAGTGCTGTTTCCTATCAGTCAGTTGCTGACCATTAAAATAAAGAAATTCAAATGAAATAAATAGTTAAATAAACATCAGTACTGTTTAGTAGAAGTCAATTGCTGACCATTTAAATAAAGAATAAAAATACAATAAATAGCTAAATAAAAATCAGTACTGTATGTTTAGTATCAGTTAAATGCTGACCATTAAAATAAAGAATAAATACAAATAAAATAAATAGCTTAACTAACATCAGTACTGTTTAGTATCAGTCAATGGCTGACCATTTAAATAAAGAATAAATTAAAATAAATAGCTAAATAAACATCAGGGGCCGGTTGCACCAGCTATACGTACGTTACAAATTAGCCTAGTTGTGGCGTAAATGGGCACTAAGTCACAATTTATGCTCTATTAAATATTTGAGTGTTGCACCATTCAACTTAGGTAGGACATAACCCTACGTATAAACTAAATATTTACAGCAGCCTCCGACCAGGAGTAACTGATGGAATAAAAAAGCAGGCTCACTTAATGACATCAATGAGCTCATGTTTTGCATGACAGGCATCAGTCCTTTCAACATATATGATGGTGTTGGCATTTACACTCATTTACATTTACGAGAGAGAAAAAAAAAACGTAAATTTAAGCGGCTCTTCAGCATGAAACTGATCCAATGGTGCGTTTTTAGGGTGCGTCGCCTGGTGTCAAGTTTCAACACATTCAATATATATATATATATATATATATATAGGATATTAAAATGAATAAATGTCTATATTCCAGCCTGTTGTATTAGTATGTATCACCCCTCATTTATTTTAGAGACAGTTCCTATACATTATTATTTACACAGGGCAAATATACTATTTATTAAATCTACTTTTATTACGAATCCTATTTCAATGTCTGGAAAACCAGACTTTTAAATATTACATTTTGTAAATGCAGTGACTGGAATTGTTCAGTTGAAGGAGGTACCAAACTGTGAATCCTGAACAAAACAGTTTGGTGAATACGTTTACACTAGAGCCCGACCGATATGGGATTTTTGAGACCGATACCGATTTTAGAAAGGGAAAATTCACCGATTACCGATGTGACTGATATAGTTAATTTTTGAGCTGGAATGAAAACAGACCTTTTCAATGTGGATTGTGCACCGATTTTGCACCGATATGACTATGCAAAGGTACTCATAAGGCTGCTTTCTTAAACAAATATTTTTTATCAAAGAACATTTTACATTATTATTATACATTGTCAACAAATTCTAGAAATAAACACTGAGAAAATAAAGAATAAATAAAAATACAATAAATAGCTTAAAAAAACATCAGTACTGTATATTTACTATCAGTCAGTTGCCCACCATTAAAATAAATAATAAATTCAAATAAAATAAGTAGCTAAATAGACATCAGAACTGTTTAGTATGTCAGTTGCTGACCATTAAAATAAAGAATAAATAAAAATAAAACAAATAGCTAAATAAACATCAGGGGCCGGTTGCACTAGCTATACGTATGTTACAACTTAGCCTAGCTGTGGTGTAAATGGGCACTAAGTCAGAATTTACGCTCTACTAAATATTTGACCGTTGCACCATCAAATTTATACTACTGTTCAAAAGTTTGGAGTCACTTGCCTGAAATGTTTCTCATGATCTTAAAAATCTTTTGATCTGAAGGCATATGCTTAAATGTTTGAAATTAGTTTTGTAGACAAAAATATAATCGTGCCAACATATTAATTTAATTACAAAACTAAAATTGTATTTAAAAAAATAAAGAATGTTTTTTTTTAAATGGATTACTTGGACTGAATAATTAAGAAAAGCAGCCACTAAGTGCCCAGCATATAGATGGGAACTCCTTCAGTACTGTTTAAAAAGCATCCCAGGGTGATACCTCAAGAAGTTGGTTGAGAAAATGTCAAGAGTACATGTCTGCAAAATCTAGGCAAAGTGTGGCCACTTTGAAGATGCTAAAATATAACATAATATTGATTTATTTTGGATTCACAACATAATTCCCATATTTCCATTTCTATTATTCCAAAGTTGTGATGACTTTACGATTATTCTAAAATGTGAAAAAAAGAAATATAAAAATAAAGAATGAGTAAGTGACCCTAAACTTTTGAACGGTAGTGAAGGTAGAATGTAACCCTACGTATAAGCTAAATATATATGGCAGCCTCCGACCAGGAGCAACTGATGGAATAAAAAAAGGAGACTCATTTAATGACATCAATGAGCTCATGTTTTGGTTGACAGGCATCAGTCCTTTCGACATATATGATGATGTTGGCATTTACACTCATTTACGTTTACGAAAGAGAAAAAAAACTTTTAAGTGGTTCTTCAGCATGAAACCGTTCTAACGTTGCCGTTTTTAGGGTGCGTCGCCTGGTGTCAAGTTTCAACACATTCAAAAAATATATATAGAATATTAAAATGAATAAATGTCTTTTTTTCCATCCTGTTGTATTAGTATTTATCACCCCTCATTTATTTGGAAACATACATACACATACATGATGGCACCGAGTATGGCTGCTGCGTTGCGAGCTCTGAAACAACATTGTAGTTTTTTGTGTTTTGTTTACAATTCTTATGTTTTTGTCTTGGATGTTGTCTGCCTTATTGTCTACGACAGACAAACACTTTTGGACATTGGTTCTACAATAACACACCGTAAACCGGACTTCAAATTCCTCAATGCCGACCCGCTGTTTACAAACACGCCCGCGGAGCCCTTTGTCTGGGCTACCCGGCCGCGAAAATGCAGAAGGAAAAGGGGAAACAGAGCCGACGTTCTCATCAGAGTAAGACGTTGCGCAGATCGACCCCCGCTACCCAGTATTCTACTGGCGAATGTTCAGTCTCTGGATAACAAGCTCTGCGACCTGAGAGCGCGGATCTCTTTCCAGTCAGAGATGAGGGACTGCTGCATTATCTGCCTTACAGAAACTTGGATGTCTGCTGAGATTCCAGACTCAGCCATCGAACCCGCGGGGTTCTCCATGCAACAAGCGGACAGAGCGAAAGACCTCTCAGGTAAAAGCAGAGGTGGTGGTGTATGTTTTATGATCAACAAATCCTGGTGTGATCAGAGGAACGTACATTCTATCAAGTCTTTCTGCTCTCCTGATCTGGAATTTCTCATGCTTCTATGTCGACCATTCTGGCTACCGAGGGAATTCACAGCGGTCATTATCAGAGCTGTGTACATCCCGCCCCACAAGCCGACACAGACCGGGCACTCAAGGAACATCACTTGCTTAAATGACTGGCATCCTGTTGCTCTGACCCCCATCATCAGCAAATGCTTTGAGAGACTAATCAGAGATTACATTTGCTCTGTGCTGCCTCCATCACTGGACCCATTGCAGTTTGCTTACCGCAACAACCGCTCCACTGATGATGCCAATGCATCTGCAATACACACTGCTCTCTCCCACCTGGAAAAAAGGAACACTTATGTGAGAATGCTGTTTGTAGACTACAGCTCAGCATTCAACACCATAGTGCCCTCCAAACTTGATGAGAAACTCCGGGCTCTGGGCTTAAACAGCTTGCTGTGCAGCTGGATCCTGGACTTCCTGTCAAGCAGACACCAGGTGGTTAGAATGGGCAGTAACATCTCCTCATCACTCACCCTCAACACTGGAGCCCTGCAGTAAAAATGTAAAAGTGTATTCCCTGTACACACATGACTGTGTGGCAATACAAAGCTCCAATGGCATCATTAAGTTTGCTGATGATACGACGGTGGTAGGTCTGATCACTGACAATGATTAAACAGCCTACAGAGAGGAGGTGCACACTCTTGACACGCTGGTGTCAGGAGCACAACCTCTCCCTCAACGTCAGCAAGACAAAGGAGCTTGTGGTGGACTTCAGGAGAAAAGACAAAGAAACACAGCCCCATCACCATCAATGGAGCACCGGTGGAGAGAGTCAGCAGCTTCAAGTTGTCCACATCACTGAGGAACTCACATGGTCCGTCCACACTGAGGCCGTTGTGAAGAAGGCTCATCAGTGCCTCTTTTTCCTGAGACGGCTGAGGAAGTTTGGAATGAACCGCCACATCCTCACACGGTTCTACACCTGCACTGTAGAGAGCATCCTGACTGGCTGCATCACTGCCTGGTACGGCAATAGCACCGCCCATAAACACAAAGCCCTGCAGAGGGTGGTGCAAACTGCCAGACACATCATCGGAGGTGAGCTTCCCTCCCTTCAGGACATATACACCAGGCGGTGTGTGAAAAAAGCTCAGAGGATCATCAGAGACTCCAGCCACCCGAGCCATGGGCTGCTCTCACTGCTACCATCAGGCAGGTGGTATCACAGCATCAGGACCCGCACCAGCCGACTCCATGACAGCTTCTTCCCCCAAGCAATCAGACTTTTGAACTCTTGATCTCTCACAATCACTATACATCAGCACTGCAATTTATTAATCTTATTATCTCACACTGGACTGTCATAAATTATATTCTCTTAACAACACACTGGCAACTGACTATCAACTGACAGCCTGGATATCAATACAGTACAATCCAACCTACTGTATATTTTATATATACTATATATACTATTTTTTTTAATTGTATAATGTGTATTCTATATTGTGTGTATTGTATAATGTACATTGTATGTTATTTGTATATTGTGTTGTGTGTAATTATGTGTATCTTAGATTTTAAATTGTGTTTTGTATTGTAATTTGATGTTATTGTAAATTGGTATATGCCTCATCACTGTCATGACTGCTATGTTGCTCGGAACTGCACCCAAGAATTTCACACACTATTGCACTTGTGTATATGGTTGTGTGTCAATAAAAGTGATTTGATTTTGATTTTAGATACTGTTCCTATATATTATTATTATTATTATTATTTACACAGGGCAAATATACTATTTATTAAATCTACTTTTATAGTGAATCCTATTATAATGTCTGGAAAACCAGACTTTTAAATATTAAATTTTATATATGCAACGACTGGAATTGTTCGGTTGAAGGGGGCACCAAACTGTGAATCCTGAACAAAACAGTTTGGTGAATACATGTTTACACGCTGACAAGCAATGAAAGTAGCTGTGTGGTTAGCTAGTTAGCTATAAGCTCGTTGTAAGCTTGTTGCCGATAATATCGGCCGACCGATATATCTTATACCAATCTTGTTTATTGAGGATGAGTTATATTCATGTTTAATAGTTTATGGAGATATAAAAGACATTATATTTGGTTGTTGTTTTTTTTTTTTTTTTACTATTACTTACATGCAACAAGGTATATAATAGGCTGTTTACAATGATTGTGTCATTGAGAGATGTTTTCACTCTCTTGCGTAAAGCTGAAGCAGTTGCGGACATTGTTGCGCTTGTGCAACATGCTGCCCAGATCACAAAAGCTTGTCGCTCAACAAATACCGTGTAAAATGCCCTTAACCATCTTGACATTCAGTTCCTTCTTGAGTTAACACTTTTAATAATTTCACATGCCAATAATAGCCATTACTCCCTTAGGAGTGGCTGTTTCATATTGCGTCTGCAGGGCGAGAGATGCGCATCTGTGTGGCTTTAATGTCAGGTTCATGTTGAGCTTTAACTTACAGCATACAGACCTGTGACTTTAAGTTCTCTGGATTCCCATATTGAGTTTAACCTGTGAGAATGGCCACAAACTATAAAATATTTATCAGAAGTGGGGCATTGCAAACAATTACAAAATCATCATGAAATCTAAATTATATGAGGAGGAAGATCATATTTACATTCAAACTGTAATTAATTTACTCAGAACGGAACTCAAACCACAATTTGCTGAAAATAACCTTCTTAGATCACATGGATTCAGTCAGATTTATTGAACAAAGTGTTTTGTGCATCCGCCACTGCATGTGTAGCTTCAGTCAAGTCCAGCGGATGTCTTTTCATGACATTATTTTACATTGCTTCATAAAAGCCTATATAGCAAATGATTGTGTCGATAAATAGGTTTAGAGTGCATTCCAATGTGTGCCAACTCAGGGCTCAACTTCTCTCCCAGATCGGTATGCAGCACCGCAAATCACATGTAGTCAACATAGTGAACTTACCGTTCTGTGTCCGGCGGGACACTTTTCATCTTTTCAAACGCTGTTGCATTGCTGAAATTGTTATGGTTTTTCAGGTCAACAGACATCTACATTGTTTTTCAAATCTAAAGTGAAGTGCTCTTACACAGCTGACACCTCTTGTTGTGTTTGGACCCTCGTCCATGGACTGCGTGCACCACTTCCGCCTTATTTTCGATTTGTCGATTCAGCAATTTTGTTATCGAGGAACTTTTTAAATTGAGGAATCAAATAAAATTCAGTAATCATGACATCCTTAATATGTTTACGGCTTCTTCTGGATGTGAATAAGGCCACATGAGGCATTTTTAGAAATAAAAAAAAAAATCACCTTACTTGCCTTTAAAGATGCTGCTCCAGAATTTGTCCTATAGTTAAGTATAGACCATAGCAATACCACTGTTATAGAAGTAGTCTCTCATGGCTTGTCACATGCTGGTCACCCGCAGGCATTTGACTGACAAAGCGATGTGTTAGATAACATACAGAGAGCAAACTTTCATCTTTCAGTTACAATCAGTGTCTGTGGCAGCTGAAATGGAGCAGTCTGTTACCCTGAGGCACAACAGAGCTGCACACAGAAGGTGTAGAACCAGCAATGGGGGCTTCAGGTGACACACACATCATGTAGCAGTCACAAGGATTTGGCCTTGTTTGCTCTACTCATTTTTTTTTCTCCTCTCTTACCAACAAAAGCACAGAGACATTCAGTACAAATTCACAATCTTCAACTCAGTCACCTTTTGTAAGAAGTGGACAAACTTGCTTTGCAAATTTTGTGTAAGATATGCTATTTGGCCAAAAGTTTGTGAACACCCCCTTTAAATGAACATGTTTAGCTAGTCCATTAATTCCAGTGAAGACTAACCTTAATGCTACAGCATACAGTGGCATTCTAAAGAATTGTGCTTCCAACTTTATTGTAACAGTTTGGGGAGAGCCCTTTTCTGTTCCAGCATGACAGTGCCCCAGTGCACACTGCTAGGTCCATAAAGAAATAATGTATTGAGTCTGGTGTGGAAGAATTTGACTGGCCTGCACAGAGCACAGACCTGAACCTGACCTGCTGACTCTGAGCCATGGTCCATTACCCAACATCACTGTTTGACCTTACTGATGCTCTTTTGTCTGAATGGGAGCAAATCCATGCAGCTATATTCCAACATCAAGCGGAAAGCCTTGCCAGAATAGTGGAAGATGTTTCATTGTTTTGAATTTTAAATGTTCAACAAGCAAATATGTATGTTGGTGTTCAGGTGGCCATATAGTGTAAGCTTGTACTTCCTAATGTCTTGTTTTCCTTTTCATCTTCTCTGATTATCAGTCAAATTTTCAGGTTAATTAGGCACCAAGTTGAGACCGGCAAGGGGCATGTTGACCTCCCTTAAAACATGCTAATCGTTTTTTTTTTTTTACTTTGGCAGTTTGTCACTAAACAGGCTGACAGGCTGGGTTTTTTTAAGCCTTTAAAAATGACTAGATGATTAATTTGTCATCTTTTATTTTTCTGTATATGATCCTATCCAGACCTTACTCCCAATGGGTGTCTCCTCAGACCTGGGCTCTGGTTCCCTCCTAAATGGTGGTAAATGGCTCTCAACACAAATAATGCATAAACAGCTGTTTTGCCCAAGTAAGTTATCCTCTTAAAAGATTTAGAAGCCTCTCCCGTACTCTATCCCTCTCTCTCTCTCTCTCTCTCTCTCTGTTAATTCATCAATTTCTTATGATAGCAACAGTTTGGAGTAGTGCAAGTGTTTAAGTACCAATTAGGGGCCTGGTTCCCTTGGTCCTCTCTGCCACACCTTTTCTCCTTCCCTATCTCTCTTCCTTCCCATGTTCCCTCTTCCTCCACCTTCCTGACTGTCCGTATGTCCTCACACCTCTCTCTGCTCCTACTGACCACCCATCCATTCTGTCATCTCCCCATCGAACCTTCAATCCCCTTCCTGTCTTCTAAGATGCCTTCTGCTTAAATGATGAGGTTCATCGTAATTTCTTTTAACTTTTTAGTGCCCTAAATTATTTATCCTAGATAATGACTGATCATAAGATTGAAATAAGAGCACATCAATCAAAAGACGTTTTTTAAAAGCTCCCTTTCCCTCGGCCAGGGACAGTGTCTCCGCTCTGAGCAAACAACATGCCAAATGATGGTGTCTTGAGCTGGCGCACCCCGATCTTAGATGAACCCACTGGACTTTCCATTAACCCAGTCTGAAATCTTAAACAGGGCATTCACTTCAACCTCAAACACTTGCACATGCACATACATATTTTGCAATAATCAGGCCAGAGACAGATGGTGTTCATTTCTCTCATGTCGGAGGATCTTTGGTTGGCTCCCTTGAGGAATAGTTTGACAGCCATATCTGGGTTTATAATTAGCCTGTAACAAGCTGGTCATCACTTTTAATTTTGATGTCTTGCCACTTCTTGGAAAGCGGTTCAAACTTGACTTGCTGGGAATCTTCCTGATTTGCAGGAGGGAGCTTTTCTTGGTTGATGCTGAGGGCTGGACAGATATTCTGTAGTACCACATTCTTTTACAGTGAGGTCTCTTTTCACACAAGGCCAAGCCAAATCCTAGGCAACTCTAACTCCTGAAGAAAAGATTAAAACAGATGGTAATGGCTAAAGAAGCACTTGAGAGAAAAAACCTTTTGGGACATAGTCTGAATTCATAACTGTTGCATGTAGGGCAAATTACAGTCTTAGAAGGAATACAATCTTGGGTGTGCAATGCATAAAATATGCACACATTTCATTTTCTATGTGCTTCAACAAATTACTTTGAGTAGCCTGTTCTTAGTACCTGGCATTCTCACTATAACTGAATGACTTCTGGAGGATCCTGGACAAACCCCCATTTTATGTTATTACCCAGGTCTATTTCAGTATGCCTATGAGTTTAAAGCCTAACCTCTAGACATGTTGAAATAGACCTGGATCAGAACAGAGTGTCATAAGTAGCAAGGCACAGGCAGCAGATTGGTTAAACTTACTCTGTCCGCCAGACGTTTCTCAGTTATTGCTAAATAGGCCTGTGTCTTCCACCACAAGTTCTGTGCCCCCTTCTTAAAAACTTTGTCTTCTTATATTTCTTTATGATTATTTCATTTTCCCTTGCTTTGATCTGAGTTGCATGCCAAGGGACACACCATTTTTTCCACGTTCAAAGATGTTTTGGAGCCAACTAACTTTTTCTGTTTCTCTACCCCTCCCACCTCCTTTTTTCCTGAAGGGCAGGAGAGAGGGGCTTTATTCCGATTTGATACCCCAAGTTGGGCATGTTTTTTTGCTGACGTTCCACATCAGAATTGCACTCTGAAGAGAAGGAATAAAAGATCATCTTTGAGAGTCTCCCAAGATTCCCAGGCCCTTTCAAGATGCTCTTCTCAATTCATTTTCTTGCCTTTCATGTGAAAAACTCGTTTTCATTATGGCAATTATGAATTATCTCCACACCAATTATTGCATTAAAATAATCATCCATCTCGTCTGAAGAACTGTCTTTTTTGGCTTTTGCTAATTGATTTTTCTGGATAGCACTGTTTCTTTATTGCTGTGCATGGTGATTTGTTGGTCTACCTCATTTGAGCGTCGCTCGCTTGTTAAATTTCAGGCTTGTGGGTGCATCATGAATTTCTGCTACTGCCAAATCAGCATCACAGCCATGTTAAGTAATTTGTCAACCATACCAGATAATGGGCTGTACCATGGAGCCATGACACAAATAGACTCCCATCCTTTGTTGCTTGCTTCATGCTTGTTTGAAAGGCAGTCTGTCTTAAAAAAAGAAAGAATAAAGAAAGACAGAAAGAGCAAAAATATGATGTGTGTGTGTGTGTGTTGCATGCATGATTTATGAGGTCCATGGAGAAAGGGAGCGTGGAGAAAGAGAAACAGAGGAGACAGCTTCAAAGGGGAGTGCTGTTGATTTTTCTACTCCGTCCAGAAATCCGGGAGGTCGGGCAGAAGGGGAACCCAGGGGAGAGGCTCCTTGGTGGTTCACTCAGCTTTCACGCACCCCCAGCCCCCACCACCCCCCAGTATCCAGAGATTCCTGCACCCCCCTGGTCTGTGCCCTGCGGCAGGTAGGGTCAGCCTCTGGCTCCCTCTAATGAAGCCCCTGGCCCCCTTGCCTGCAGACTGAGTGGCATGTGTTTGTTTCACTGCCTCCTCAACTCGTCCCTGTGTGCCTGCTGAAGCCCAGCACATCGAACCACACACACACACACACACACACACACACACACACACACACACACACACACACACACACACACATATACACTGTTTGCCACCCATGCCTTGGATTTGTGCATCCCCATAAAGACACCCAGAAAACCTCCCTTCTCCAAACCACCATTAGTCAAAATTCCCAATCACACGCCAGCTTAGTCAGCTTAGATAATAATTATGCAAATGACTGTTGATACCTTCCTCTTATTAGCCTTTAGTAAAATGATTTAGTCACTTATTGATTTGGATATATTAACACTGGTTTAAATGTTAAAAGTTGCCTTGCAGGCTAATACAATTTTTCATTGGCAAGTGAACTATACACTTGGAATTGTCTTACTGTGTCATTGCACAGGAATGGAAGTAGGATTTTGGGCTCCTTTTTCATATGAAACTTGGGATTTTAAGCCATGACCAAAGAGGAATCATTGTCTCAACTTCACAGCATGTACTAACTGAAAGTTTTGGAATCTTTATGAATCTTTTTCTTTTTTGCTGTAAAATGGCCACCCTTCTCCCTCCCTTGCTTGCTCGCTCTCTGATAAATACACTTCTGGGAAGCTTAGCGGATAATTAAATTAGCAGCCAAATTAAAACTTGATTGTTCCCCTGGTAAATGGCTGAAATGTATTTGCACAGTAGCATTTATTTTTTTAAACAAGGCAGTCTTTTTCCTGGAGTCATTTTCTGCCGAGCTAAGGCTGTTCTTCAAGGCCATGTCTTGGGGGGATCATCTAGAAGACAGAAAGCTTCAACTCACTGTTAATTGCATTAATCTAAACACTTTCAAAGTCGGTCTGATGAGGCTAATTGCATCTCCAGCTTCTCTCTCTCTCTCTTTCACAGTTACTGGGACGAAGACAGCGCTTGTGGAGGCTAGCACCACAGGCAGAATAATCTTTTGTAGGGAATTTCAGCTACCCTTCCGTCACTGTCTATCAGAAGATTTCTCTTGGGGCTGGAGTGTGGCTGTGGATTTTGATAATGCTGTCTGGATGTGTCCTTTAGTGTAAGTGAGTTGATGTGGTTGGGAACTGTCATTTTTGCCAGAAAGTTCAATGCATGATGTTGTTTTGGCCTATAGGTTGGATTAACTGCAGTGATTGACATGGAACTCACGTTCTTGAGACACTGATCTGTTATTGGACTGTTGATGTGGAAAATGGTTTAAAAAGAGCAGTGAAGTTGGCATAATGTCATTCTGGTAGAGCTTTTCTCATGTTTCATTATTTTAAAGGTTAGGCATGGGATTGGTAAAGAATTTAATGATTCTGGTTCTGATTCCCCTTAACAATTTCAGTTCCTTAATGGTTCCATTAACGTTTCTTTTTGTAATTTTGAGTAAGATATATTTGGCAATAAGAACTGCAATTCTTATTGCATTTACTGCCCTCTGCAGCCTGTTGCCAAATGATGAGATGATTTCAGATTTCGACAGAGCAGATATAAAATACCAGACAGAAATGTAATACAATTCTTATTAAAGGCATGGTTCACAGACTTTTTTGAGGCATAAATGTAATCCAATAATTTATCTTTTCTAGGCTATATACTAAATTCAAATTCTAAACCAACCAAAAATGTACTTTAACAACTGTACATATTGTCATATTTACAACCATTCACTGCCTAAATGAAGTCTCGCAGGCCTAAAGCAGGCCTAATGACATTACACAACACAGTAACAGTTCTTATTTCATTTATATTTGGACATGACGAAATTCTTGACTTGGGCCACATTAAGATTAGTTTAGAAACCTCTCCGACTGATGTATAAGTGTTTTTGATGCATTAAAATAGAGCCAGCTCAGAAGAGTCATTCATTCGAGAGCTGCATACTGGTCATGCCATATGTTTTTGATTCACTAGTAAAAACCAGCTAATAAGAGTAATTTGTTCAGGAGTCAGACTACACTGGTTGTGCTGTACACTGGTCACGCTGTGTGTTTCACATGGTATATTCAGTAGTGGTGTAGGGCTTTACTGGTTGTTTAGATCAGTGTTACTATCAGAAATAATAATTATTTCTTTAGTTATTAATTAATATTTAAATTAATTAATTGAATCTAACTCATTAAACCTCATATGGGGCTCCAGTAAATGTAGTGTGCTACGTTTAGGAGTGGGTTTGGTTATTAGCAATAATTAATAATTATCAAAGATAATAATTAATTAATAAAATCAATAGAACATTGATTTGAATCAATGTTAGCTTTTTTAATCCTTTAAATCAACAATTATCAAAGATAATCGTTAATTGTTAACATCGATGAAACATTAATTAAAATTAACACTAGCTTATTGATCCTTCAAATTCAACAATCAAAGATAATGATCAATTATCCCTGGAATCAGGGACTAATAACCAGATAGTATAACAGTCTCAATATTAGCTTGTTCTCTTAGGAAAATCAACATCGATTTTTGAAAAAAAAAACAATGAAGGCTTGAATCCAAGCACTGACATCCCATCAGCATGTGACACAGGTGTATGCAAAACAAACCAAAACACTTCTCTTTGAAATATAAAAAAGTTTATTTATGCAGTAATATCAATTAATAATTAATACAATGCAGTCAATAAACATCTGACTTACAACTACAAACTAAACAGTGACATGATTAGATATATAAAATAATCCTATAACACATGAGGAAGGTGTGTGTGTGTGTGTGTAAGGAGGGATGCACACAAAATGATGGACGTAACTCTCGTGGAGAGTATCACTAGGAGACACGGTGGATGGCTCGTAAACCGTCCCGCGGTCTTTGATTCTTTAATGGATAAAATCAGTGTGCCGGTCTCACCCGCAATGGCGGAAATGCACAACAGTCCAATGTGGTTGGACTACAACACAGCAGATCTCATTCGTGACAAGTCATTACAGTAATACCTTGAGTATTATTATTAGCAATGAGTGGACTCAGCAGTCCATAAACTGTACAAGCAATAACCTTGACACACAAGAATAACACACTATAATATTCTATCTCTGCCCAGACGTAAACCTCTTATTTGAATCGCATGAGGCTGCAGCTAGAATGTGTGTTCATCCGTCCTTTAACTCCGACTCGTTTCCTCGAGGCTCGGGTGATGACGGGAGGCCGTTTCCTCGCTCTGTTGGCGGGCGGTATGGCTGCTGATTCTCGGCGGGCTGGCGGAGAAATCAGCGACGTCTACTTGATTGAAGATGGAAGAGAAATCTTTTCTCTCTTCACCTCTGCAGGCAAACGGATGAAGATGCGGATTGCTCAGTGGTCTCCTTCGGATCCGCTAGAGTGTTCGGTGGAACACAGAGTAATCTCACCTCGTCCAGCGAGATGGAGATTGTATGGCCACAGTTTCAAGTCTTACATTACTTCCTTGTGCCACGAGGCTACACCTGAGAGCAGCGATGAGCTGCGTCTACACACGGCGAGCAAAGTTGCTGGAAGCAAATCCCGGAAGCATCTCAGAGTTATTTCTACTCCTGATGACGTCATGGTTGAGGGCCGTTCTGTTGTGTGCCTCATCCAATAGGAGTTGAGAGTTCGATCCTCAAGTGAGCAAGGCTTCATGGAATTTGTAATCTGTTTTGGACTCCCTTTGTTTGATTTTGCCGCGGTTTTTATCAGTAAGATTTATGACGGAGTGTGTGGTCAGGCTTTTACGACTGTTAGGCCTGCCTTTGTCTTCTATCTGAATACAAGAGGCCCAACAGTGGGCAGTGCTGCTGCTGAATTGCACTGCAGGGAACACTGTCATAGTGTTTAAGTATAATGTCCGCCCACTTTGGCGGAAGATTGCACATTCAGGAAAATCAAATGGTTACGGTATTTTTACCAACAGGTAAATTTTTTTGTAAAGGAACATTCCAGATTAAAGACAAATTAAGCTAATGAATCTGTGGTGTGTTGTTGATTTACTAAAGAAAATAATTTATTTATAAATGCGTTGACAGTTATACAATTACAATGGCAAGTGTACAGTACAAACATTTACCCAATAGTCTTCCATTGTAAATCAAAATGAATTGGTGAGAAATTAATTAATTTCCAGACTTGATTCACCGGTTGAAATTAAATTGACTCAAAACAGAAGAAAGTCTTCTGATCTACACATTACAAATAAGAATTGCTTATTATTGAAAAGGCTTGAAGGAACTTTCTGGGTTCAATAAAAGTTTAGCTCAATTGACTGCATTTGGTGCAAAGTTGATTTCCACAAAAAAAACTTTTGAGTCCGTCCTTTATTGCAAAAAGATGTTACAGTGAAGCACTTAAAATGGAAGTAAATGGGGCCAATTTTTGGAGAATTCAAAGGCAGAAATTGGAATCTCATAATTTTAGACAAAGGATTACATAAATACTTCTGCTAAAACTTGTTTATTATTTGAGCTGTAAAGTTGTTTAAATAGGTGTTTTACGGTCGTTTTAGGGTTTACAGTATCATGTCTTAATGGCTGCAAAGTTGTAATATTGATTATAACTTTACACAGAAAAAGTTAGAGTAAATTTGCACTAAAATCATGTTCACTTTTGTGGTAATCAACATTATGCCACAAATGCTGTCCATTGAGCTGAACATATATTGATCTCGGAACATTCCTTTAATGCATGAATGTTCATTAGTACACATTGAGTAAGTAATGCTTTGTCAAATGTTAAAAAATTCTTCTAGATTTTCATGACCTTAGCCCCATTTATGTCGCAAGCATTCTTATGATTCTATCTGTGCACTTTTGTGTGGACAGCAGCCAGTGACTTGGAAAACATAACCCTCCATTCATAATTTACTAGTATAGCATAGGACCAGTTCCATTAATGGTGTATCCTGGTACTAAGGTTCTGGACATAGAAGCATTTATAGAGCATGGACTTCTGGGAGCCCTGGGCTCTTTGTCTTTCTGCTCTGCCCAATGCCAATAGTCAAATGAAAGCTTCCGATGGCACTTTGTTTCATTTGGTATTTTCATGGTCTAGCTTAAGGATGGACTGTCGTTTATGTACTGTATCTATGTTTAAGTTCTTGATATTTTATGTAGGGCCTGTTTGTGTGTCTGAACTTTGAAGTTTCAGGTAGGTCCTGTTTGAACATCTATGTATGTTTATGATTGTGTACACATGTAGAAGGACTTAAATTCTTTGGCTTTGGAAGAGTGTGTTTGCGGCCTAGAGTTTAGATTGGGGTACGTCATGGTCACAGAGGGATGAAACTGTAGAATGGCTGCTGTCTTTCCGCTTTACTGAGTCTTCCTTCTGCCCCTTTAGTGGAGATCCTAACCTCCCTGACAGAGACACAGCTTTCTCATCGATTCTCGCTCACTGACTCTCCCTGTGGCCTTGTCCTTTTAAAGCATGGATGTTATGAATGCTCTGCCTTGCCCTGCGTGTATATGTGTTCACAGAGCTATGATTTTGAATGCCTGAGTGGATCTGTATATGTGTGTTTACCAGGTTACATTAGGTGTGTGTAGAGAAGAGTAAATCGTAGAGGTTGGGGACCATGAGGGATTTTGTTTCTGTTTGTCTGGAACTTGCATCTCATCTTGTGAAGGTACACAGAAAAACACCCCTCCTTTCTCTCTTTTTTTCTTTCTCTCGTCTTGACAAAACTTTACTCTGGTTGAGGTAAAGCTCCCTTGGCCCCAGTCTTGGCCCTGCTGAGTAGGCGGATGGTTATCCTGTCCACTTGTTTTTACGTGCCACTGGCCCTCCCATGTAAGAGCACTGTTTGGTAGCTTCTGCATCATTTAACAGGCTGTAGCAGCGGAATGCCAGGTACTGTCCTGACATGGCAGGGCTCCCAGGTGAGATGTCTGTCTGTTGGCCCCTCTCTACAGTGCCGCACAGGGCTTGCTGAGTTAAGGTTCACCTGATTTAAAGTTCTCCCAAAAATGAAAATTGTATCATCGTATACTCATGCATGTCATTTCAACTTGTATGATGTTCTTTTATTTTTCATTGTCTGTTCCACGCAATTGCAATGAATGGGAACTAGAGCTTTCAAGCTTCAAAAAGCATTATAAAAGCATAATAGAATTAGTCCATGTGTGACTTAAGAACTATAATCCTAGTCGTCTTAAGCCATACAACAACTTTGTGTGAGAAACAGAATGAAAGTAATGTCATTACTCACTGATAATCTTTCCACCCACTCATCTTTAACCTCCTGAGACCCAAGCAGGACTGCTGTGGCATATTTTCATTTCCCTTTTTGATTTGTAACTAGTATCCCCTAATAAACATGGCAACTGTATTATTATTTCTATTTTTTTTACAGCAAATAATTCTCTTAAAAATGTATGTTCTCATATGGGGACAGTGGGACTAAGTTGAGAAATTTTAAATAATACAAAGCTATAGAAAGTCAGATGTTTTAAATCAAATTGTTTATTACAGTATGTTTCCAGGAGTGTTGGTTATTAATTTTTTTAAGACATTACAAACATTACAGCTGATTTTCTGTATAGCTGCTTTGGAACCATGTGTATTGGGAAAAAGCACAAATAAAAAAATGACAAATAAAACTTATTTGACTTGATTTGACTTATATTACAATGTTGTTTTTCTACTTTGGCAATAAAATCTCAATGTTGTTTCTTTGCACTGTCAAACAAACAAGTGATGGCCAGTGCTAAAGCATTTTACCAATCAGAAATTAGCACAAATAATTCTGATTCAAGTAATGGCTAGCATCATCCAATCACTGCCAACCATGTTAAAATATAATTATAAATTCTGAATTTAAATACTGATTACCATTGTCCCTTGTCTGCCAACCATGTTGAGTGAACCAAACATCAACAGCCTGAAATTAATTTTTGGTTGGATGTTAGGAGTGAATGCACTTAACTGCATAGGAAACCTGTAGGATGCTCCCTTGATCCTTTGCTCCCTGTTTAGTGAATGACATAACCTACAGTGTGCTGTCTGTCTGCACTGGGTTCAGAACAGTTTGAAATGTACCTTATTTTCATCCAAACTCAATATAAAGCCTCTGAAAGCAAAATTGTTCAGCTTTTGGATAAATCCATCAATTCTCAATGTGACTCTAGTCTTTTGACTCAAACAGGTTTCAATGTAAAAACTTAAGGTTTCTAACCAGATGTTTTGTTGCCATTTCTCACAAAGACTAACTCCGCTGTGACCGGCGCCATATTGCTTTGTCACATGACTCAGTGAGTCAAAAGTACAGCCCAGAGTGTTCTTAACTGAAATCAGTCGGTTTAAAAAAAATGAAATTATGCATAGCGTATAGCGAAGGCAAAATACAATGGCCTCGCAGGAGGTCACGGGGTTAAGAAGCGTATCGGTCAGATTCGTATACTAATTATTTAGCCTGGTTTGTGAACTGCATCAATCAATTATTTAAAAAGATCATTCTCAATTCTTTATGAATCGTTCAATGCTGCTTCGTGCTAATTTTAGAAGGAATACTTTTTAGTGACTTTTTTTTTTTTCACACTCGCCCATAGAGAAGCCTTTTGAAACTATCTCCTGTCTAATTCTTATGTTTTTTTTAATGGTTGTGCTTGACAGCAGTATTTTTATTGTATTTTTAAATGAGCATGAACTTTACATTCGTTTGAATGTAGTTTTAGTGAAATTCACAAATGGGCATAATCTAATTACTTTTAGTCAAAGGCTGTGTAATGCGTAACATTTTAAATTCTTGTAATTGGATTACAGTAACTGAATTTCAGTTAAGTTACTTATAGGTGCATACTTGGGATACACAAGTTTCCAAAATAATGTTATTTATTTAGGATACATTTAAAACATGAATTATGTTTATACTGTATGTATGTCTGTTTGCCCCCTAATAAGTCATTGAAAGGGAGAAACGCGTGGTACTGAATGTATTGTTTGTGTGACAATGTACTCTGTAGAAATAGAGACATTATTTGGTATTCGATGAGCAGAAAACAAACTTTTCTATGAAGTAACTTAAGTAAAATAATTTGGAAAGTAAATTACCGATTACTTTAAGAAGCAATCAGTAATATGATTAAAATTTTAGATTAGATTTAATTTGTAGTGGATTACTTTTTTCTTTAACTTACCCAACACTGGTTGGAGATATAAATACACATTTTCTGTTCTAGCTCCTATGCATAGTCTAAAAATTTTGTCTAGTAATATGCAATTTTGACAGTAGTTCTACAGTGCAAACTTAGGGGAAGATCTCAGATAGAACTCACTGAAAGACTGACAAAGTTCTGTTTAGTATTTGCAAATTGTGCTATATATATATATATATATATATACACACACACACACACACACACACACAAATATCGATTTGACTGGAAATAGATGATTCCAAACAAATTGTCTAGTTCAGTTTTCTAGTGTCAAAATAAAAGTTTGCTTAGTTTACCGTACAACCTCAACCTGCCCATTATTCTCACTCAAGATTCGTTCATTCTAAATTTAGCATAATAGTATGTGATTATAAACCTACAATTTTCTGTACATGTTTTGAATAAGGGAAAAGTTTGGTTCAGACGCTTTAAAGTGTGCCAATAGAATGTTGTTTTATGCTCCGTTTAACTACTCATTTTTCCACTGCAGGGCTTTTGTTGCTTTCCAAGTACTTAAAAGTAAAAGTAAATACTATGATTGCATTATCAAGAATATAACAAGAATTAAGGGTTCTCTATTGAATTACAATTACATCAGAACTATCATAAACATAGAGTAGAGGAAGCACTAACCAAGCTCAATGTCAAAGAGGCCCTTTGCTGTATTGGGTGAACGGGTTATGTGTATGTTTGTGGATGTGATAAAAGTGTTCTTTTCAGAAATGTTGAAGATGTAGTGAAACTAAAAAGGGTACAAAAAGGTGTAACTAGGGAGGTTATATTTTCTGCTTTGTTTGTTTCCTTGGAAGCCTCTTCTCACTGCCTGTTTTAATCTGACTAAATACGATAACCTGCTCTTCATAAAAAATGGATGCTACTTCATTCAGTGGGACCACCAGGGCCCCTTGGGGCCCCATAAGCGAGGAGGTTGTGGGGTCCGCTAGCCAAAATCAACGGGCGTAATTAATTTCCCCATAAATGAAATTTGGTTAAAAAGAAAAAAGAAGCAGAAGTGGGTGGTGGTGGGGCAGAGTGGCAAAGCGAGGGGGAGTGCAGACGCTTTTGCCCAATCATGTGGGAGAGTTTGTCAAGCAGGAGATTGCAGTCTAAAATATTAATCAGCCTCCCTCCACCAAGAATGAGTGAGCCAGCTCCTAGAAGGGACATGACCTCTCAATATTTCATGAGCCAGTCCTGGCCCAGACATGGGGCTCGCAACTGGGCTCCCTTCCCCTTTAACACTAGATGCATCAGCCGTCCTTTTAATGGACCCAGAGGTTGGGGCTGGCATGGGGCAGGATAAGGTACGCATGTTGGTGGGGGTGGGTCAGGTAAAAAAGAGGAGCGGGTATCTAGGCAAAACATGACCTCCCATAGAATGATGATAATGACTTTGAATGGTAGTTGGAGAAAAACTAAAGCAGTAATGCATGTCACATAGAAAGTGAACATTAGGTAAGTAAGAATCCTGAAAGAAAAATCTAAGAAAAATCATGGACATGATTCCTACTTTACTGAAATGTCAAGCCAGATCTCATGATAAAAAAATAAAAAAAACTTGACACTGGCGACATTTTTGAAAATGATATGACTCTTTACACGTAACGCAGCAGTTCTGAGGTGTAATGTCCACTAAGTGTTACTAAAGCAAGTTCAGTTTTCACTGAAACAGATGATGTTTTTTTTATTTTAATGCTTTAATCAACAAAACCTACCTACCTCCCTACCCTAAACCTAACCAATAGTCATAAAAAGAAAATGTGATATGAAAAGCACAATTGCTGAAGCAACCAAGCCATTTTGTGGTGCTTATGACACTTTTACCTCGTGCTGACTCGAGTACTCTTCAGGACTCGTACCCCAGTCAGCCAAGATACCATGCATTTGATTGCAAAAGCTTACAAATGTAGTTATGTATTGAAGCACTTTTCATGTGACTGTGTACTTGAGATGAATCGCTCGTGTTTTATCCTTCCACATTTTGTAAGTCGCTTTGGATAAAAGCATCTGCTAAATGAACGAATGTTAATTTATTGCTTACAAGTCATGCACTGTAGTAAAAACTTAATGTCATAAAATAGCATTGTGTGTGTGGAACAGCGCAAAACGTGTGTTTATGAATTTATAATCTACCATGATTTGTGTGAATAGAAATAAGTCATTGTTGTTTTAGCAGCTTTAGTGTTTTTTCACCAGGAAACTACCATGATGTGAACAACAAGCCATGAAAAAATCATTTTGCAAAAATGCAAATGAATGTTTTTCTTAGAGACCAGGTTGGAAATGTCCCTTTTGTACGTTTAATATTTGTTGTTTTAAGTCTGCAGAAGCCCCAGACTGTATGCAACATTAATGCAGACTAGAGTAGGAATTCACCCTGAACCTGAGCTCTGGCCTGCTGTAAAGAACCAAGTCATCCTTGGCTGTGGTCAAAGGAAACCCTGTTCTTACAACAGATCACTTGAAGGATAAACTACACCGTCTTCTGTGGGGACAAATCGAACCTCTACTATTGCAATATGTTGTAACATTATAAGGCTGGGCAAGGAGGAGGTTGGAACCGGCTGAACAGTCAACATAAAGGTTTAATGATAAAAATGAACTTAAAACAACATAAAACATAAACACATACACACATGCAGCATGGCCGTGTGCGTCTCTCTCTCTCTCTCTCTAACTGACACCTCTGGCTCCCTTTTATCTTGCTCTCCTGCTGATCAGTGATTCAGCGCTGGCCATGAACCATCATGGCTCGGCCACGCCATCCTCCTCGTCACACTCCTCCCCCGCCCGATTCAGGCTGGGGTGCCACCGGTCTGACTACCCCCCCCCCCCCAATCTCCTGTGAACCTGGGGGAGAGATGAGGGGAGGCGTGGGGAGAGGGAAAGGGCGAGCGGAGACACACAGAGAGAGAGAGAGAGGAGAGAGAAGAACTTGCTCGCCGGCCCCCGGATGCGCTGTCGCCCGGTCCTCAACCGCTCCTCCGCCCTCTGGCGGATGTTTTGGCGGCATGAGGGGGACCTAAACAATATTAGGCAGGTGGTTTTAATGTTGTGGCTGATCGGTGTATCTCTGTAAGGCTGCCATTGGTTCTGAGCTCAATAGATACTTTAAGACATATTTAACATCTTTAGCCTCAATTATTTTCCCTCCCAGCCACCTTAACTTGGTCCTGACATGGAAATAGAAGAGACAAAGGCATGAAAGGTTTTTGGAATGGAAGCTACTTGGGACCAATAGCTTGTATAAAAGTTCAAGCTGGGCAAATTGATCGAAACAGAAATGCAATAAAACCTGGAGGCGTTCTGGTGAGCTCTTGCATGTGGGAGGTGAAGTATTTTGCATATCCCTGAAACTACATTTGAGTGATTGTTGATTTACAGAGAGTAGCCATATATACTGCAGTTAAGAAGAGAGTTGCCACTCATCCTCACTCCTATTTATATTTCAAAGAAATTCTCTTTTTATTTAAAAAAAATAAATAAATGTAACAGAGTAACCATATGTCCTCTTTTCCCCAGACGTGTCTTTTTTTTTTTTTTTTTTTTTTTTTTTTATAAACCTGAAAAAAAGCGTCTGGCCGGGATTTCAAAATTGCCTCTAAATGTACAGAATTTGTCTTTGTCTTCATATTGATGTGCTCTCTACAGTTAGTACTATCATACATTTCTGCGTATTTGATACTGCGCATCAGTTTTCACATGTATATGTCCTTGTGTGATTATTCTGGCTGAGAGTGGCAGCGTGCACCCTTTCAAAGTACTTTAACTCTCTTGCCTGTGCTGTATGTGTGTGCGGGAAAGAGATCGCCATTCACCAGACGTACTCTGCCGCTCTCATCCAGAAACATCAATAACGTAAGTACACTTTTGAAAGTACGTTCCCCACCTCTTCAAATTATTAAATAGAACACATTTTATCAGACTCACGCTTACTACGCAAAGTCATTTCTAACTGAAAATGCTGACTATATTGAGACAAAATCAAATTTACTACGTATCAGGGACATTTAAACTAATATGATGGATGAAATAGACCATGATGGAAATTCTACAACTCGGCCCGTCACATATTTGTAGTGCAACCTGTTACCTGTAAAGCTGGCACTTGTTTAAAAAATGCAGTGAAGAACACAAGTTAGGGCAGAAGTCTCTATTCACCTATTATCCATACTAAATATAATGTGAAAAGAAACGTCAGACCAAGGTGAGTTTTATCTTGACTTCACCTGGACACAGCAGGAGGACTGAAAAGTGTGAAGTGTAGTACTGTAGTATATAAATGTTTTTAATGGTATCTGATCTTTTCTGTTTTTATTTTGTTGTATTTAATTTTATGGGCATTATTAAATGTTTTAATATTAACATTTATTAAATGTATTATACACATTAAATGTATTTAATTACATTGCATTAAATGTATTTCACCCATAATTTTAGATAAAACTAAACTAAGTTGAGTGGACAAACTAAAAATGAAGTAGAAATAAAAACTTAATTAAAATTCAAAATAATAACAACTCTGGTTGTAATGACTAACACAGAATTCACTTTCTTTGGTGTATGTTTGAGTGGAGGGGAAAAGCAACAAATATTTGAAATGTGAACAGAACGCAGAAGTGTGTTGAAGGACATTTTTGTCTTCATACACCTAAAGCATATGCTTTCATTCTGAAACCACTTTGAAATTTGTTCAGCAGGATACTAATCACTTATTTTTTGCATTTATATTGACAAATTGTTTTTCTTAGTTGTGAAGGTTAAAATAAGCTTAAAATATTGATGTTGAGTTTACGGTTACAGTTTTAATTCAGATTCTTGAACAGATTCATTCGGACTTGGCCTGTTATGGACTCGATCTTGAGTCCGACTCAGCCACTTTTGGACTCTGACTTGATTGTTTAAAGACTCTGACTTGACTAAGGTGGACTCGAAACCAACACTATAATAATATAGATTAAAATTTGATTGTAAAAATGCTTTGTGTTTGAAGTCTAAACCTCTGCTGTGTTTGGCTATTCTCAATACAGTATGATTATTGCCACGCACGGCCGGTATAAGTGGCCATTAGAGCTCCAAAGCCACCAGGGGGCAGGCCCTGCTCCACGGGGAGGCCAGGGTGTGCCTAGCCCACCCAATCAGGGGCTTGTCCCACCCCCCAAAACAAGCAATCACAAAATTGGTGCGATGTTCATTTCAGCTCCAGATTTTCTTTATCTTATCTTATCTTTTTTTTTTTTTTTTTTGGCTGTCGAAACAATAGCCTTAGCCTCATTAACCTCACTACCTTTGCCGTTAACAAACGTGCTGAATGACAAAGCAGTATTAATAATGATACTGTCGTTTTAACAGTCAGTGAACATATTACTAAACACTTGTACATTAAACAATGCACAACATGCACAGATTTCTTATTCCGAAAGGACAAAAGAAAAGCACTTTTGCTCACCAGGACGCAGCTACCACCTCTTCCATTTGCGGCAACGAGGTCAGAGAAATAGTTGGGTCAAGTTCAACGGCATCTTCTGATGGTGTCAAAAACACAATTGCACCTACACAAAAACGCAGCAATTCTGTCCCAAATTATTTAAACAAGGCAAATCCTCATCAGCCGGCTCTGAAATCATACCCCCGAACTCTTTTCCCAGAGGGAGGGAGAGATGTTTTTCGTCCGCTTGGTATCAGTCATGACCGTGGCTTGAATATTCTGTAGAGCGTAACGCATGCTTTGTTTTCCACGTCGAGTATTTGGTGTTGCTTTCTCCGAGAAGGATACTTTCGTTTCGATGGGATTTAGAAACGGGAAAGCAGCATTAGAACGCGACCGTGGTCTTCAAAAACATGCTTGTAGCCAGGCTCATTTACAAACCTCAACCACGTGGGCAGAATTTCACCACCGAAAGGTGTCAGGAGAGACCGTAGCATGTTTACTCGGCCCCCAACAGATAGAAAATAATCGATATTACATAAAAAGCATGGCAGGTGTTGTGAAATGTTTAGCAGTCAATGAGCTTCCACTACGTGGAGATCAGGAAACATTTGACAATGAGGAGGATTGCATAACTGCAGGGCATTTTGCCAAGCTGTTTAAATACATGTTGGAAAAAGATAAATACCTTGCTGACATTACGTCAAGTATCCCAGAAAATGCAAAGTACACTTCCAAAACCTTCCAGAATGAAGTAATTGAAATTTTGGAATCCATGGTTCTGGAAAAAATGTAAACAGAAATATGACACTGCTGATTCAGCTGCATTCTGTTTAAAAAGTGATGGCACAAGGGATCGGTGCAACATTGAAAATTTGTCTGTTGTAATCCGCTTCGTTTGCAGTGGTGTGCCAGAGGAACATCTCATTGGCTTGTTAGAACTACAGCAGCTTGATGCAGATTACATCACCACCGAAATATTAAGACACTTGTCTCATACAGGATTCAGTCCTGACAATATACTGAGCCAGTGTTATGATGGAGCATCAGTGATGAGTGGAGTGCGAGGCAGTGTTCAGGCTTAGGGATGTATCCCCTACATCCACTGCTATAACCACCAGCTTCACCCCTCCATCATACATGCAATTCAAAGTGAACCTTGTGCCAAAAGATTCTTTGACTTGTCAGGCTCCCTGTACTCTCTTTTTTTTTTCAGGCATCATTTTGTCTGTCAGAGGTACAGTTGCCCATATCTCAAGAGTTTGTTAGAAATCCGCTGGACAAGTTAGAAGTTACCAAATGTGTTGTGGAGAACGTGGAAGTCATTCTTAACATTCTTTCCAGTGTCTCTCTCAGCTGAAGTGACACCATTTTTTTTTTAAGTTGGCAAATTTCTGATTCATCTTCTTGCCATTTTGAAACCAGCCAATGCCATCTTACAGTCTCACCATGTTGATTTATGCAGTGCAGCTGAAGTACTGCAGGTATTTCTTAGTGCACTGAGAAATCTCAGAGAAAATGACAGTCAATTGCAGCAGTACTGCACTGGCATGTCTACTAATGAGCCCTCACCATATTGTCTAAGGACTATTAATCCCTTCTATGCTGACTCTGTCATTTTATCACCTATAGGGCAAGAAGGGCAGTCAGGCACTGAATGTTCCAGTGAAGCTCTAAGGTGACAGATGTTAAACATTGTTGATACAACTGTATCAGAGATGGAAAACAGGTTTTCCACAAAGAATTTAGAGCTGATGCAAACCCTCTCATATTTGATGCCAAAATCCAACAAATTTCTTGACATTCAGCTGCTTGAGCCTTTCTGTAGTCTTGCAGGGGTTGCAAAAAGTGAGCTGCTTAGTGAAATTCTTGTAGCCAGAACAATGCTGAGCAAAAAGCTTCCAACTGATGCTGACTGTTCAGCTGTGTGCAAACTCTTGCAGGAATACAAAGATGCATTTCCAGGTCTTCATAAACTGTATGTGTCTGCCCTGGTCATGGGCGTTTTTACTGCTTCATGTCATGTGAGAGCTCATTCTCCACTCTGGCAATTTTTTTTACACCGTTTTGCCACACAATGCTTCATGAGAGGAAAAAAAATCTTGTACTTTTAGCTCATGAAAAATCAGTAACACATGAACTGGACATGGATGAGTTTGTGACCGAATTTTCTAAAACAAACAGAAAGCTAATGTTGTAAATATTATAGTAGTGATATCAATAGTTCGATGCACAGTCTCGGACCTGCACTTGTTGTGATAAAATCTACAGTTACTAAATTGTTACAAAATCTGTTATAGAGGATAATAGAATACTATATCAAAAAAATGAATAAAAAAAAATATAGATAAAAAAAAGTTTGTCAAGACAAACATTATGTTGGCTTGAGAACCTGGCCAATATTTTTAAAAGCTTAAAGTTTGAAAGTTAAGTTTAAGGATGTACACTATATTGCCAAAAGTATTCGCTCACCCATCCAAATAATTGGATTCAGGTGTTCCAATCACTTCCATGGCCACAGGTGTATAAAATGAAGCACCTAGGCATGCAGACTGCTTCTACAAACATTTGTGAAAGAATGGGCCGCTCTCAGGAGCTCAGTGAATTCCAGCGTGGTACTGTGATAGGATGCCACCTGTGCAACAAGTACAGTCGTGAAATTTCCTCGCTACTAAATATTCCACAGTCAACTGTCAGTGGTATTATAACAAAGTGGAAGCGATTGGGAATGACAGCAACTCAGCCACGAAGTGGTAGGCTACGTAAAATGACAGAGCGGGGTCAGCGGATGCTGAGGCGCATAGTGCGCAGGGGTCGCCAACTTTCTGCAGAGTCAGTCGCTACAGACCTCCAAAGTTCATGTGGCCTTCAGATTAGCTCAAGAACAGTGCGTAGAGAGCTTCATGGAATGGGTTTCCATGGCCGAGCAGCTGCATCCAAGCCATACATCACCAAGTGCAATGCAAAGCGTCGGATACAGTGGTGTAAAGCACGCCGCCACTGGACTCTAGAGCAGTGGGGACGCATTCTCTGGAGTGACGAATCAGGCTTCTCCATCTGGCAATCTGATGGATGAGTCTGGGTTTTGGCGGTTGCCAGGAGAACGGTACTTGTCTGACTGCATTGTGCAAACTGTGAAGTTTGGTGGACGGGGGATTATGGCGTGGGGTTGTTTTTCAGGAGCTGGGCTTGGCCCCTTAGTTCCAGTAAAAGGAACTCTGAATGCTTCAGCATACCAAGAGATTTTGGACAATTCCATGCTCCCAACTTTGTGGGAACAGTTTGGGGATGGCCCCTTCCTGTTCCAACATGACTGCGCACCAGTGCACAAAGCAAGGTCCATAAAGACATGGATGAGCGAGTTTGGTGTGGAAGAACTTGACTGGCCTGCACAGAGTCCTGACCTCAACCCGATAGAGCACCTTTGGGATGAATTAGAGCGAAGACTGCGAGCCAGGCCTTCTCGTCCAACATCAGTGTCTGACCTCACAAATGCACTTCTGGAAGAATGGTCAAAAATTCCCATAAACACACTCCTAAACCTTGTGGAAAGCCTTCCCAGAAGAGTTGAAGCTGTTATAGCTGCAAAGGGTGGGCCGACGTCATATTAAACCCTATGGATTAAGAATGGGATGTCACTTAAGTTCATATGCGTCTAAAGGCAGATGAGCGAATACTTTTGGCAATATAGTGTATGTAGATAGATAGATAGAAGTTGGAGCAGTTGGAGTATATGGGGTGTAAAGCCCACTTTACTACAAATTGCTGGAGCCGGGCCTGCCAGGGGGCCATGCAAAGCAAGGTTTTAAAAAATACTAAGAGCTGTGACAAAAACAGCATGAAACCACTGCACTATTATTGAAATAAGGGACAAAACGTCCTACATAAAAAAGTCCTCTATGTTATAAGTCAAGTAATTCATTATAAAAATACTGAAAAAAGTTAAATATAAAGGAAATGTGTATACTCAGGGCATTTATTACTTATATTTTAAAAGTAATTTCATTATCATTTTTAAATGCATGCTCTATACTTGGAAGCACATGTAACGGTCCACAGCAAGAGGTCACAATGTTAAACTGCCAAACAAATTGTTTAAAAATGCAACCAATTCATAAATATAAATATCAAATGAAAGGTAGGGATCTGTCAGATATCAAACAACACATAAAATAAACTTTAAATTATATTTTCCATAAAAAAACTGCCTATCAAAGTTGTGTCCACGCTTTGCAGGGTCATAGCAAGGAATTCTGGGCCCCTTGACTGTATTATTGCTCAGGGCCCCTTTCCTATAAAAAAAATACAGTTTTGAATTTGTTGTGGGTGCGCCAGGACATTTGGGTCCCTAGAATCATTAAAACCTTTCACCCCACTAGCTACGGCCCTGTCACTTTGCATCAACTCCGTCAGATTTTTTTATAATCCTGAATAAATCAGACAATGTCATGGTCAGTTGTAACTCTGAGTACCATTTTCTCAATTCCTGCTCATGGTGGATGCAACAGTAGGACACATGGTCTGGTAAGTTTAATATTTTTACATTCTAAACATACAATGTTGAAGTCTCTGTGGTCACAGCTTCAACTTGTCAACTCCGTCATCCCATTGTGATAAGAATTGTGGAATAATATTGGCTTTTTAGTTTAGCTTACAGAGGCAGCTTTAACTGAGGAAAAAAACAAAATGTCTCCGGTGTACAACACATGGTTAAGAATGAAAAATATTAAATTTTGTCAACTCCGTCAGCATTTTTAGAATAATGTGAAAACTAAAACAAAAATTATAGAACATATTTGATCACTATACTGTTATTAGATCATTAAAGACATTACACTTTTTTGGATGGATCAAATTAAAAAAGCATGATACAAATTACAGTAAGATGTACTGTTATGAAGTACTGTTCCCTTACATGATTTATTAGCTGAGACCTTTTTCTACAAATATATCCAGTTCATATTAATTTAGTATTAAAAATAAAAACTAAGATTTTAAACCAGTTTTGTACCTTACCTCAAGAATCAGTGGACTATATAACGCCTACATCGATTTCATCAAACTTAATTGGTTTTAATTGCATCTCATGACCATATATTTTGCCGCCATGTTGCACATTTGGTCATAAGACGTGATGATACCCAATTAAGTTTGATATTGTTGATTTGAGAGTGAATAATGGCTTAATTTTCATTCGATTCATTGCACAAAGTGATTGTATCATTTCAAAAGACTTGGAATATAGTGCATGATTTGAATAGATAATTTATACTGTGGTTTTATGGATTTTTTTTTGGCTTTTTCTGAACTTGACAGAACGTCACTTTTTGCTAAAGTTATTGCGAACAAACCCTGTGAAGGTAAAAATTTACCATTTGTGTTCCATGGAAAAAAAGAAAGTAATTAGTAATTATCTTTCTGCCAACTTCTGCCCTCCTCTATTGGCCTGTAAATACAAAGATAAATAAAAAGGCCTTAAATCTAAAAATAGAAGGAGAAAATCCAGCATATTATTACAGGTAAGTATGGCTGATCATTAAGGCAGGTATCCAGGTCATGATTCCTACCTGCCAGTCAATTCCTGCTTGCTTTGGAGTGTCACACCTTGAAAACCACTGGGTGCTATTGTCTGACCCTTGACTTTTCAGAGTGTTTTGTGTGTCTGGACTGCTTAATAATTGATGTGTGTGCTTCATCCTCCCTTGGTTGTTGTGCCACACCTCCTGTAGTCCTGGTTTCACACACACACCCGTATTGATTTTGTTAACTGAGACAATTTGGCCAAGTGAGAAGCATAAACACAGCACCTTGGCCAGCATTCTCTCTTTTCCTTGACATTTGCTGTGTGTAAAAGTCTTGAACAATATTTGCTTTTATTTGAGCATCATACTGGGAGGTAATCACCCACATGCACACCACAGCTCAACAAGTCTAACTGCTGTGCCACGTATCTGACCTTTCTGGCAGCAGTGTGCTAGTTTTAGTTAGCAGTGTGCTAGTATTGACGACATTCTAGCAAATCTATCATTCTTCATAATTTTGTCGAAGCATTTCATTCATTCTTCCGTACACGTGTGTTATTAACACTGTAAATTCATCTAAATCATCCTTAACAGTGGGAATTATTATCTTTTGTGGTAATTGACAGCAAGCCTCAGATGCTTTTGATGGTGCTTAACTTGTATTATAGTTTTTCTCAGTCGCTTTGGCTCATTTTTTGAAACAGTCTTAACATTCTCTTCACTGTAAGTGCAATTGTCACAACTGTTTTATGGGACATCTCAACTCTATTGCATGTCTGCAAAATGTAGTAACTCACCCAAAACATTTAATTCATGCTTCAAAACCTAGTTATTGTGTCAGTAAATTGCCCAATGCCACCAAAATGAAAAGTGTTTTTGTCATTGTGTGAGCTGTACTGGTCAAAATGTTTAGATGTTTTTTCACCATGGCATTCAACCCTGGAAATGTTTGTTATATACAAATTTAATTTTTGTTCTACTTTTTTCGTTGACACTGACTGCTTACTGTATTATACAAGAATGTCAGTTTTGTCTAGCGTAATGCTATTGTTTATCACACTGAGTTTTTTAGATACCGATTTCAACAGTAGGTAAAAGTTTACTTGGAAAAGTCAATAGTGTACAATACTGTTGTACACAGAAAAAGGATATGCACATTTGTATGTATACAGTAAATGTATTTTTGTAGCAATGTGTTGCATGTAAACAGAAAATTCACATTTGCATGTCCATTTTAACACATTTCTTACATGTAAAGTCATTAATAGTGAACAGAAAATTATCACAACATGACATCCATGCAAAAAAAAAAAAAAAAAACCCACAAGAATGAAAAAACATTCCATGTCATAGATATTTATGGAATATACCTAATCTGACATATTTTGATAATTGAATGGATCATTTTGCATGTGATGGCTCACATGATGAAAATGTTTAGAAGTTGTGAAGAGTATGACAATTTCACTGAGAATCAACTCATCAGTTTTGATCAGCAAACCATGTGAATTTAGTTATTGTGCAAATTGTAGACAGTTGTACTTAGTCTTTTGCACACATGCCAAAACACGTGCAATTTCCTTAAATGAATAAGAAATTCAAATCTGGTGTGAACAAGAAACTAATTGTTCAGAGATTTGAACTTAATGTTTTGAAAAAAAGAATTCTCATTGGAGAATTAAGCCAAAGTAATTGAGAAAAACTAAACCTTTAATTAGTGTTTTATTTATTTATTTGTTAAGTTTATTGTCCAGCCATGGCTGTGAAGTAGTGTTTGGTCTCACCATAACAACAAAACCATTGCACCTTTCTTCACACCAAAACAATACATGATACAGCATAAAATATAGAACAGAAAAGAAAACAAGTATTTTAAACAAGCATAAAGAGAACAAATCAGTACGGTGCCTTTTGTAAACTTAGATTTACTTTTACTTTTTATTTATTTAACTGCATCCCAAAAGTAGTGAAAAATTATGTGCTATTGTCATTTTGACTGGGGCTGCCTTTTAAAACTCCTATTCATGGTAATGCTACTCATTACTCTATAAAGAATGCTGATCATTTACTCTATTAAGAGTCATTTAACTTAACCTTTAAGAATTAAAAGCATATAGTTCATAGTTACATAGTTCATAGTTATTTCATTTTCCCAGCAAGTTAGTATTCCAGGACAGATTTGGTTACAGTATGTGATTTTAAATTTTGTTGTCTAGATACAAGGAAGATACAACATACAAGCTGTGGTTCAAATGTTTTCTGGGGCAGTTCTGGTCCCATCGGTAAAACTGGCCCCCTCTTTTCTCCGGAGAGCCCCTGCCTGTCTGCCCCAGGTGCCCCTAAGATAGTCTTTACTCTATTTTGTCTGTTAAGTACCACCTCAAATATTGATGAGTCTGTGTAGGGTAGGTGGTGGTGCATGCATGGAGTTACTGTTGACCAGCGAGCTTTAGCTACCCCCCTGAACTGCTCATCATCTGTTCAAAATGTTAGACTTGAGAAGCCTCAGAGGAGAACATACTGGAGGCCTCTAATGCTGATGTTTTAACAGTGACTGTGCACTGGACTGGTCTAATGTGGACTGGTTTTGTTGAAACAGCACAGGTCTGAAAAAAAATATAGGCTATTCTGTTTGTATGTGTGTGCGCGCGTGCATGTTCACATTTTACCCATGAGCTGTAGCAAAAATATAATGATGTTGAAATTTTAGTTGGGAAGATAGAATTCACAACCAGTTTTATCATTTAATAGGGTTTTGAACTAGGTGTTTGGTACACTTTCCCTGTGTGACAACTTGTACCGGCCTCTCCTTGATATAAAACATTTTATAGTATTGGTTTCCAAAATTTAAGAGCATTAATTATTATATCTAAGATTTTTATAATGCACTTGTAATTGCTCATGACAGTAAACAGACTTTGCACTTTGGACAACAGATGTTATCAGACTATTTTGATGGTGTGTAAACACAACTTACCTGTTCTTTCGAGGCAGCTTATATACTGAAGATTTGCAAATTATGACTTGAACCAAACGTTGTGTGTGTGTGTGTGTGTGTGTTCATACATACATACATTGGCGTCCAAAAGTTTGGAATAATGTACAGATTTTGCTCTTATGAAAATGAAATTGGTACTTCTATTCATCAAAGTGCCATTCAACTGATCACAATGTATAGTCAGTACATTAATAACATGAAAAATGTCTATTACAATTTGAAAAAAATGTTCAGAACTTAAACTACTTCAAAAAGTTCTCATCAAAAAATCCTCCACATGCAGCAATGACAGCTTTACAGATCCTTGGCATTCTAGCTGTCAGTTTGTCCAGATACTCAGGTGACATTTCACCCCACACTTCCTGTAGCACTTGCCATAGATGTGGCTGTCTTGTCGGCACTTTTCACGCACCTTACAGTCTGTTTGATCCCACAAAAGCTTAATGGGTTTAAGATCCATAACACCCTTTTCCAATTATCTGTTGTCCAATGTCAGTGTTTCTTTGCCCACTCTAACCTTTTCTTTTTGTTTTTCTGTTTCAAAAGTGGCTTTTTCTTTGCAATTCTTCCCATAAGCCCTGCACCCCTGAGTCTTCTCTTTACTGCTGTACATGAAACTGGTGTTGAGCGGGTAGAATTCAATGAAGCTGTCAGCTGAGGACATGTGAGGCGTCTATTTCTCAAACTAGAGACTCTGATGAACTTATCCTCTTGTTTAGTTGTACATCTGGCCATCCACATCTCTTTCTGTCCTTGTTAGAGCCAGTTGTCCTTTGTCTTTGAAGACTGTAGTGTACACATTTGTATGAAATCTTCAGTTTTTTGGCAGTTGCAAGCATTGTATAGCCTTCATTCCTCAAAACAATGATTGACTGATGAGTTTCTAGAGAAAGCTGTTTCTTTTTTGCCATTTTTGACCTAATATTGACCTTAAGACACGCCAGTCTGTTGCATACTGTGGCAACTCAAAAACAAACACAAAGACAATGTTAAGCTTCATTTAACAAACCAAATAGCTTTCAACTGTGTTTGATATAATGGCAAGTGATTTTCTAGTACCAAATTAGCAATTTAGCATGATTACTCAAGGATAAGGTGAGTGATGACTGCTGGAAATGGGGCCTGTCTAGATTTGATCAAAAATGACTTTTTTCAAATAGTGATGGTGCTGTTTTTTTTACATCAGTAATGTCCTGACTATGCTTTGTGATCAGCTGAATGCTACTTTGGTGAATTAAAGTACCAATTTCCTTCCGTAACAGACAAAGCTGTACATTATTCCAACATTTTGGCCACCAGTGTGTATATATATATATATATGTATATTATACACACACACAGTTGAATTCTGAAGTTTACATACACTTAGGTTGAAGTCATTTAAACTGATTTTTTAACCACTACACAGATTTAATATTAACTAACTATAGTTTTGGCAAGTCATTCAGGACATCTACTTTGTGCATGGCACAATACATTTTTCCAACAATTGTTTACAGACAGATTGTTTTACTTTTAATTGACTACAGGTGCATCTCAATAAATTAAAATGTCGTGGAAAAGTTCATTTATTTCAGTAATTCAACTCAAATTGTGAAACTTGTGTATTAAATAAATTCAGTGCACACAGACTGAAGTAGTTTAAGTCTTTGGTTCTTTTAACTGTGATGATTTTGGCTCACATTTAACAAAAACCCACCAATTCACTATCTCAAAAAATTAGAATACATCATAAGACCAATAAAAAAAAACATTTTTAGTGAATTGTTGGCCTTCTGGAAAGTATGTTCATTTACTGTATATGTACTCAATACTTGGTAGGGGCTCCTTTTGCTTTAATTACTGCCTCAATTCGGCGTGGCATGGAGGTGATCAGTTTGTGGCACTGCTGAGGTGGTATGGAAGCCCAGGTTTCTTTGACAGTGGCCTTCAGCTCATCTGCATTTTTTGGTCTCTTGTTTCTCATTTTCCTCTTGACAATACCCCATAGATTCTCTATGGGGTTCAGGTCTGGTGAGTTTGCTGGCCAGTCAAGCACACCAACACCATGGTCATTTAACCAACTTTTGGTGCTTTTGGCAGTGTGGGCAGGTGCCAAATCCTGCTGGAATATGAAATCAGCATCTTTAAAAAGCTGGTCAGCAGAAGGAAGCATGAAGTGCTCCAAAATGTCTTGGTAAACGGGTGCAGTGACTTTGGTTTTCAAAAAACACAATGGACCAACACCAGCAGATGACATTGCACCCCAAATCATCATAGACTGTGGAAACTTAACACTGGACCTCAAGCAACTTGGGTTATGAGCTTCTCCACCCTTCCTCCAGACTCTAGGACCTTGGTTTCCAAATGAAATACAAAACTTGCTCTCATCTGAAAAGAGGACTTTGGACCACTGGGCAACAGTCCAGTTCTTCTCCTTAGCCCAGGTAAGACACCTCTGACGTTGACTGTGGTTCAGGAGTGGCTTAACAAGAGGAATACGACAACTGTAGCCAAATTCCTTGACACATCTGTGTGTGGTGGCTCTTGATGCTTTGACCCCAGCCTCAGTCCATTCCTTGTGAATTCACCCAAATTCTTGAATCGATTTTGCTTGACAATCCTCATAAGGCTGCGGTTCTCTCGGTTGGTTGTGCATCTTTTTCTTCATCACTTTTCCCTTCCACTTAACTTTCTGTTAACATGCTTGGATACAGCACTCTGTGAACAGCCAGCTTCTTTGGCAATGAATATTTGTGGCTTACCCTCCTTGTGAAGGGTGTCAGTGATTGTCTTCTGGACAACTGTCGGATCAGCAGATTGTGTAGCCTAGTGAACCAAACTGAGAGACCATTTTGAAGGCTCAGGAAACCTTTGCAGGTGTTTTGAGTTGATTAGCTGATTGGCATGTCACCATATTCTAATTTTTTGAGATAGTGAATTGGTGGGTTTTTGTTAAATGTGAGCCAAAATCATCACAATTAAAAGAACCAAAGACTTAAACTACTTCAGTCTGTGTGCATTGAATTTATTTAATACACGAGTTTCACAATTTGAGTTGAATTACTGAAATAAATGAACTTTTCCATGACATTCTAATTTATTGAGATGCATCTGTATATCAGTTTCAGTGGGTCAGAAGTTTACATACATTAAGTTAACTGTGCCTTTAAGCAGCTTGGAAAATTCCTGATAGGTGGTGTACTGAATTGGAGGTGTACCTGTGGATGTATTTTAATGCCAAGCCTCTTTGCGTGACATCATGGGAAAATCAAAAGAAATCAGCCAAGACCTCATAAAAAAAAAACTGTGGACCTCCTCAAGTCTGGTTCATCCTTGGGAGCAATTTTCAAATGCCTGAAGGTGCCACGTTCATCTGTACAAGCTATAGAATGCAAGTATAAACACCATGGGACCACACAGGCATCATACCACTCAGGAAGGAGACGCATTCTGTCTCCTAGACGTGAACATAGTTTGGTGCGAAAAGTGCAAATCAATCCCAGAACAACAGCAAAGGACCTTGTGAAGATGCTGGAGGAAATAGGTAGACAAGTATCTATATCCACAGTAAAATGATTCCTGTATCAACATAAAAATGCCAGACTACAGTTTGCAAGAGCACATGGGGAAAATATCTTGAAGGAATGTCCTCTGGTCTGATGAAACAAAAATGTAACTGTTTGGCCATAATGACCATCGTTATGTTTGGAGGAAAAAGGGTGAGGTTTGCAAGCCGAAGAACACCATCCCAACCGTGAAGCATGGGGGTGGCAGCATCATGTTGTGGGGGTGTTTTGCTGCAGGAGGGACTAGTGCACTTCACAAAATAGATGGCATCATGAGGAAGGAAAATTATGTGGATATAGTGAAGCAACATCTCAAGACATCAGCCAGGTAGGTAAAGCTCGGTCACAAATGGGTCTTCCAAATATAAATGTATATATATATAATATATATATATACTGTGTGTATGTGTATATGTATGTATGTATGTATATATATATACTGTATGTAGTATATGTATGGACATTATATATAAATATCTATCTAATGTATAAATTACCTGTTGTTGATCTGGGAGATCAATATCTATTTCTGACACTGAGAAAAGGGAGCTGTCACTGTGGATATTTTATCTTGTTTAAAAATTAGGGGGTCTGTCTGAGGTTGACACCTCACACATTTACCTAAACAGCAGAGCTTGGAAGGACTGCTAGCCTGCGCCAAATCTAGTGTGGTGAAAGTGAAAGTTGTGGGGGAGGAAATGCCTGATGTATCTATCTCACAAGCATGTTTGTGTTTAAAATTCCGAACTGTGCTGACTGACAGAGCCTTGAGTGTGGCTATTAAGGAGGATTCGTGGTGCCGCTCGACGGAGTGTGAAATTACACCTGTTTGCTGTTTACACGCTCGCTCTCATATCTGCATGAGCCTGAAATCACCATTAGAATTACATCCAAATATCTCCATGAGACAGCCATTGACATGTGAAGGTCACAGAGGAAAAGTGGGTGAATGTTTGATTGGGAGGTCATGTTTTCAGTTGCGTATTCAATCTCTTCGGTTTATATATGTAACTAAGTAGAGAAATTTCATGAAATTTAACACTGGTCATAAATTGGACATGGCCTCTTTAAGAACCTGAGTTTTGCGACACCTGCTTTCCTGCACACTCTCGTTAGAGACGTGAGAACATACGTTGTGCAAGAGAGCTCCCAGTTTTGTTCAGTGTTTGAGAATTCTTGGGTGAATATCAAATTTTACACACATTGCTGATAAATTGCATTAAATGTATGTTCAGAAGAGTCAAATGTTAAAATTTAGTGTTTGTTATGGATCATTTTTGAAGGATGCATATGGACTGCATGTGTGGAGTTTGACCACATTTTGGTGCATATGTGAGGACTGGGTATATACATTTTAGTATTAATCATATCTCATTTAATGATTTATAGCCCATAGTGTTTTCCAATTAAGTGAACATGTGTAATGAGTGTTTTATTGTTTAAACTGTTATACATGTCCTTCAAGCCTGGTGAAAAGTAAGTAAAATATAGTACTTTAAGAGTGTTAATAGAGTGTTTAAACTTGTTTAATCATGTATTTTATTTTCATTTGACATTAGCCTCTACCATATTTTTGTATTTCATTTCTGTCTTTTTTTTTTTTTTTATTTCATTACCGTATTTCATTTTTGTATTTCCATTTATCGTATTTAATACTTATTTATTTTTTAAATACAGTATGACTCCTGGAGTACTGAGATGTTTTGATAATTTGGTTCAACATTTTACGATTCCTAGATCCCAGTTCTTTAGGTTTTTGCAGCTGCGGCACCTGCTCTGTACCTCCCTAAAGCGGCAGATACTCTGGAATTGGTGATTACTGCTTATGGGAAAGGTCATGAAGCTTCTGTGTATTACTCCCTGCTAATTCAGAGTCTGGGGGATGGAGCTTCATCTTCTCTCAAGAGATTATGGGAGAAAGATTTAAACTTGGTACTAGAAGAGGGAGAGTGAGCTAGGATCCTAAAAAGCATCAGGCCTGCATCTAGAGATGCAAGGATCTGCCTGATGCAATTTAAGATTTTGCATCGGTTCTACTGGACCCCCTCTAGATTGTATAGGCTTGGTCTTAAAGACTCACCCACCTGCTGGCAATGCCAGTCAGAAGACAGGGACACAACCCATGTTTTTTGGGGTTGCATTAAGATTCAAATTTTGGTTGAGGATCCAGCATTTTGTGTGTGATGTACTGGACACTCAGTTTTCATTTTGCCCCAGACTGTGTATTTTGGGTGATGGAGGGGTCCTGAATATAGGAGATAAATACATGAAAAGCTAGATCTTAACCAGCGTGATGAAAGTCAACTGATGCACCCTCATTTCGTGAGTGGTGCACTGAGTTGGGTAAAGTGGCAGCTTTCGAAGAAATGACTTCCAAACGGCTGGGGAACCTGTCGATTTATGGCAGAAAATGGGGCAGTTATTTGTCTCATTTGGAGGGGTCCTAGTGTCGGGCAGTGGAGGGAGACAATTTTTTTTTTCTTTTTTTTTTTTTCTATATGTTGAACTTTCTTTTTTTATGTACTTATGTATTTCTATTTGTGTGTCTGTTTATATGTGGGTATGAAGTTATTTTGTATTTGTGCACGGTGGGGGTTATAAAGGGTTATAATTTGATTCCAAATGCATAATTTTGTGGATTTATTTTTGTCTGTCTTGGAATCAATAAAATTTTTTAATAAAAAATAAAAATACAGTATGATTCCATCGACTGCTGTTTTCTTTTTTTTTTTTTAAATGGCCATCAGATAAAACCCCCCCCAAAAAAGAGTTTTGTATCCTGTGTGATTTATTATTGTGTTGGCCCCCCTCGTGCCGCCAAAACAGCGCCAACCCGCATCTCAGAATAGCATTCTGAGATGCTATTCTTCTCACCACAATTGTACAGAGCGTTTATCTGAGTTGCCGTAGACTTTTTCAGTTTGAACCAGTTTGACCATTCTCTGTTGACCTCTCCTTTCAACAAGGCGTTTCCGTCCACAGAACTGCCACTGTGGATGTTTTTTTGTTTTTGGCACCATTCGGAGTAAATTCTAGACACTGCTGTGTGTGAAAATCCCAGGAGATCAGCAGTTATAGAAATACTCAAACCAGCCCATCTGGCACCAACAATCATGCCACGTTCCAAATCACAGATCAATTTTTCCCCCCATTCTGATGGTTGATGTGAACATTAAATGAAGTTCCTGATCCATATCTGCATGATTTTATGCACTGCACTGCAGCCACATGATTGGCTGATTAGATAATTGCATAGATGATTGTTGGTGCCAGATGGGCTGGTTTGAGTATTTCTGTAACTGCTGATCTCCTGGGATTTTCACACACAACAGTCTCTAGAATTTACTTGGAATGGTGCCAAAAAAAAAAACATCCACTGAGAGAGGTCAACACAAAATGGCCAGACTGGTTTGAATTGACAAAGTCTGCTGCAACTCTGTTAACCGCTCTGTACAATTGTGGTGAGAAGAATAGCATCTCAGAATGCTATTTTGAGATGTGGGTTGGTGCTGTTTTGGCAGCACGAAGGGGACTTACACAATATTAGGCAGGTGGTTTTAATGTTGTTGCTGATCGGTGTATGTAACATTTTTCAAGAGACACATGCATATCTAATTTAATGTATGTCTTTAAAAATTATACAGTTGTAATGATGAATTCTAATCATATTGGACACCACAAAGAGCAAAAATACACTTTAGTAAATATATAAGACAAAAATATGAAAGATACCTATTTTATAGGATATGCATAACAGCATAAAGAACAGTTAAACAGAGAGAAGAAAATGGAAACAAACAAAAGAATTACAGGCTAAACAAATGCTTCAAAAGCTCTTCAGATCTCCAAACATCCAAAACAATAGATAGACGAATGGATGGATAGTTGGTCAGATGGATAGATGGATGTAAGTATACACACACACACATATATATATATATATATATATATATATATATATATATATATAGATAGATAGATAGATAGATAGATAGATATATATAGATGGATAGATTAATGGATAATAGATGGATTTAACTTTCTTTCTTTCTTGAATGCCAAACTGCTCAATATTTGTATTTTTTCTTTATTTATTTGTGCCACCCATTCCCACACAATTGGTCTACCCCTTCTCTTGAGATTACGTTATCCAAATCATCTGCTCGCATTGTCTTTCTAAGTGTGGCTGAGGAACCGTGGATGAGTCGGGCTGCTCGACTCTTGCATGTTTTTACTTTAATTTGTCTGTGCTGTTTGTTGAGTGGTCCAGTGGAGCTCGTGGTGACAGATGATGTGAATTATTGATTGCAGTCTTCCTGAGTGTAGCAGGCCTTGTTCTTCTCCACCCATCAGCCTCTCTCTGCCAGCACCACTCAACTCTTCCTGCCCTTTGCTCCTTCACCACCTGCAGACTGAGCTCTCTGGGGTTCAGCAAGATAAGAAGATAGATGTTCACTTTGGGTTCAGTTCTATTCGCCAAATCCCTGCCTTTACATTCAGTTCAGGCTGTTTTCTGCACCCACTACCATACAGCAGTTCTGAACCTCCTCGAAATATGACTACTGCTGCACTAGTATAGACTTTATTAGGTGTAGATGCCATATTTATTTTTTGTAAATGAAAACCAGGCTGTTATGTGTAGGAGTACACTGTTCAGTGGATTGTACTGCAATGTAGCAGCAGAAATCGTGTAGACCAAGTGATGTTTTTCCAATCTTCGACTCTCCCAAGAGTAGAGAAAATGTAACCTCAGTTTCCTGTACTTAGCTAATTGGAGTGGTATCTGTGAGGTCTTCTGCTGTACTTTGCCTTATCAGCTTTAAGGTTTGATGTGTTGTGCTTTTTGAGGTGCTCTTCTACTGTTGTAGAACATGGATATTTCAGTTACTGTCACCTTCTTGTCCACTTGAACTAGTCTGGGGTGTGTTTCCCGTACAACGACATAACTCACTGCTTAACCACCATGGTACGATGCATTGTTGGAGAAATTAACTAGCTAGTCACGAATGATGTTAGTCTTGAAACCGTAGTAACTATGTTGCACCAACTATGTTGGTTCAACAATATAGATCTGTTATTAATGACATTACACAGGTGTGGAGTAATAACTTCTGCAAATATTTAATTATAATAGCTTATTTACACAAACACCAGAAAGCCATTCAATGCGAGAAAGCTGCTGAAGACACGAAAGTGGCATGCACTTTGTAATGCCACAGATGCATTGCGCTGCAATAGTGGGGTTTCCCTCTACATCAGACTTCAGGGTTCCCCTGACACACTTGGGCACATGCGCACTCTTCAAAAATATACAGTATAAATGGCACTTATGCATTAACATTAACACATAAAAGCCATGTTCTCCAACATAAACTGTGTGTGATAAAGTGCTTTCTCACAGCCTTTAATGGCTGCATTTGCATTTACATGACATTTCAGAATGGCACGTTGCGCAAAACACCAGAATAAATAGTTTTCTTAAACGCATGTAAACGCAGTCAGTCTTGACAGAATGAAAGATAAATGTTAAAATGAAAGATATAGAAGCCTCCGTGAAGTTAAATGATGTCCACACAGCAAACTAATGAGGAACTATGCTTCTAACCACAGGTAAAGAGCTGTAGTTCCAACTACACATCTGTGCAATGCTGTTTGCAAATGTTTGTTGGAACTACTGTTTCGAGAAACACCAAATTGTTGAAACATGTTGGTAAAGATAGAACTTGCGATCATAGTTGGCTGACGATAATTTTTGGGAAGCGCACCCCTGGCTAGTCTTTAAGTATTCTGGCTAGTCTGACATTGTCCTCTGATCTCTCTCTAACTTGAGTATTTTATGTCCATAGAACTGCCACAAAGAATGTATGTTTTTGTATTATTCTCTGTAAACTGTAGAGACTGTTATTCATGAAAATCGCTAGAGATCAGCAGATTCTGAGATACTCAAACCACCCCATTTGAAACCGACAAACATTTCACAGTCAAAATCACTTAAATCACATGTCTTGCACAATCTGATATGTGTGGTTTGAACAACAACTGAACACTTTGACCATGTCTGAATGCTTGTATGCATTGAGTTGCTGCCACGTAATTGGCTAATTAGATATTTGCTTTAACATGAAAGTGCACCTAATCATACAGACCCAGACTTTTGACTATTGGCATTATCCACTTTGCAACTTATTCTTGCCAACATGTAAAACCACCAACCACAGTCCGTTTTCTTTTTTTTGGCGTGCCGTTTAGAGATTTGTAAATCGATCACACTACAATAGTTGATTGGCGTGGAAAAAAACTCCCCCAGTTATGCCCTAGTCTTAATGAATGGTTGTACAGGCCACACTGATGAAATTAACAGAAAAAGTGTTTCGATTTTTATCAGAATTTCAGATCACAGAAAAGCAATAAATACTAATTACTAACAAAGGGGAATAGGACATTCTAATTCTGGAAATCCAGTTTACTTGTTACAAAATTCTTTAAACAACTCCATTAGTTGTTCCTCAGCAGTGTTTCTACATAGAACAAACTTTGCTCCTTTTTATAAATGATTTTTTATCTCTTGTTGGACATATAAAAACCTGTGCATCCTGAAAGTTGAATAGTAGTCAGGCAATTTTAATAGGAATTTGTGACTTTTGAAAGAGATTTCTAGTTGTGCAGTAAACATCAGAAAGTTTGTCACACTGTAAGTGAATGGATGCTAGTCAGTAGGTGTACCATCCGGAGCTGAAACTAAGGTGTACCTAATTAAGTGTCCACTTAAAGTATCTTTACAGTCTAGTGTCTCTCAGACCCTTGCAATGCAGCAAACCATTGTGAGAGATATAATGGCTTTAGATTACAGCTGGAATACAGATGATCCAATTACGACCAAATACCCCTGAGACATGCTGTATACAAGCCTGTACAGCATTGCTGTGCATCATATCGGACTGATTCTTCACCTTAATCTAGAGTCTCTAGTTACCTGGAAACAACTGAACATAGCATAAAACGTTTTAGAGCATTTTAGCATGTCTTGCAGTGGGTTTTTTCTTTGTATGAATGCAAAAGCTTTTGAAATGGAACTTCTGCTGCCCAAAATATAATTTCTGTATTTTATTTTGTCTCTAAACTGACTGTCCAGGCCATTAGCGAGACTGTTATGTATTATACAGCACATGGTACTGCTGCTGTCATATGTGTCAGGGGCCATTTTTGGCCTGATGGATTGGAGCAACAAAGATCCCATGAGTCGAGGTGGTGGCATCCATAGTAGCAGGCGAAAAAAAAGAAACAATTACCTTGCTGCAAAAATGTTAAACCTCATCAATATTTCAGCTTGCTTCTCATCGTACAAGATTGTTGTTCCTCTCCACTGGCTGAAAATACTTTCTTCCCGGGCTGCATTTTACCTGAAGAGACCCCAGCTCCCATACCACAGCCGCTGTAGACAAGAGGGCAGTGGAGTGAAAAGCGGCAATGCTCATTGGGTCTGCAAAGACACTCAAGGCCCCATTTTGGGTTCCTCACATGTCACATGGGGGGTACCCTATGGAGATCCTCTAGGCACCCTTTAAAAGAACCACAAACATCCTATTTGTGTACTCAAGGAACTTAAAGATACTGTATATTTCAAGAGCCCTGAAGGCTTGTCCTTATGTTGAAGTTGTTGCAGGAATGGTTGACAAATCTTAGAGTTCTTTTAGAGTTATTGCAAAAACAAGAAGAGTTCTTTGCCAAAAAAATTTTTCTCAGATAACTGAAAGGATGTCTGCCTATGTTGCTTCTAAGACTTGAGATTTCTTGTTTTAGCCAAATTTTTAAGGCAGTACAGAATGTATCCTTCCCAATAGAAAGCAATCCCAGAATGCACTGTAATGATCTTGATGAAAAAATTCCAAGATGGTGGATGAAGCGAACATGAGTTGCTGCAGAAAGCATACCAAATCAGTCACTTATGAGATCCCATTTCGGAGAAGATGCTGCCAGTCGGTTAGGAGGCAGCGAGGCAGCTCACTAGATTTCAGAACACTCCCATTGATTAGTCTCTCCTCATAGCACCCTCATCTCCCCTGCCCAGGTCCCCCACCACACATCACGGGAAAACCCCCCCATCCCTTGCACATATACACATACACACACTTCCACCGTTTTGGGCTCAGAGGTGCATTGATTTCTCCATTAAGATGCACTCCAAAGCCACAACGGCCCCTACAAAAATACAAAAATTTCGAATTTGTTGTGGTTTGGGTGAAATTATGTCTACGAGTTGAGTAGTTCCAAGTAGTTTCATATTTGTAATAGTTAACAAGATACAAAAATATCCCTTGATGTGTGTTTTTAAAATGCATGGAGAATGCCTGGGAGTAAAATTAATACATTTGGCCCTATAGAACTGAAGTGAGATAAGAATTAAATTAAGTGTTATTTTTACATTGTACAAATGCATACAGTTTTGGATACAAAATACACATTCCTGACATGTTTTTTCCCACAATTAAGCAAAATGTGTCCCTTACAGTAAAAATATAATTTGTGTCTGAAAACGTTTCATTTGCAGTCAGTTCTTCTGTAACCAACATGCCATTAAGAGTTACAGTATGTTCATTGCAGAAATTAAGCGGTGATTAAGTAATGTCATCCTTTACCTCAGTATTAAAGATAAAACAGTGGACTAAACGTTTAACATCTACTGCTAACATTAATGATTAATAAATTCACAGATTAATTTTTTTCTGGAGGGGAAAAAAAAAGACCTTAAAACGACAATGTTAACAACACTTCAAACTATTCCTACCTTTGCCTTCAAACACAAGTAGTATCATCAATAGTCATTTTATTGTATTTTTATTTTAATTTTATTTTTTTGCGGCATGGGTGGCAGGAGAGGAGTTGTGTGAATGAAATTGCTGATTTGGCATTAACTTTAACAGGCTCCTGTGCCCTGCCTGTTCTTTTGGGGAAGCGGGGTGTGAGATCGAGGGCCTGATATTGCTGAGGCATGTTTTCCACATGCAGAACCTGTGGGCCCAACTTACTGTATCAGAGTATGTCTCTAATGGTGGCAATGAGAATGTGTAATACTGAATTCAGGCTGTAGGAAAATCAGTATGGACCTGCCATTTGGGTTTAGCTACGGAGTGAGATTTTTGTGAAATATTATTATTTGTGCCCTCTTTACTATATCGATCAGTCAATAACAGGCTATTCTGACCAAATAATGAGTGCAGTATCAGTCATAAGCACATCTTGGCAGATATAAAAGCTTTCCACACTGTGCCAGCAGGGTGGGTGCATATGCCATTTTGGAAGTTCAGATCATTGGTATACTATAGTCAGTACTTCCCATGTGGTACATGCATATTGGACTTTACAATCTATGCTTTACTAGCCTGCAGGCTTAGTAAGTAATACCTCAAAAACATTTTGGCCCTGGAAACTTTTGAAGTATGATAAGATTCCATTTGGGATGTATTGCAGTCATTTGCACAGAATGTGTATAAATTGAACATTTATAAATCACACTGATGTCCTGACAGAGGTTGCATGTGGCAGGCATTAGGACAGGAGCAGCCGAATTCCTCTCCCCCACTCAGCATGTCACGTTGCTCTGTGAAGATTGTCTCAAGATCTACGAATCTGATCACATTGCGGCATGGGTGGCAGGGGGGAGTTGTGTGAAAGAAATTGCTGATTTAGCATAAACATTAACAGGCTCCTGTGCCCTGCCTGTTCTTTTGGGGAAGCGGGTGTGAGATCAAGGGCCCACAGGCATGATAGATTTTTGCTGAGGCATGTTTTCCACATGCAGAGCCTGTGGGCCCAACTTACTGTATCAGAGTATGGCTCTAATGGCAGCAATGAGAATGTGCAATACTGCATTCAGGCGTTCAAAATCAATATGGACCTGCTGTATGGATTTAGCTACGAAGATACATTTTCAGACGTATCCTTGTGAAATATTATTTCTCCTCCCTCCTCTTTTTTTCCTGTTAGAGTGATCATAAAATGTTGTGCCCTCTTTACTGTATTGATCAGTCAATAACGGGCTTCTGTGACATGGGTATACTATAATCAATACTTCCCATGTGGTACATGCATATTGGACTTTACAATCTAAGCTTCACTAGCCTGCATGATTAGCGAGTAATACCTCAAAAACCTTTTGGCCCTGGAAACTTTACAAGTATGATAAGATTCCATTTGGGATGTATTGCAGTCATTTTCATAGAATGTGTATAAACTGAACATTTATAAATCACACTGATGTCCTGACAGAGGTTGCATGCGGCAGGCATTAGGACAGGAGTAGCCGAATTCCTCTCCCCGCTCAGCATGTCAAGTCGCTCTGTGAAGATTGTCTCAAGATCTACAAATCTGATCACATTGCATTTGGGCTTGTTTTACTAAGGAGTGCATATATTTCTAAAATCTGAAACCCTGTTTGCTTTGCATGAATGGTCTGGTTCACTAACTAACTAACTAACTAACTGTTTTACTAGGGGTGTGATGATTTTATGGGGATGTGTGGAGTTGTTGCGTTTGACAGTGTTCTTTAGAGTAATCCTGTTTGTTAGCACAATAATTTAATAAATTTAATTTATTTTGGAAATCATTTTTAAACTGGTTGCATACAATACTTTGTATAGGCAAAATACCATGAATAGGCTACTTAAAAATGCTACAACTGTCACTATGGCTGAGGTTTTCGTCTGTTTATGTGCAAGCAGATACAGTATTTTTTGGTGTGCAGTGTGTTTGAGTTGCTTTGCCAGTCTCAAAACCTTTCGGTTGACAAAATTTAATTGTCTTCCAGAAAATACGGTATGGTCTTAGTATTTTCATTAAGAATACAGTTGTGACAATTAGTAAGCCCCTTGCTTGCCAGGCTTTAATAAATTAATATGAATATTAATAAATACAAAGCTGACCTACTATACATTCTACTATACCTACTATGTCATTCTTCAAATTAAACATTGGAAAGCATGTCTAATGTTAGTAGAGTTTTTAATAGGGCTGGGAAATTTAGCGTATTGATTCTGTGATTAATATTTTTTGTTTAGCGCATTTAAAAACATTGAGTCATTTTTTTACTTTCTGGAACTTCACGCGATGGGAGAAAGGTGTCTCGAGTTGTTCCTGGCAGGCTACTCAGCCTTACAGTCTCCATTAGGAAAAACCCAGGCATCTTTGTACAATGGGCGAAACTTCACAAATGTTTTCCCCCACTTTCTGTGGCTAAAATTGGCATATATAAATTTTCAGGAGTTACATGCTCGACTCGACTGCACATCCTAACACAGAAAGGAAACTGATTGTGTGGAGCAGTGCATGCTTAGCCTAGTCATAACATGTGACGCATGTCCTGGGCATGATAAACAACACAGTGAATTTACTGAATGGAGAATGGAGACTTTACCCACAAGCTGTGAACCCAGTGTAGTTTTAACAGTAAATAAGGCAACAATCCAGTTTTTTTTCCAGCCACTTTCACTCCTTGATTGCACATTGATTTACATGCATAATTAAATGTTCTCCAGAATACAACACAAGTCTTCAAAGGGATATAATATAGAAAGCAATGAATGTGATTGAGTGACTTACAAGTAGCAACTAATAAGTAGCCTTGAACTTGCATAGAGGTGTTCAGGTAAGCTAAAGGGCCCTTTACTTTGACTGTGGCCCCAGGACCTCCCTGATTCCAGGGTTGAGTTGGCAATTGAAACAGAGAAGATGGTGTTCTACTTTGAGGAAGTGCTTATTTACATGACTGACACACTGGGATCACCTTCAAAGCAGCTGGTAATGAGATGGGACGAGTGAGGAGGGAGACCGGCCGCTGCATGTGCACGGGACTACCGGGGAATGCACTGAATTATAAATGAGATTTCTGCACAAGAAATGTGACAGTTAGCTTTAATTCCCCGTTTAGCTGGAATGGGCTCAGACAAGACTGTGCTAACTAATCAATAGATCTCTGCTGCAAATGTTGTCTGTGCTCCTCAACTCCTCAGACAGGGCAAGACGCAGATGCATGGGACAGTTTTTTTTAACTCAACTCTGCTCCGATTTGCGTTTTTGTAACTGGATAAGTTTTTCTGCATGCGCATGGCTTTTATGTGTTTATGGATCAGAAGTTTAAGAGGGAAGCACTCCACACCGTAAATATGGATTTTCCAGATCGCATCTCCCTGAAGGCATTTCCCCTGGTCGGCACTGGAGCTGAACTTCAGTTGATCTTGATCTGTGTCTGATAAAAGTATAGAAATGCAAATAAAATGATCAGTTGCATTAATGCATGGAATAAGACTTTTACAGTTACTAAATTCCTGCAATTTTGTTGTGTGAACTTAACTACTGCTTGAGCTCACATTCATTGTAAAATAATATGAATGACCAACCCTGTCTCATGACAAATTGTAAAAATAGTAAGAGATGTCAAAAACATAAGAAATCGTACAAGTTTACTCTCATAAATTAAAAATAAATGAACCAACCAATGATGTTATTGCAATGTATTTATTTTTTTATTTTTTCTCTCTAAATTTAACCCCTAACCATGAAGTCTAACTCCTTACCCAAACCCTAAACCTAACCATGATATTAGTTGGAAGAAAAAAAAACTTTTGTACCATGGAAGAAAGCAAAAATTTCCAAGTCACACAATATTGTACAATTTCACCATCTCCTACAAATTGTTATGAGACTTGCGCAAATACGGACCTAAAGTGTATGAATGTCATTTAGAATGCTGCTTCTGAGGTTTGTATTTGGCTTTGTTGATGGGTATATACATTTTTCACTGTGGATTTTTTTTTTTTTTTTTTTTTTGTAAACATAAAGGAGCAGATACTCATAATATCCAGAGACAAGATATCAAAGTTTTAAGCAGGTCAGTAAACATAATTACTAAAGCAATTATTTAATATTTAATTCTTTATTCATTATAAATCATAAAAGCAAGTATGTGTACAATGTGAACATTACAGAGTGGTAGGTGTGTAAATAAATATACAGTAAATATCTTGTTGGTTTGGTTGTGTAATTTTGGCAACACCAGTTTTACACAAGTGATAGCATCCTTGATTATCGATAGCTACATAGAACAAAGAGAAGAAAAAAGAGAATTCATATTCATGTCAATAGACAGCAGCTTTAGTTACCAAAAATGTAAAGAAAAAGAACAATACTGAACAAACATCAAGCTGATGCTAACTGATCAAATGAAAGTACTTATAGCGAGAACATAGTGTTGATGTTTCCAGTGTTCAGACATACACATTTTGTGTGTCAAAGCAGCCAGCGGTATCAAATTAAATCTTTATAAAAATATTCAATTGTATACATAGCATGAGAATATGTAAGGTATGAAAAGATATTAACTAATATGGCTTGTAAATAATAATAATAAAAAAGGCAGAGGTCATTTGCACTAAGTGTAAATAGCTACCAAAAGTATCTTCTTTGCATTAAGTGCATACAGTATATACAATGTATTTTGTAGTTAAATCAAAGTAACCACAAAATTAAGCATAGTTACTGTATTAACATCATATTACTGTACTAACACCATGGTTAATTGAATTTAAACTATGGCTTCCACCTAAAAACATGGTTAATACAATATTACTGTAATAAAACTATGGCTAATTTTACCCAGATCAAACCTTTTTCTCAACTCCCCAACCCTCACCGTGACTAAATCACTGCAAGGAAATCAACCTTTATATTCATTTGTATTTTTTATTATAAGTAGTAAGAAAGGAAATATTAAGAGTGGAGACAGGAAAAAGGATGGGAAAGAATGGGACAAAAGGCAGAATCGAACCTGGATCGTCCGCATGGAAAAAGCACATCCACATTGTTGTTACATAACACACCATTACACCATCACTAGGGGTCAATTTTGTCTTTCATTTCAGTGTTTCCACCAGACCTTTTGAGTGCAAACTGCAATGCTGTGGGGAAGGTGCTATTTACACCTGGTGCAAAAAAATCATGTTTGTTTATTAAATTCTGGGCCACTTAATGTGTATTTTTGCACAATGCAGTTTTTGGTTCAAAGGTAAAAATATGCTGGCAATTGTTCAGAAATTCAGGTCCATCCTTCAAAGTTAAACATGCAGTGGCTTTTTTCTGACCTTGGCGTCATCAGCTAGGGTTGTGGGTTGTGTTGTGGTTGTGGAGAGAAAAACTTTATCAAATCTCCAATGACTGTGTGAAATTCAAATGCAGTCCCACAACCACAAGAGATGAAGCAGACTGCCATTCACAGAGATGAGTGATCCAGCACCCAGCACTCCTTCAGGATGGCAATCGATCGCTGCAAACCTTGTCTTTATAAAAGGCATATGAGAAGAAAAAGCTCTAATAAACATCACTTTAGCTTAGCTTGCTTACAACAAAGCTGCCCTTTCTGTCAGCCAGAGATGCCTCAGAAAAAAAGATGCACATGTGATCAATTATGGATGTGCTGTCTCCTACCCCTGGAGTTGGGGAACACATTAGGTAATGCAGGAGCTCTATTTAACTAGATGGGCTTGTTAATGTGTCCCGCTGGGAAAGGCCTCTGGTTCCTTTGAGTTTCCTCTTGAATGGGGAGGGAAAATAATTTTTGGAGATGGTAGATAAGAGAGTGCTTGCTTGGAGTTGGCACAGCATCCTGAAGAGAGGGGCCACCCCTTCTATGTTCGAGTCAAGGACGTACAAGTGGGCATAAACGGTATCGAGGACATCATTGATGCTCTAGGAACGGTCTGCTGATTAGAGTTTGTGCTGGAGTCATTGTGTTGAGCTCTTCTAATGCAATGAAGATTTAAATTAATGATGCTTCTGTTGTAGTTTTGAACTCCTGGTGGTATTTAATTGTTGTCAAGTGCGTGGTTCCATTTATTCATTGTTTCACTTGAACTTTGAAACAGCAAGGAGCTACCGCAGGGGATTTTAATAATGCAAAATGTGTACTTACTCTTTGTGATATATTAAATCAAATATGAATGGAAGGTAATTGTTGTGTGCCACCGAAGACTGTCCACAATTTCTAGACCATCTTGCTCCTTGCCATTTTACATTATACAGCTGTGCTGAGTATATAGTATATAATAGTGCTGAGGATTTTGATTTTGTTCATTGATTTGTTCAGTGGCTATTTCTGTAGATTGAATATTTTATGCTAGTAGTATTTTATGTGATGAGTGAGTCATTGAACCATTGACTCTGACAAATGAACTACTTTATTTGTGAACTGTTGTATTAAAGCAATATCACACTCGCAATTGTGCTTTGTCTGAATATCAGCAAGGCCATGATTACCTGTGGCACGAGCCTTGGCCAAATCACACCTGTGCTGATATTCAGAACAATGGCACTCTTGATCATGCAATATTGCTTAAAGAGCATGAGTAGGCATTGGAATCGTAACGAATTTAACAATACCGGTTCCTGTTTCGATTCCTCTTAATAATTCCTGTTCCTTAATGGTTTCATTAATGATTCTTTTAGTATTTTTAAGGACTATTTGTAAATAGGAAATGTAATTCTTATTGGATTTACTGCCCTCAGAAGCCTGTTAAATCCTTGCAAATGGTGTTTATACACTTTAATTACTGATTGTGTTTCTACAGCCATCCAGTAATTACTCTGCTTTAAGTCTTACAAGCTTTAAGTACACATAACACCCTAATAGTTCTTGGTTTATTTCAAGTCGAACATGACTAAATGATTGACTTGCAGTTCAGTACGTTTTTCATTCACTTTTGTGCTAAAGATTCAAAAGAATAGACTTCTAAGTGTCATTCATTCAGGAATCGGACTAGACTAGTCATAATTTATATTCAAAAGAAATGGTTCAAAAGAGTCATCTGTTCGTGAATTGGTCTACGCTGGACACGCTGTATGTTTTGCACTGTAGATTCAAAAGAACCAGTTCATAAGAATAATTTGTTCAGGAATCGGACTACACTGGCCTGCTGTATGTTTTGCACTGCTGATTCAATAGCAGTGTTGTACTGCACTCAATGGTAGTAGCACAGGAAACTCTGAGTATTATAGCACAGTGTCCCATCCACATCGGCTGAAAAGTACATTTTCGAGAACAGTTAACGGAACTGAAAGTCATAAATCATTCGAAACTGGTTCAGAATAAGAACCGGCTCTTAGTTTCCAAACCTTCCATTAGATTGTGGTATAACTAAAAGTAGTGACCTAGATGCATGCAGATGCAATCCTTGGTAGGAAGAAATGTATGATCTTTCCTCTGCCCCCTGCACTCCATGATTGGCCTTTGCAGAGAATCTAAAAGGACCTCAATTAGTGGGCAGGAAAAAAGCGCCTGATGGAATAAGAGTGCCGCCCGTAAATTCACTCTGAACAGTCCACTAATGCAGGCTCCAGTTTGGGTCCTTGCCCTCAGTTCTAATGTGTGGCATGCTGCTCTTTGAGTGACACATCATATGCAAAGAAGAGAGAGAGAGACCACTTTCTTGGGACCTGGAGTGGTAATTGCCGACTGATGGAGGGGAGGCGGCAGGTGTGACTGTCAGCTCCAATCAAGCCCTCGTGCCCAGAACCCATGATTCTTCAGGAGCTGAAAAAAGAGAGAAAAAAAGAGCACTCACTCTCCTCCGCCACATCCATTTCCTCTCACCCCTCCTTTGCATCCCTCCCTACACTGTTTTCACCTTTCTCTTCTCTACCTTAGCCTGTGCTCTTTCACCCTTTCCACACCTGTCGACTCGATTATGGAAATAAGCATTTGTGACGGACCCCTAAAAAGCAGATTAGTAGGAGGAAAGCCCTTTTATTGTGACATGGCTATTCCATTGGGGGACCAGAGGGTGGAACGTGCACATCATTTGGAGTGCGTCCCTTATGTTTGCTGATTCTGGTTGGGAGGAGAAGTGGATGGAAACAGTTTTTGTTTTTTTGTTTTCCCCGAGGAGGAGGGGGCATGGGTGAGAATGGGACACTGCACTTCAGGACGTCCTGTGGAAGGAGTGCTGCTATCAGTATCACAAATCAGAGCAATTGTTTCAGCAATTCTGCATTTTCATTCAAACAAAATGGGAGATGGGGAAGATTATACTATGGGATTCTCCACATTTTGATTTTGGGTGTTTCTTCAACTTCTGGCATTTTTAGCACTGTGAACTTCTAGGAAGGTTCACACTTTCACTAGTTTATTTAATTTGTATGCTAACAATGTCCAACAGTGTATGTACATGCATCACAGGAAATATGTCATTTTTGTTATTATTATTTTTCTTCTGAAAGTCTGTTGTGTTTAACAGAATTCTGTGATGGAAATTTACATTTGTAAAGTTTTTGAAATAAAATGACAACTCCTTTGTCTTGCTAAAGCTAGTTTCATAGCTACATTTTATGTATCCTAAATACACACAATTATATAACAGCTTCATATTTAATTCGGCAAAAATTACAACTTGATCGGAAACGACGGCCGATAAAAATATTCTGCTTAAAACTGCCTTGAACTGTCTTTTACTTCAAACATCACATTTGTCACATTTAATCTCAAGCATGTTCTTCACTGACACTTTTGTTGACACGATAAACAACTACACTATCTTTTGGGAAAAAAAATAAAATAAATGTACCAGGGACAAAATTGTTTGGAATGGTGGAAATGACGCCACAACTGTGGGACAGTCATCATTTTTGAGACATTGATGGAAGTCATTGTCACACAGTCAATATTGAAATGGTTTGTTTAGATTATTATAGTTTTAAACATGCAATAATTTGTATGTTTATAATGGATTTTCATAGTTTAATATTGAAAGTCTGTGTCTGGGACTAGGCTAAAACAGTAAAATCTACACATTAAAGGCATTTGAAAAGTACCAAAAATAAATAATGAAAGCCTGATAAAACATTTAATTATTCAGTTTTTATTAGACCCTCATATATCAAAAATAAAAATTTTGAAATCTGTTCGTTTTGATGAAAATCCACCCCGGTACATGAAATGGCCCAAAGTTAAAGAAGCACACTTAAAGTCACTGATCACCATGAGGTTCAAATCACTTTCACTTTTTTGCCAAATTTAGGGGAATGTAAAAAGAACTGACACCATGTCTAAGCACCGGTCTCCTGGAGATACGTGATATTTTATAATTCATCATTAATGCAGTAAATAAAGGAGATTATCATCATTTGATGATTTTCAGAGGGTTTAATCTTCTTTAGATGGCATCTCTTGGATTAGTGCACAGGCGGTCAAGCTCAAGTTAAACTTGTAAAAGCAAGACAATGACAAGATGAGAGCTGACATCTCGGGTGATGATCCTATTGTCTAAAGCTTAAATTTTTCAGAAAGACTCTATTTATTAAAAATGCACTTCCATTTCGCCGACAATGTTTAAATATTGTAACTGCCGTAAGTCAGACTACATTTCATTGTACTATGATTCAGTACTTAGAGACTGTTTAACCCAGGGTTAAAGAGAGACATCGCTTTGGCCCCTTTCCCCGCGGCAGCTTCTGCATCTGAACATCTGAGGCCTGGCTTCTGGCTCTTCTATGGATTTACTGGTGGCTTTTTGAAGGCAGTCACTCAGCAGGAGGGCTCTGATCCACTTCTGACTGCATACTGTGCGTCAAGTACACAGTTTAACTCTGACCTCATCTGACGTCAACATTCATGGCTAAGAGTAAACCGTGTAACACATGTAGGGATTTAGCATCATGCAAAATGAATAGCACCCAAATATAGAACTTTCTTTGGTATATTAATCTCTAAGAAAAGAGTAATATTCTTGAATGTATATATGTATATATTTATCTCATCAGTTAAAGCTGGACTTTTGACAGACTATTTTTGGTGTAATTTTTTTGATGTTAACATTTGTTCTCCTATCCCAGGTTAATATGCAGAGACAACTTTAAGTTACTATTCATACTGTATGTTGTCATTTGTAGGTTTTGTCCCCGAGAGGTGTAAACACTATAACTCTGTGATGATATCAAACATTGTTTGTGTCAGCGGCCTGACCAGCCAGACACGGAAACATTGGCTGAACCAATGGCATAATATTTGGACAGGACTATCTGTTTGTCCAACCAATGGAAAATGAGGGAGTGTTCAGGAAATTGTTCGAAATTATTTTTGAAATTTAATTTGATTATGCTAGTGACAGAATTATACACTTCAGCTTTAAGTCAAGTCACTTTTATGGTCATTCAACCTTACATGAAGGGCCAAATCTGTGCTGCTTTACAAGTCTTGGAGCAAATTTTCATAAAAATATTTTCTGTTTTAAGACAATGGTTGTACATACGTAACACTAACAAAATTATTTTGTTAGTTATTCATAGAATATAATGCATTCAAAAAAAAGTTTATTATTATTAGACAGACACAGTAGAGAGAGGACAGGGGATTGGGGAACAGGATCAGGAAAAGGTCACTTTTGAAATGTATCCAGATACGAACTTGTGGCACCCACATGAGCACTATGGCTCAATGTGTTGGAGCACATGCACTAACCACCAGCTAGAATTTTGAGACAACTCATAAGAGGAAATGCATAAAAAGTTTATAATTATATTAATATTTCCTGAGGGAATGTTCCTGTTAATTACAGGTTTACTTGCCCTATATTATTTTTATGGCTCTTTATTCCATGAAATCTCTTTCCCACACACTGTCACAGGATCACTCCCGAAGGGTTTGGGTGTCTGATTAGCCAGGCTGCTCATGTCTGGTGCCTTGGTGAACTACATGTGGAGGAAAGAGAGCATTGTGTAGAATATTTTATTTTTCTGCTGAGGAAGCCAGAAGGTCAATATCTCACGTCTTTGAAGATGAGGAAGTAGAGTTGCTGCTTTTTTTGGACTTGGCAAAGTTGTTGGTAAGTTACATGAAAAATCAAATCGGTTACTTTTTCAACTTGAATTTGAAAATGATAATCAAGCTGATACAGATCTTTCTGTGATCTAAATGCTATTTGTGTCCAGTTTAACCCTACTCAGTGGACAACATGGTGCTTAAGATCTTGTTGTGGCTTTGTATGTAAGATTTTGGCTCTGCATGGAAATTTATAACAGTTTGTAACAGTGTCATTATTGTTAATGAAAGCTAAAATGAAAACTAAATGAAAAAATGTACGTAAACTGAAATGAAAATAAGGACTAACATAATCTGAAAACTACACCACAACTTAAACTATATTAAAATAAATGCACATGACTCCAAAACAAACTAAAACAAATGACCTCAAATTCATTTGTTTTTGTTACACAATATATTAAAATAAAAACTGAAAACCTTAACAACTTAAGCATGAAAATGTCCAATAAATAAATAAATAACATTTGGTGAAAACACTAGATGTCCATGAGAAATGTAACATTGCTAACCATATTTTTCTGATGTCAGTTGACGCATTAACTTGCAGCCTGAAAAACCCCAAAAACTAAATCTACTGAAACTAAAACTAACAAAGTGAAAAGTTAACTAAGTTGCTAGGAAAAAAATATAATGAATAAAAATAAAAAACTAGCCCCAAAACTATAATTACCTTGGTTTATGGGATATTCTGGGTTCAATACAAGTTTAGCTCAATCGACAGCCTTTGTGACAGAATGTTGATTACCACAAAAAATCAAAAATCAATGTTGCTGTAAGGCATTTACAATATAAGTAAATGTGAGAAATGTGAAGCTTATAACTTTATAAAAGCGTCTTTGGTTAAAACTTGCGTATTTTTTGAGCTGTAAAGTTGTTTAAATCATTCTTTTTACTGTAGTTTCAGGGTTTAGAGTGTTACGTCGTCATGGAAACAAACTTGTAAAATTGGCTATAACTTTACACAGAAAAGGTTAGTAAGTGATTTTATCACACTAAAATCATGTTAACACTCATATTGTTTACGCCTTGTGGCTATATTTTTTAAACTGGGTATTTTAACATTTACGGATTGGCCCTATTCACTTTCATTGCAAGTGTCTCACCGTAACTCAGATTTGTATTTTTTTAATTTATTTTTTTATTTACCACTTTGCCCCCACTGTCAATATATTGTATTGAAACCAATTTGTATTATTTAGTTACTAACTTTTAAATGTGTTTTACTTTCTTTTGACTCAATTGTAAAATAAATTGATCCTTAAAGCAAATTAATCCTTAAAACTATTTGTAGTGAGTAATTGAACATTTCAGGTGGAAGGTGGGGACAGGAGTTACGCTGTCTGGCCAATTGACTGCTTTCTTCTTAATTAGAATTTTTTTTTTCTGCCATGTAAATCCATCAGAGCTCAGAGGCTCAAATGCTAAAAGAAGGAAATGGATTTAAGAAAAGGAATTTACCTAGGATAAGGATTTAACTAAATTATGTAACTAAAAAGTGCAAGCATAAGTGGAGAGATGCGGTCCTCAAGAGAAGAGTTTTAACACCAGCACTCGGCGCGTTCAGTTTTTCTAATAGTTAGTACAGCGGTTTACTACCTTTAGCTGTGTTTTGTTTATGAATTTAAGTGAAGTTGTCTTAAACATCATTTAGGTTGATAAATGGATAGAATTTCATTCACTCAAACAAACAAAATTCATAAAATTCCATCAAATTGAATTGAGTTTTATACAAATGTAATTAATAAAATATAAATATATTGAGATTTTATTTATTTAATTTTAAGATTACTCAAATTTAATGGAATTTTGTTATGAAATTGAAATTCGGAAATCTAAAAGGCAATTGTTTTGGAGTGTGCAATCCAGAGGATCATTTGATTAAATATTTATTAAACAAACATTTTTAGATTACGCTTTTTGTTTATTTTGTATATGGTTGGCATATTGTAAAGTGCTTACATGCCACCATTTCAGACAAGGGATAAAGAAGCATCTTCTGGCTGCAGCCTCTGCTTCACCACAGTTACCAGGAAGTGAACATATTTCATGCGCCCTGTTTTAGGTGTTGTTTAGAAGCCTCAATCAATTATTTATTATTATTATTATTATTAATGGAATGTTTTAGTTCTTTCATTAGTGATTGTAGTTACTGTTACTTTTTAATTAACATTTGCCTCATGCGTATTTTTAAACAATTCATTAGAAAAGTGAGTGAGCATATAAGAAACTGTAACTCTCAAAGCTTTTTTTTTTTATTTTAATAGATTTTATTTATTTAGAATGTTTGGTGATGTTTCAGTTGGGCTTATGCATGTGCATATTTCAAACTGCAACCAAGGTTTTTGGGTGAAAAAAAAAACTTAATTTTTCAGCATCATTACATCTTAGGGTAAAGTAACAAATCTGTGCCCCCTTCGACATTTCAAATGGCCAGCATTTAAAAGTTATTTACCGGCCAGCACATCCACAAAGAGGCTAGAAGTTTGAAGAATGATTAATAAATCCTGTGAAAGAGCGAAAGAAGAAAGAGAGTTGGGAGGGGGAGAGGAACATGGCTGCTAATTTGCTGACATGGGGCGATGGGGAGGTTGGCCCCTGATAATATTGTTTCTTGAAAGAGTAGCACAAGCAGTGAGAGGAACAAAAGTAACTGTGCCCCACAAATCCTGTAGCCAATTAGTCCATATCAATAATTAATAGGCATTGTCTGTATGGGCCACAGCAGATTGAGTTTCTCTCTGCCTGCCTAGATTGTTATGACAAGTAGTGACTACATAATGATATTAGCAATTAATAATTCAGCGCAAGCAGCGTTGCTTCAGGTGACGGGGATGGCCGTGCCTCCACTCCAGACTAGGGTTGCTCCGATACCAAAATTTTGGCTTCGGTACAATACCAGCCCTGGTACCTCAGTATCGATACTAACTCGGTAGTTAGGCAACAAATAAAAAAAATAAGATTTTTGATGAAATTACAGAGAACATTATTGACAAAAAGAATTGCATAAATTCTTATAGATAAAAATTATGCCTTTTCTGTTTACATTTTTCTGGATTCCATATTAATTGTTTTAATTAAATGTTAAGATCAAATTGTGTTTAATCAAATATATACTGTACAGCTTTGATCAAATTAAAATATAATAATTTATAAATAATTATTTTTGGTAAAAAACAAAAAAGACACAACAGAGCTTTACAGTATTAATAAAAACAAATCTAATTACCTGAGGCTGCCATGGATGAATCACAACATGCTGATATTCAGTACTGGTATTCAGCATTTGTGATGTTGCTTACAGATAATAATATTAATAATATAACAATTTAAACATTATATTAATGTTATTAAGAGTATTATTGCTACTATTTGGAATATTACACTTTTATACAGTAGTAATATTTTTAATTTCGTAATGTCTTTAATTTCACGCATCCAGTTAAATCAAGCACTCGTTTCAACAGGACTTTTATTTTGAAAGACATTTGAAGTTCTTCCTGTTTGTGAAGAGTTCGTTATATCAAGCTTCCCGCGAATCGCAAGCCGAAATCTCAGATGAAAAAGGTCATTTGAGAGTTCACAGCCATTTATACACTCAACACACTGCTCTGTGGCTCAGCAGATGTATACTATTGGACACACTGTATGAAAATCAAGCAGTAGTAGTGTGTTGTGTGTGTGTGCGCGCACGCCTACGTGCCTGTGTGTGTGAAGATGACAGAGCAGAGCGGAGCCTCCCATTCATTCTGTGGTGCGCAGCACATGTGAATATATTATTTAATTCAGTTACATCACTCTGCTGTTTAATGATCACACTTGGCCATATTGAGACTTTTTTTTTATTATTTTCAAATAGTCTTTGAATTCATCTCAAAACTCTCACATTACATTACATTTTGCTAATGGCAGCGTACTTTAATATGGTACCGTAATTAACAACAAGATGATATCGTACCATTTAGAATTATTTGGTATCACGATATTTCATTATTACCGGTATACTGCGCAACCCTGCTCTAGACCACACAGTGCGAAGTGGTCAGAAAATGTATGTGTTTGTGCAAAACAAGTGATGACCCTGAAAGCACAGCCAGTTGTAACTTTGTACTGTTGGTACTGGTGTCATACAGTACAGTACAGACCTGAGGTAGGGTAGATGCCATACTGTATTTAAAAACATTTTGTGAAAGAAAACGAGGCTTTGCCAGATATATACACGGTCTGTTTAGCATGGTTTAAAACCTTGGTGTTGATTGTTCATTACAAATATGTCATGCCAGAAACAAAAAATTAATGTACTAAAAAATGAAAATGTGTGAAGTCAGTCAAATCAGCTGAAGAAGGTCTAACTTTTTGTCTGCTAATTTCAGTCTATGCTTTCAGAATTTCCAAACTGCCCCCAGTGGCCGAAGCTAGAATTACAGTCATGCACACATGCATAATTGCATTCTTTTGCTTAATTCCTTGAATGGATGTGATGTGAAAAGCACAGTGCATCCATTTTTTGGCAAAATTTGAGTAGTTATTACATTAATCACTCAATATATATATATATATATATATATATATATATATATATATATATATATATATATATATATATATATATATTGGCTGAACTTGATTTAATCATGGACAGTGGTTCCACATGTTTGAAATGAGTTTTCTTAAATAAAAAATACCACATAATTTCAGCTTAAATACTTGAAGTAGAGGGTAACCCAGTAACCTAACTGAATCAAGTAAACCCAACAAAATTTTACGTCAAAATAACTAAAATTAAACTCTTTTAGTGATATGCTCACTAGTGACAGGAAATGTTAGCATGTTAAACACATGCTGGTGGGAAGCACTACTGAGTGTAACTTGGTCACTACTGTATGCTGTAGTTAGCACTGCAATTGCTCAATAAAGCAATATGTAGATTACTCAAAATATATTTGTTCTCAGTCTAGTCTCAAGTGCCACTCTTCACCATGATGGTAACTCCCAAAACTACAACATAACAGAAATTCTTCTAAATCTTAACATTACACTCTAACAATCTCCCCCTTTATATTCATTTTGCACAGACACATAAAATAACATTTTAATTAGAAAAATTGTTCTCTCTGTCGATGTCCCATGCAAAGCAAAGGGAACTAGAAATCCTCTGCCCAGTTTCAGTTAACCAAACACAACATTTTCATGTTGCCCCAAGACACTTTTTTGTTGAATCAACTCATGTTTAGTTTACATGAATTTTTTGAGTAATATAAACATAGAAGGATTGAGTAAAACTGATGATAGTGAAAGTAAATTTTTTTTGAGTGACTCCTAAGCCTAAAATTACTGAGACCAAAACAGCATTATTTCACTTATTTCTGTGCATATGTGGTATCTCGCTTACCTGAGATCGAAAGGGATTTGGCGTCAAAGGCATAGTGTGGGCGATTTTCAAGGCATGAACTGTCGCTGTATGGTGGCGCCTTTCCAGAATTCAGCACATTGGGTCCGAATTTGGCTGGAAAGTAACACAGAGATTTCTCGTGTGATCGTGTTGGAAGATGTGCAGTAATAATAATAGTTCACATTTTGAGGCCTGTGGCTGGTATGCTTCTGTCCAGCAAGCCCACGCTAATGGATTCAGTGCATCAGAGCTGTCTGCTCAGCCCACAGGGGAAGGATCTGGAACTTGCCTTGTTGAACCCACTTATGTGTTCCACTATCAATGTGACAGATTGGTCTATGGTTGGTGTCCCAGTGGTGTGGTCCACATCTGGACAGTTTCTGTCCGTTTTAAAATAGAAAAAAATCCTTTAAGTGCTCAGAGGTTCCCCAAGTGAAAACCCTTAGACCAGATTTTATATGATATGAGACTGGAGATGAAGTTGGTAGGTTTATGAAGATCATATCTTTAGAAGTTTTCTCTCATGCTGATCGAGTGGTGTCTGTCCAGTGTCTGTATAATACTGTGTTTGAGCATGCAGTTTTATAGCTCCTGCTTGTTATATTCATATGTGAAAATCTCTGCTAGAGGTGGGCAAAATGACTGAGCGTTTCAACATCACTGTTGGACAAAGGTGGATGGGGAGCCCTTAAAAGATGTGGGGGTTTATTCTGCATTCTTTTTTACAGTTCTCTTACAGCCCAAAGTTTCTGCTTGACAAATTGGTCTTAACGAATGACAGCATTTTCACCAAAATTCGGTTTGTTTTAGTTCTTCAAAATTTGCTTTCTCCCCAACATTTATTATCTTTGTGGAATGCAGTTTGTTGGAAGACATATAAAAAATGGAGATCCTATATATGCTCAGTTCTAACAATATCTCTTCCTGAGATCCCCTAGAATGCTCGCAATAAATTACATAAATTCGCACAGTTTTATGAGTTTACCATTTATTTTGCATCAATTTGTTGTTGTTTTTTGCATGCTTTGATCCCGCACCTGTTTAAGTGCTTTCTAATGCGTGTCCTCTTTTTTTTTTTTTCTATAAAATGCTACAGTTTGTCTCTCATTTGTTTCTTCTTTAGGAAAATGTGCATTTATCTAGGCTTTTCCCTTGCAGATTTGGTAGACTTTCCTATACAGTTTATTTCCTTAAGAAATTAATGACTGCCTCTGATGTGCGTTTGAGGGACTCTGATATTGTCTGATTGACGTTTAACCCTCTCCATTATTACACAGGGGGTAATCAATAAATAAATGAGTCATCAATGTGAATTAATTGCTTAGCGATGCATTATTCATCTGCAGAGTTCATTTACGAAGAGAGGATCCCCAGTGCTGTTTATAAAGTTGAGTGAAGAGTATGGCAAAGGAAGTGTTCTGTGCTCAAGTTATTTGAAGATATTTACACTTTCAGGTACCCTGTAGCTGCTCTTCTCATACAAACAGGTCAGACGGGCTCTTTGAGGATTTATTTATTCAGTTTTCTGAGCCATTTGCTAGAATTTAACAACTTAAAATTAAAAGGATATAGTTTACCCAAAAGTGAAAGTTCTGTCATAATTTAGGCTACTAACCCTCATTTTGTTCCAAATCTCTGTGTTTTTCACTCTTTCGTGGAGCACAAAAGATGTTAGATAGAACGTTAGCCTCTGTCACCATTCAGTTTTATTGCATCTTTTTTCCATGCAATGAAAGTGAAATATGAGGCTATCATTTTGCCAAACATTTTCTTTTGTGTTCCACGGAGGAAAGCCAGACGGGTTTGAAAAAATGTGAGGGTGAGAAAATGATCACAGAATTTTCATTTTTGGGTGAACTATCCCTTTAATCACTGACTTGTTAAAATAAATTTGCCGGGTCAGATACAGTTCTTAAGCTCTCTTGATTTCATCCGTGACATACTATCAATTACTGTACAATAGAAAATTATTTTGACTCGTCCCTCAGTTTATAAAAACAAGCAAAAGTCATTTATACAGTGATGCTCTTAGAATATAGGTCTATGTGCAGGGTTGGGAGGGTTACTTTTGAAATATTTTCCACTACAGATTACAGAATACATGCTGTAAAATGTAATTTGTAATGTATTTCGTTAGATTACTCAAGGTCAGCAATGTATTCTAAATACTTTGGATTACTTCTTCAGCACTGGTAGATTTTTTCACTTGTTTTGACTATAAAAACTCTGCAAGTACAGTAAGACAAAATACACATGTTAAAAATACATTCTCTGAAAAACCTAAATATCTTATGCAGTGTTGTTTCTAAAACAAGATAAATCTAATTGATCTTGTTTTAATGATTTTTAGATATTTTTACAGGAAAACAATACAAAAATTATTATCAAGAATATGATTTTTGCTCTAATATCAAAGATCTTACTAGAAAAAAAAGAAATTATGATCCAATGTGAATTTTCTTGATAAAAAAAAAATATGATTGTGCCTGGTAACGTGCATGTTAAATGACTAGAAATAGCATTTTAGCTTAGCGTAAAGCTGACAATTTACACAAGGTTTATTTCTATTTCTTCTGCTCCAAACTTACTTCAAACTTTCTTCTCTGTCTGCTCGTATGAATGTAACACTTCATAAGAAAGTGTTTCACCGCTGTTCAAATGCACTTTGGATCACATCATTTATATGTATAAATGTTTTCCATCTGAAAGGACTAAATATTAAATGAAACAAATGACAATAAAATGCAAAGTAATCTCTTCAGTAATCAAATTACTTTTTGAATGTAACTGTATTCTAATTACCAATGATTTAAATTGTAACTGTAGTGGAATACAGTTACTTATATTTTGTATTTTAAATACGTAATCCCGTTACTTATATTTCGTTACTCCCCAACCCTGTCTATGGGACACTGTGTTGCACCAGAATAAAGGTTCAAATACACACTGTTTGAAAGTATAGCCACAACTCAAACATCGTGTGATAAAATACCCTTCTAATTTTATCTGGAAACAGTTACAAAAAGTTGTAAAAAAGTGATTCCTGTCATGACCATATAAACCTGGTAAATCCTGTAACTTTCACATAATGTGAACAATGATACCAGAAGTATTACAAATAGAATGTGTAGTTTATCGAATGGTCTCACCACTTCAAGGACGATTTAGACAACTTTACAGCTAAAAAACACATTTTAAAACTCATTTTAAAACCCTCTGGAATGCATTACTTCTATTGTAAGTGCATTATTGTACAGTCAAAATAATTTTATGTGGTAATTGACAGCATGTCACAAAGGAGATATCAAAGATAATTATTTTGATTGTTCAATATTAACATAAATTTTTCATTTTTGAATGTGCTCAGTGAGCGCCTATAACCAGTAACCAGGCTTTTTGAGTTGCACTTAACACAGTATGTCTGTCAGGTATCTTTTGTGATTGATCCCAGATATCAAGGTTGTGTAGTTTTTCCTTTATTAAGTCTGGTATGTTGATGATCCAACAAGCAACTGATACTGAAATTTCAGGACTAAAACTCCTGAAGGCACTTTGTCATTTGCACGTGCTGAGTAGTTGATTCCTGTCAAGCATTACCTGCAAAATATATTTTGTCATGAACAGCTTGCACCAGAAGGTTGTAAAATACAACCCCGTTTCTGAAACGGATGGGACAGTATGGAAAATGCAAATAAAAACAGAAAGGAGTGATTTGGAAATTCTGTTCATCCTGTGCTATATTGAAACACTACAACAACACATTATTTGATATTTTATCTTGTGGATGATTGCAACACCTTCCAAAAAAGTTGGAATAGTTGAGTGTTTACCACTGTGTAACATCACTATTTCTTAAGCATTTAAGCACTCAAAGACACAAGTTTGTGAAGTTTAGCAAATAGAATTTCCCCCCCATTCATCCATTATGCAGGTGTTCAGTTCTGCAATTGTACGGGGCCTTCATAATGTGCCACACATTCTCAACTAGAGACAGATCAGGACTGCAAGCAGGCCAATCTAGCACCTGCACTTTCTGCTTATGTAGTCATGCACTTGTAATCTGGGCAGTATGTGGTTTGGCATTATGCTGCTGGAAAACCACTTCTGAATGTGTGTGATCTCCGGTCCTTAAGACGTTACTGTCTTAAAAACTGTCATGCATCTGTAATGGATATCATGATATGGGCTTGGGAATACTTCTGTAAATCTTTGTCAGTCAACACCATTCACCGCTGCATCCACAGATGCAAGTTAAGACTTTACTATGCAAAGCAGAAGCCATACATCAACACTGTCCAGAAGTGCCGCCAATTTCTCTGGGCTCAGTCTCATCAGAAGTGGAAAGTTGAACAGTGGAATCGTGTTTTGTGGTCCGACAAGTCCACATTTTAAATAATTTTTGGAAAAAACAGCCGTCTTCTGCTCCGGGCCAAAGAGGAAAAGGACTATTATAACTGTTATCAGCATCAGAACCAAAAGCCAGTGTTTGTCATGGTATGGGGGTGTGTCAGTGCCCATGGCATGGGTAACTTGCACATGTGTGAGGGCACTATTATTGCTATATGTACAAATTTTGGAGCAATGTCTTTTCCAAGGACGTCCCTACATTTTCCAGCAGGACAATGCCAAACCACATACTGTCCGGATTACAAGTACATGGCTGTGTAAGCAGAGAGTGCAGGTGCTAGATTAGCCTCCCTGTAGTTCTGACTTTTCTCCAATTTAGAATCTATGGTGCACTATGAAGAGCACAATATGGCAATAAACGCATTTCTGTCATAACGTCATGAACAATCACGCCTCTAGAATATGTTTTAGAAAACAACACTGTGTAGCCAGTGGTGGTGTTAAAAAACAGTACCCACTTAAATTATGCTGTGTGTGTTTTCAAAGAAACAAGGTTTGGGCCTCTCTTACATTCTTCATTTTCAAAATGCATTATATCCTTTTAGGCACAGCATGTTTACTTAGACCTCACACTACCTTTTTGTGCAGCTGATACTAAGCAGCTGTTGCATAACATGATTCAAGGCACATCACCAACATGTACAATGCACACACTTGCAACATCAGACTGCAGCACTTCCCCCTGCTGTTGTTGATTTCGTTTGATTCATTCAGTGAGCGTAGTTACTCCCTACAAAGCAAACAGGGGAGAGAACTGGTCCAGACATGTTGTGCTCCAGCCTCCTCTAATTGCCGTGGACCTCTCCCTCCACTGGCTTCCTTCTGTCCTGAAGAGAGAAAAAAAACACTACGTTTGTAGCTCACTGTTCAGCTTTTATCTATATTTTAAGCCACACACAAGGTGTAGAGTTGAGCTGGAGCTTGTTACAGGGGCCTGCGGCTGCATAATTCATGAGCAGGAGCCAGTTGTAGCAGCAGCTAAATAAAAGATCTTTGTTTCAGTGGCAGGACAGCAGCAGCTACCTGTCCATGCTGCTAGCTAGTGTCGTGGAACATGCAGGAAGATCAATACACATTTGTGTGACACAAATCGCTAAGTCGACTGTGTATCTTGAAAGTGATCAGTCCCCCAATGCTTGTCCCTAATATTGTGGTGCATTTGATCCACTTTGATGCCAAAAATACTGAACTTTCATTTACAGCAGGCGCCCATTACCTGTTGATCCACAAACTTGCAAAGGAAAAAAAAATCCCTTTTTATAATTCATCCATGAAACCAATTACAGGTGATGGGCCTTATTCATGAAACATGAGCAGAACAAAAAATTTTGCCAATCATTCATATAACCTTTCTTCATAAGATGTCATTAGAATGATTTTATTAATGATTTACCATGAAATTTGTTCTGTTTGTTTTTCATACTTTTATTTTTAAATATTATATCCGATGTTTTAGACAACCTGGTCTCATATAATCATGTTACCACCATTTTTGCAAATGCATATTTTTTCCTGGCTCCTTTCACTTTAAGTTACAAAGTACTTCTCTAAAATTGAAATCAGATTACTTTACTGATTACTTCATCTATAAAATATTCACATTATGAATTACTTTTAAGCTCATTTGAAAGATTTTTTTTTAAACTAATGTCTGTATTTCCTCATTCATTGTCTCACACCCTTCAGCTGTCACAGAAACACAAACAGATGTACATATGAACAAGAATTCATATTTTAAATGTTATGCATAAAATATTATTTTAGAAATATGTGTGACCCAAGTAATGTACTTTAAAGTAATAACCTTAAAGAATTTAAAATGTAATTTTAAAGTAAAAAATTTACTTTTTGACTTTAAAAGTAATTATATTACTGTAACTAATTATTTTGTAATCAGATTACAGCCAGCATTGCTCGTGGAACGTATCATGGCAGTTTTCTTGGTGAAATGAACACTAGAGATGTTGCAACACCAATGACATTTACACAAATCATGAGTAAACTGCAGATTTACAGTTCATGAACATTTACTTTTTATGACAATATTAGGTTGTCATAAAAAGGTTTTTAGTAGGGAGGTCAGTTTTGTTCATTTAAAACTCAAAAGAACATTAAAACCTCATCTCACATTTGCTTTCATGAGGTTTAAGTTTATGGTAGCGAGGTAGGTTGATTTAAAACTTGATAGAACATTAACCTTTTTGGTAATTTGTTTTAATCTTTTAGCACCACACAGTGGACATTTCACTTCAGAACTGCCATGATAAGTGAAGGAACTTCATAATATCATTCTGCAAAAATGTTGCTGCAGTCATGTCATTTTCATGAGATCAGGCTGGTCAGTGTAGGTTTGACCATTGTTAGCCCAGGTCTCAGCGTGGAAGTTTCTTAAAGGAATAGTTCACTCAAAAATGAAAGTTCTATCCATCCCAGATGTGTATAACTTTCTTTCATCTGCTGAACTCAAATGAAGATTTTTAGAAGAATTTCTCATCTCTTTTGGTCTATACAATGCAAGTGAATGGGTGCCAAAATTTTGAAGCGCCCCAAATCACATAAGCCACCATAAAAGTAATCCATAAGCCTTCAGTGCTTAAATGTCTTCAGAAGCGATATGATAGGTGTGGGTGAGAAGATATTTAAGTCCGTTTTTACTATAAATTCTTCTCCCCGCAAAGTCAATCTACACTTTCACTTTCACATTCTTCTTCTTGTATTTTTGGTGATTCATATTTGTCATGCATATCGCCCCCTACTGGGCAGGGAGAATATTTTCTAGTAAAGGATTTAAATATTGATCTGTTTACCACCCACACCTATCAGATCTCTTCTGAAGACATGGATTAAAACACTGGAGTCGTATGGATTACTTCTATGCTGCCTTTATGTACTTTTTGGAGAGTAAAATTTTTGGCACTCATTCACTTGCATTTTATTGACCTACAGAGCTGAAATATTCTTCTAAAAATCTTCATTTGTGTTCTGCAGAAGAAAGAAAGTCATAAACATCTGGGATGGGTGACTAAATGATGAGAGAATTTTCATTTATTGGTGAACTATCCCTTTAAGTCTACATTGAGCCGCTGTTTCAATAGAACACTCCAGTCTGTAGGAATGAAACTCCCCCTACCTAGATTGCAGTGGATGGTGGATAAGGCAAGATTTAAAAATCATGTCAGGAGAAAAGACTTGATGTACAGGCAGAGGCATAAAACCGCATACGGAAGGCGGCAGCTTCAAATTGGACAGCAGACTCTGCTGTATCTTTACAAAATGCATGAATCCACTGAAGACCCAAGATCAACCCTCGTCTTCCTATCTTGGTTTCTCGTTTTGGGCAAAGCAGCCGAACCGCAGCAATGGTTCTGATGAAGGGCTTTGGAGGAACATGTCGGGGAGTAGAGGGGTGACTGATCACGTTTCGAATGTGGGTATGACGCCAGAGGCTGGTCAGAACGGGGGATATGGATTTAGATCTGAAGGCGCGTGCGATTCGGATTGAAGCATGCAGAGCTGCGCTGAACAGACTCTGGCTATGACGGGGTGGAGGGGGGAATGTGGGGAATGATCTTTTAAAAGCCTTCATTCTCCACCAGTGAAATTATAACCAGTATGTGAAAACAAGGCTGGCTTCAGGCTAGCCACCCAGGAGAGTGCTCAGCCTCAGGGTGATTTCAGAAGAAAGTAACTCAGGTGAAATAATGGGGCTGGGAGTACAAGGGAAGGTAAAGGGAATTTTTATTCAGTTCACTCAAAGTCTCGCTCTCCACTCTTTCGTAAGTCTCCATGACTCGCTCACCACCTTTTCTGTGGCTTGCAGTCCTTTGGATGCCCTCTCTTTCTTCTCTACCCCTGTGTACTCTTATTTTGCAGATACATCTAGACCGGTGGTGTGGAGTAACAAAGCTTGAAAGACTGATGGGTGTTCACAGGGCCATATATGCTCCCTCGTTCCTTGCTTGTCCGTTCACCTGATCTCAGACCTGCAGGGTTTTTTTTCCGAGTTAGTCCAGATAATCAGTGTTAACTCAACAGGCAATACAAATGAGAGATGCAAAGTAGACTGTTCACTTTGCTCTTCTTGTCCTCTCCTTAACATTGCAACACATTCAGACATCATGTATAGATGTAGACATACATTTTAAAATTTGGATCAGAAACTATTAATGTAGTACGTTTCTGCGGCTTTTATTGAATCCGAATAAGCATTTTGTCAGAAGGATCACTCCAGCGAAGAGACCTTAAATATTTACTAAAATGTAGCTGACTCTCAGCAAATATAAATCTTGCATAACGTCATGAAGCAGGAAGAAATCTATCCCTTTTTCCTCTTCTGAATGAGCACTGTCTGTTTTTGACCTAATACTTTAAAACAAAATATAAAATTAACACAGATGTAACAGTATATTTCAGAGTGAATTAAATTTAGCACTTTGTGTGTGTGTGTGTGTGTGTGTGTGTGTGTGTGTGTGTGTGTGTGTGTGTGTGTGTGTGTTTGTGTGTGTGTGTGTGTAACTCAATATATGACTCCAATTTTTATAGGATTTTCTACACATTTTATTACACTTGTCTGTAAATCAGCCTTGCTGCTTACTTGCCAATTCTTAGAACAGGAGTTTGTGAAGTGTACCCACACACACTGATCCTCACACACTTATATAGCCGGAGCAGCTCTGACTGATATCAGTTTTGACATGTCAAAGGCAAGGCAAGGCAGGGCGTTACCCTGTGGCATCTGGGAGGACATGCTAATAGTGAGATGCATTAGTGCACTCAAGGGCCCGTGATAATCCAAAAGGATGTGTGTTTTTCAGCAGCCCCATGGACTTGGAAAGGTACAACTCATTCAGACAGCTCCCTGTTCTCCATATACATCCTGTAAACAAAACCTTTTCTTTTAGTCTTAGGTTAATTTAATACTAGAGAAGAAAAGAGACTGGAGAATAGTGTTTCTTTAGTTCTTTGATCACACATTACATTAGTGTTCATATTACAGTGCAATTGCATAACTACTGAGTAATAATGAGCAACATGAACTGATTATGTAGTGGTGATGATGGAGCAATTAATTTGAATTGTTGTTAATATGTTTTTTATTAGAGCATATAAAATGTGTAACATGAAAACTTTAATGTAGTCTTGTTATGATTCTTTTTGTGCTTGTACTGTATGTTCACTCAGTGTTCATAGTGGCTTGTAATTAATCTTTTAAATGAAATGTCCAAACAGCCCTTTTCAGCACATTATCTTCACACTATCACATCATTGACCCAACATTAGTCAATGAAAGTTATGAATCCATCTATCAATACTGCCACTAAGCATTAGCTCTCGTTCTCTTGATTCCATTAGAAAACTTTCATGAATATGCTAGTGACAAGCTAATAAAATCCATTAATATTAAATCCGCTATAATAAGCACCCTCTGCTTTCGTAATGGAGGTCCAGCTTTTGCCTGTGTTAATATAAAGGCACTGTGACCAGCAGTAGGCTGATTCCTAGGCTTAATTGGGGCGATTCATTTCAGTACCAGTGATTCTGCCTTGTCTGATGTTCCAATCCATGAGCATAGGCCAGTGAATCTCTTGTGTATTCCATTATAAAAAATTGACCAATGCTTTTACTTGATTCTGTCCACACACGTCTTTTGAGGTGTTGAATTCAATGTAGAATGTATGGTTGGCCATCCTAAACTCATATTTGTTTTGGAATTTTGTAGTTAGTCTATATATAGGGCTGTTGTACATGGCTTTGCAAATTAAAGGATTAGTTCTCCCAAAAATGAAAATTCTCTCATTACTCACCCTCATGCCATCCCAGATGTGGACATCAGACAAAATACAAAATACCTCAGTTTAAATGTATCAAAATAAAATGCCAAATACTGTGTGGGGGGAAAAAAATTATAATAATTAGACTGTATTTTGTATCTTGAAAATACACAAAATACATGTAAAATTGGCCATTCAGTGAAGTATCACTATTAGGCTGAAATCTGTCTGGACCTATTCTGAATGCAAAGAACATTTTGGTGTACAACTGCTTAGAAACATGTGGTATATTTTCACCTACCTCTTCAATCAATTAAAGACAATTATATATTAAACAGGTACATGATTACAAACTTACATAGTGAAAATTGCTAAATAACAGCCATTTCTATATTTATTTCTGTCCAGGTTACACTGCAGCCTGCTATTACTTGTGGCAAACCCTATTAAATAAATCACATGTAAAACAGTGGGTACTTGTTATCTAGCAAGGAGTAATGCTTTAAACACTTGACTAGTTAGTAAATACACAAGCAGTTCCGATTAGCTAGCAAGACTGACTAGCTAGCGCTTATGTCCAGTGCTAGTGCTAACGCTATTTTCCCCTGCCAGTGCTCTTTTATTCCTTCATGTTAACTGAAGGCAAATCTGAATGATGTTCCACTTTAGCTTGCTAGCTAGCGATCTAGCTAACAATAGCTAGTGAACTCGCTAACGATAGTTAGACTAGCTCACTAGTTGGCTGCTCAGTAGTTTTGATTTCCTCTTTGTTGACACGCATTGCATTGGTTGGTGAGAAGTATCATAGCTACCTTAATATTTTAATGTAAATGAAATAACAGTTGCCAGCATTTATGTTTTTTTTGCAACAAGTAGGATCGATCATCACATCCTCGCCTTATCCTATACTGCGTTCCATTCAACTCAGAGAGTCGGATTTTCCAACTTACTATTAGGCAAAGTGCAATGGAACGCCACTTTAAGTATGAATTCCAACTGGGAAATTTGTGTGGAAAGTTTCAACACATGTGCCCTTCAAGTGGAGTCGGAAAAATCTTAATTACGAGTTCCAAGCACATAAATGACCCTGCAAAGTTATATTAACGAGTGGGAAACTCTGAATTCTAGATGATACACAAGTTTCCGAGTTGGAACGTTGGAAGGGGCGTGTCGATATGAAAGATGATGAAAAGCAGTGATTTTGCTAAATTATTTCAGTAATATTAATTTGGTATATATGACAGTCAACTAATGACAACCTTCACGGTTTGTTTTATGCAAATTAATTAAAAATATGTTAGATACCATGCATTAATAAATCATATATGTTGTTTATAAGTGATGCAGATTTATTCACTAATGTTTATTCACCGGTACAACAGAAAAAGGGCTTTTGCCGTCGTTCATTGCATACTTTAAGTTTGGATTCTTCCATATTTTGTTTCCCACATAAATGCGTGACATGCCCGCGGAAACAGGTGTTCAAAACATGGTAAATTATACTTTCTTTTGATAATCGTACACCTGTAGCACAAATGCTACCATTGCAGCATTGTTTATCAATTCGGTTGCTAGGAAACATCTCTGGTGACAGTCGAACAGCTGCTAAGCTAACAGGAGCGTTGCAGTTTTGTTTCCTTACATGTCATCTTCCAAGCATCTGGCAATGGAATGCATTTATGGTCGGAGATCGGAGATATCAAGTAAGAATATCCCACATCCGAGTTGAATGGAATGTAGCACAACTCCATATTTCCTTGCAGGAATGCAGAAAATTCGCTCACCCTGTGCTAGATGGAGCCATTCTCTCGGACATCTGCAGCTCGCGTGCATGAAAGTTGGGGTTGGGGGGGCATGCCTGAGCTAGTTGATCCAGGAAATCAGCAGTCTAATAAAGAGGCTGACTGGCACAAAGTATTTTATGTATTTTGAAAATACACAAATACCAAAATGAAATGTATTTAAATACAAATTACATTAAAAAAAATTTTTAAAGACTTTTAAAATGCAAAGTACAAAATAGTATTTTGTATTTCAAATATGTATTTCAGATACATGGATCTGAAAATACTGCCCATCCCTGGATGTGTATGATTTTCTTTTTTCTGCTGAACATAAATGAAGGTTTTTAGAAGAATATTTCATCTCTGTAGGTCCATACAATGCAAGTGAATGGGTGCCAAAATTTTGAAGCTCCAAAAAGCACATATGGCCATCATAAAAGTAATCCATAGGACTCCAGTGGATCAATTAATGTCTTCTGAAGCTAAACGCTAATACTTTCTCTGCACTTCACTGTTTATAAATAAGCAAAAGACATTACCTTTACATTTTACACAATCAAAATTACATGCAGTGTTTCAATTTACATTAGGCTATTAAAGTTGCATTCGTGTGTGCGTTGTGTATGTTTTGGCACGAAATGTAACTTGCAGAGTTGCCATTTTGATACCTTTGACACCCATCTGTGCATGCTAAAGGTAATGTGTGTGTGTTCGTGCAAATTAAAATACTTTATTTTTTGCACATCAGTGTTTATAGAGAAAAACCATTTTGGGGGGGGGGGGGGGGGGGGGACATTCAGTTAACACAGGCCTACTAACCGTGATTGCTTACATTTAAGGTCATTGTGTATGTTAATTTGTTGCGTAATTTAAGTTGCAGTGTTGCCATTTTCATCCCACACCTTACATACATACCTATGCATGTGCTGATGTGTGCATGACTTTGCAAATTAAAATACTTCTTTCTTGCACCTCACTGTTGACAAAAAAGCACCATGAAAGACTGCATTTCAGGTTCCTAAAAATCTAAATCACATGCAGCTTTTAAGTTAACTTAGCCTACTAACGGCGGTTGCATACTGTACATTTGTTAATGTTGTGTGCGTTATTTTGGTGTGAATTTTAAGTTGCATAGCTGCTATTTTGATCCACCTGTCTACACATTCATGCAGATACTAAAGGTAATGCGTGTAAATTGTTGATTTTATCATGTTTCATACATTAATTCATAGAGAAGTAATTTGGAAGCAAGAAACCATGCTGCAGTGACAATTAACGCTTCATTTCAATTCCATTAAGTAAAATATACCAGATTTGGAGAAAGTTAAGTGAGCCCTACTCATCCCTTCCTGTTAACCAGCATGCATTTTAGGGAATTCCGTATGCCAAATCCTAGTTTTTTTTTAAAAAGTGAGTTTTATTAGCGCACACACCAAATCCAGGAAAGGGGTACCAAGGGCTGTTTAAATTTTCATGGCAAACTAACAGACTTTCGCACTCTCCGTGGCCTCAACAGTTCGTTGAGTAAATCTCCGGTGGCTGTCCAAGCTAATACACTTACTGAAATGAACTGAATCCTATCCAGTCAAAGGCTATGGTCACTTTAAAGGATCTACGATTCAGATTTCATACCCAAATTGGGTCCTTACATATATTTTTTTATTCTAAACATTCAATCTTGAGAACATTCTGCCAAGTTGTGTTGTTGCTTCTGATTCCTTACTACTATAGCCTTAGTTTTGCTTAAATAAATTCTGGTGTCTACTGTATAGCCTACATCTATAGCCGGATTGATGTCATTATGACTTTGTATATAAATCTTACTAACCACAGAGCAGCTATCGGCATGAAGCCATTGGTCCTCAGTTCCTCTCAAAACATGTCCAGAGCTCGAGTAATTACAGAGGAATGTCAAATCTTTTAGTCATTGCTGATGTTCATTAATAGATAGCGTGCTCATTAATATATCTGACTGTTGATGCACTTATTAGTGCTCATCAATTCATTATTCATGGCTTGAGTGAATACAAAGAGAGCGAGTGTCTGCATGCGACAACGTGGCCAACACTGATGCGTCCTTCCGTAGAGATATTTCTTCCACAGAGAAGTTCCCTAAAACACCAGCACTGCCAAGCCAGGACGGCACCGCCATGACTCGGTTCCTTATTATTGCAAACTGTCCTCACACCGGCCGGTTTAAGCACACACTGGTGTCACAATGCCACAGGTAAAATGTGAATTCATTGTGGAACGCTTGTTGGTAATTCTGTTAACAAAAGTTATTCTTAGAAGGAATTAAATATTTATTCGTTCCATGAATAACAATTGGTTTTAGGCACAACTGGCTGTGTTTACTCTGTATGGCACATCTTGACTGCTCACCTGTCTGTTAGCAGAATTGAGAGGGAGATACCTGCAACAGAGAGGAGCAGAGTTTAAATTGATCATCATTCCAGCAACACTGAGCTACCTGTGACTGCATTGTATAATTACTTAGGACACCAGTTCATATGTGTTTATTCAAATATCTACAGTTGTTGTGCCATTAGGGTGACTGCTACTTATTTTGGAGTCACCTTTCCCAATGGCATGAAGTGTATTTTGAAGAAAACGTGACAAAATGGTAGATGTAACTTGATTGTTGACACCATGTCAAAGAGCGGTTGAAAAAAAGATTAGGCTAATATAGAATCTCAGAAAGGATGTTAACCTCTATCACCTGACCTTATAATTTCCAATGTATAATTAATGCCAAGACAAATCATATGATTAGTGTGCCATATGATGGGTTGAAGAAAAACTTTGCAATGTAACTTTTATATGTAACCATGATTGAAATTTTTGTACAAACTTGCTGAGCTGGGGGAAAAACAAAAATAGCCAATTAAAAGCTAGACTGACTGCAATAACTACACAAATGTAAAACTTTTTCTTTTCCTAGCTATTAATTACCAGTACATGTCTTTTCGAACTTGCCATAACTGGGCTGAGTGGAGCTGGCAGAGGGTGAAAACACTAGTTAAGCAAATTGGTATTTAACTGTATACTCGCTGGCATTCGCGCCTTGCATTATTCATTGCCGATAAAAAAAAAAAAAAAAGAATAATAATAATAAATAAAGAATATTGCACTTCTAGCCGCGGTTCTGCAGCAGGCGGGCATGGGGCCTGTCTACAGGGAAGTGCAGAAATGTAGGGCAGAAAATTGTGGTCCGAAAAGAGCTCTCAATCGCCAACTATTTCACCCTCACTTCTCATCTATGAAGAATGATCAAGGTCAAGGGTGTTAATATAAAATGTACACAGATTTGGGGGTAGTTTAATTCAGGATCTATTTGACACATGAACCTTACGCCTTTAAATAGTCTGTTGCCGTTAAACTCTTACATGATCATTTTTTCTCTCTCTCTCCATAATGTGAAGAATCTGACGTGTAACGCGTAACTTTTCTGATTTTTATTATTAACTGCCTCTTTGATTCCTTTATCACGCAGGATTGCCAATCATTAGGTCTATATTCACAAATATCCACCTTCAGTGTATTTCTATTTCATTTAATTAATTTTGTACCTCAGCTAAACGAATATGTTTAACTGGTGTCCGGCTACAAACGGGATTTTATTTTGTAGTACCGGACCATGCTAGGGTGTCTTGTCAGTTTAAAATAAATTATGTATGGGACATGATTAGAAGCTTATACGCATTACTTAAAACATATTTCTTTGAATTAAATGTGCGAAACTCATTTTATCTGTTTTGATTTACATATGAAGTGGAATTATTTCTTTGGCACGGACCTATGGATCTAATTACTGATCTGTCTTTGATTTCTTAACGTCCGGGGAAAAGACTAGAATATTCAAAACATAAAAATAATAGGCAATGGTTAATGCATTACCAGCATTATGGAAAACAGGAATTCTTTTTTGTATAGCTTACATTTGATTTCGTTTTAACTTTCGATCTCTTTAGTTACTTGCTTGTTTTAGTCTAGCTGTGTTTCGGTCACTACTATTTTTTTGATAATTCGATTTTATTTATTTATTATTTAATTTGGAGCACTAAACGTGTCTTTCCAAATATTATTTTTTTAATATCCCAAGTGCGTGATGTATAGAGCCGACAGATGTTGTTCTGAGATTATATTTTCTTGACATTATTTCGCAAAATTGACGATTGGGGCTTTTCCAGCATTGCGTTTTGAAATAACTGTGGCGTCCTGTAGGAGTTGTCCATGGTCCTGAAAGATTACATTACAGCAGTAGGCCTAATCCAGCTAGCTAGCCAGATAACTAACTAACTAAATAGAAACCTAAAGGTAACTAAATAATTAAACTAGTCATTTAAATAGAAAAATAAAGAATAAACTATAATTTAAAGTCATATTATATATAAATGTCTTAAAGCCCCCAGTGAACGGCTTCATTGAAAACATGTTTTTGTGACGTAGAAAATAAATAAAAATGGCATTTTTATGTCTCTTGTTTTGATTCTTGTCTAAAACGCTTTTGTGTTTTTGCCTTTGCGTTTCAGTAATAGATTTTTTAACCGGTGATTTGAATGAGACTTTAAGGAACTATCTAAAATTGCCTACAGCAGTTTGTGTGTACTACTTTGCCTACACCTTATGGAACTGGAGAAATAGCTAAATGTTATTCTGGCAATTGAGATGTGAAATGCTTTCACTTTTACACTAAACAGTAGCACTTTTGTTTTTTCTTCTCTCCGTCATCAGTGCACTGCTTCCTCTGTTGTCTCGATATTGGCTTTCCTGCCTAACCGCTCCGTGACGGAATAAGCAAGCGCTCCAGTGTGGGGAAACATCCTGCACCGGAGGAGCCGCAGATATCGTCATTAAAAAATCATGCTTCCCACGCCTTAACTCTTGAGCACTCGTAATGCGGGCGGTCGAATTTTAGAGTGTTCTCATGAAAGTCTCCATCATGGGACATTGAGGATATAAACGTACATCTTCACCACGAAGGCCTTTTATTAAGCGACAGATGAGGGGAAACAAATCTTTACTAAATCTCCTTTTGTTAAATTGTGCCTGTTTGTTTAACCGTATATTGTAAACATTTAACCTTGGCTTCATTTTAAAATCCTTGTGTAGAAAATAAACATGAAAACATCAGATTAAAAGAAACATGCTATTTTATAGGTTAATTGCGATTGATCATAATTGCTCGTATGAACGAATGAACAGTGAAACAAAGTAATCAATCCATAAAGACGTGACATTCTCGACATTATTTTATCAATCTTATCCTGACCGGTCAAAATCCATCAAACATTTAAAAGCGTCTCACATTTCGCCCCTTACCCCAAGGGATGAACAGAATAGGCATATCCTCCTCTTGAATGTGTGTAATCTATTTATTTGGGTTTGAGTTTTAACTACAGATTATTATTATTATTATTATTTATTATTCATTTTTATTTTATTGCAATTGCAATTGCAGCTGACACCTCCATCATTAACTATTAATGTAAAATTTTAAAATGTTACATAGTGTCCATGCTACACACATTTAGCCTTTTGCCGGATTTATATGTTCATATTTTCATTACATTGTAATAATATCTTACTAACAACGTGCATTTACAAGAAGCCCCACGAAATAATTTCATAGGATGTTCATTTGTTTTACTCACTGTAATAATAAAGTGTGACCTGTAATACATTTTAGATGAAGACCTAAAGACTTTAGCTATAAACAGCATTAATTTGATAATTACCTGATAATTACATTTGGTCAGGGAGATCATTCTAAGACTGTCTGATCTAGAGACAAATTACACGTGTCGTTAGACATTGTTTGTTACTGTCTCGGTGCCAAACATTGAGATATGGCTCTCTTTTGATCATCCGTCCGCTGGTTCACTCATTCATTAGGCTTGATTAAGTATACAAGAATCTTAATTACAACATCCATGTTTTAATTCTTGTCGAATATGCATAATTCCAGTCTGTCATGCGGCATGCTCGTGAGAGATCAAATTATGCCTATTTCTTTTTAATCCTTTGTTATTCAAACCAAAGGCATCAAGTGTTACAAAGATTCGCTTGTTCACCTTGTCAGGACCAATTTGAGTTGCTGTCCCTGCCACTTTCGTTCAAGTCTTCTTGTCTTTCTGTTTTGCACGTAGCTGGCTCGTTTTTAATCGCGCACCTTCCATAGCAATTGTTGAATCAAAAACCAGCCCAGCTGCTCTTACTTAAGGTGAAGCGCTTTAGTAAGCTTTAGCTCGTCTTTGTGTGAGCACTCTGATATCTTTAGCGCTGTATTGGGCTTATATATTAACGGCCTTGATAAATATTGCATTGCACTGATTTGGAGCTTCCAGTGCCGGGGGTGTGTGATCTGACCATCAGGCGCGCACGCGGATAGAAACACGGGTAGGGAAGTTTGTTTACTCGCGGAACGTGCTCGCAGTCGGGCTTAAAGACAGAGAGCGGAGGCCTGTGAAATAAACACTACTGCAAGAATTACGACTGTGATGTACGACTCTTTTTGCTCAAGCAATGGACTGAGCTGGTCGAACGGGCCTTGTTGCTGCAATGTTTGTGAGGAAAAAGGGAGCCATAGTCATGTACCACAGAGTCGATTCTCCAAGGCCCTCCGTCGAGCTGCACTCAAGACTCTGGCTTCATTAAAATTTTATATGCAACGCTTGGCCAAGGTCTATTTATGAAAATGTGCTTTCCGCTCCATGGAAAACACAAGACTGTAAGGAACCATGGGGAGGAATGTAAATCTAAGAGTGGAATTATATACACATACACAGCTTTCTCCATCCAAATGCATTTGACAAAATAAAAGCAACCAGTGTCACATTGAAATTATAGCTTCTTGTTTGACGTCTAAATGTTTTGTGGCTTCCACAGTGATGTATTATGTAGATTGTTTGATGAGAGCATATGCAAATCCTCATTTGTGGCCAGATGTGTCACATTTCAGTAGGCTGTACTGTCATGCGTACACACATTCACAGCGAAATCGTAAGGATTCACGACTTTTCTAAATTGGGCTAATTCGTATGATATCGTACGACGGCACTGGTATGAATTCGTACGATTTTCACTACAGCCAATGATGTCGCTGGACATGTTTCCATCTAATATGCGACAATTACATGCTTCTGTCACACAAAACAGCTTCTTATCAGTTTACACTCTGCTGATCAGTTAGGTTTAGATAAGTAATAAGCATGTCCCGCATTAGACATCCGGACATTTGCACATGATGAAATCCTACAAATTTATAAAATATATACCAATATGTGAATTTTCATGAGACTGGGTTGGTCATGCACATTTCAAGGAAAAAGTGACTCCTAATGCAAGAAATAACTGTTTAGCTAGTATGATTTCTCTTGTGTAGAGAAATACTGTACTGCTGCATTAGATGTTCAGCTCATATCAGGTCGCAGTGGTTCCTACATCGCTTTTGAAGTCCAGTTATATTTTATTGAGCCTGTTTCTCTTACGAGATTGTTGGCTTAATAGCTCTCAAATTAGCCAGTACTTTGCATTAGAACTTGCGTTTTTAAAGGTCTTAAAAAAAAAAAATTAGCTTGTAATGGCATGGAGCGGAACGAATCTTATTTGCGTAACAATCCTTTTGTCTTTTGGATTGAGCAGGAAACACTATAATAAAAACGATGGCCTCCCGTTTGTGAATTATTCAAATCATACAAAAATAATGTTACTGACGAGCACTGTCATGGGAACGGGCTTTATCACATGCATCCAAGTAACGCGGTTATAATATAATATACAATATTACATACAAACATTTTTACCTCTCATATGGCTGATTAAATAATTATATATTATTATATTAGCCTATATGTAGTCTGAATTATTTTATTTTTTTACTAAATTTCTATAGTTTTCTTCTCAATGTTGTTAATACATTGTAAGATATTATTATTAATATTATTATTATTGCCTAAAGCCTATTAGAACATTAAATAATCGCAAAAATGACCATTTAATATCAAATGTTTTGAGGGGGTTTTCTTTGTTTCACACAGATCCAGGGTGATTTTTTTTCGCACTCTTTGGGCAGTGCTATTCCCATTTCTTTGAGGATAATGACTGCATTGTGTTACTAACCTCCACTGGGGTGAAAGGACGAGGGCTCTTGTTGTACAACATGAACCATCCGTTCAGCAATAGGAAATAGGTTAACAAACACTTGCAAAAATCAATAGTATCATAACACGTCATATTTATCATTCATAAATAACGAGTTTTACGGGTGCAAAACCACCTGCTGAACACCGGAGAGAGCCCGGAAACTCTTGACATCCCTGGAATGAGTGACATTTCTCGACACAATAATGATTTTCGACTCCTATAATAATAGACATTAATAACTATGTTTATCCTCATACAAAAATAATGTTATTTATTGTTTTGTAAAATAATAGAATGAATGTTTCTCTTAATGGATGCCATGTGATTTCTTAATATAAGATGGAATAATATGGTAAAGGAACTGTAGGAAATTCCTCAGAATTGTTTTAAGCAGTCTACAGACAAGTCACATCTTAACATGAGTCATATCAGTTGCTTCGTTGTTATAGCGAACATCGCTTGCTTTAGCTTGTTCTATTCATTTGATAATGCATACATTGGTAAAATAAGAAATCGCTATACGCAGATTGTCAGGTAGGCTATATTTTACAACAGCAACATCAACCGTAGTAATAATAATAGTAGGCTTATATTATTATTATTATTATTATTATTATTATTATTATTATTATTATTATTATAAAGGAGTGACTGGTTGAATTTTTGTCTAAAACTAAAAATATTTGAAAAGACATATTATCGTATTGCTTTAAGATCAATGTTTCCTTTAAGGCCTAATATGAAAATATAATAATTTATGTTATGTTTAAATGACCCAGAATAATAAAGTAATTTCAAGGACACACTGCAGTAACTGAGGTAAGACGTGCATGGTTTATTGAAATTTCTGTCGCGTACACAGACACATCTAAACACACTTTCACAAATGAAACATGTGGTTTTCAAAATAAATTAAGCTTAAATAAATAAGTAAAAAACAAAAATCATCAAAGTCAGTAGAAATATAAATAGGCCCAACAAATCGGAATCATATCTACAAAGTGCAATGAATCGTTCCCATTTACAAACGTAATGTAGTCATAATAATAATAATAATAATAATAATAATAATAATAATAACATAAAAGCGAAGACATACAGTAGAGGGGCCAACTTTACAACATAATTATTCTAAATAACTTGATTGTCAAAGCATCGTTGAAGTGAAATTAGTTGAGACACAATGTGCTTTCTATCTAATAGAAAAAAAAAAAAAAAAAAAAAAAAAACTATAAGTCTAGATTTTATGCCCTATTTCCAAAACGACCATGGATGTGTCAAGACGTCAAGAGTCATGAGGTAGACACAGAAAAGTATACGAAGTATATCCGTGTGTACGTGCGTTCACCTGTGCGTGTTCTCTCTTATTGCAATACATCAATACGAATGAAAATGTAAAACTGTAAAAGAACACTTAACGCCTTGTAAACCATGCAATGGGTCACAGCAGAACTGTCGGGATTTTCTTCTGGAGCATATAGAATAACACTAAAGTTTATAGAATGGGACATCTTTTGCACAACAGTGTTTTTTTTTTTTTTTTTTTTTTTTATCCTTAAAAAACAGAATTTTGATGGTTCTTCACACAAAGAGGTGCAGTGTATTCACAGATATGTACACAGATCAATATAAAAGAGTTATTTTCAGTTAAGAGAATAATCATTATTATTCACTTCTCTTTTTGTACAATAATTGCAACGTTTCGTTGATGATTTTCCACTCTTCCAGAGCGTCTATTATCATGTCTTCTCCCTTCTGATATGTTGTCCTGACAAACTTTGGGATGTTCACGCGCAGCTTCCATTCCTTGATTGGAAGCATTTCGTCTCAGGTCCGAAGAGTTTTGTCGATAATGTCTATGCACTCATATGTCTGATGATTGGATTTATTGAAGTGGTACATATTTCTGGTCTAGTGCGTGGCCGAAAACTTCATCCTTTTCTGCTTTTGCCTTTGATTGCAAAACCACACCCGGACCACGTTTTTTTTCAAATCCAGTTTCTCGGCAATGGCAGCTATTTTCTCCGACGACGGTCTGGGCTGGACGGCAAAGTAAGCCTCCAGCGAGCGCTTCTCGGGAGCAGCGATTGAAGTGCGTTTTCTCTTTTTGTCCCCACCGTTGAAAATCTCTGGCTTGGCCATTTTTTCTCTCTGAGCCCTCTCCGCCTCCTCTAACCACGCTTCGAGGATGGGCTTGAGGGCCACCATGTTATTGTGAGACAAAGTGAGGGACTCGAACCGACAGATAGTACTCTGACTCAGGCAGCCGACCCCGGGGATTTTCAGATTGGCTAAAGCCGAGCCCACGTCGGCCTGCGTGACCCCGAGTTTGATCCGCCTCTGCTTGAAGCGCTCGGCGAAAGACTCCAGTTCCCTGGGATCAGGCTCGGAGTCTCCACCGACGCCTAGAGAGGTGTGGGAGCCCAGGCCGTGCGGGTGCATGTTCATACTTTGCGGGTGGTGGTGGTGGTGGTGCTGCATGTGGTTAATTGCGGACATGTGCGAGTGCGGGTGGGAAGCGGTGGAGCAAACGTCGGAGCCTGGCATGCCTCCGAGGGAAATGCCGGCGGTGAGGTGGTCGAGCAGGTCGCCCTCCAGGCCCTGCGTCGGCTGGTGGTGGTGGGGATGATGGTGGTGTGAGGTGAGCACAGACGGGTGATGAAGGTGCCCGGAGGAGGACGTGGGCGTGCAGGTCATGCTCGTCATGGTGTGGTAAGTGGCGTCTGGCTTGAACGGATGGCTCTTTTGAGCGATGTCCACCGCCGCCAGCGCCTCGGCTCTCTGGAGCAGGGTCTCATCAAAGCCGGCAAAGATATTACCCTGCAGCTATATGACAGAGAGCAAGCATAAGTTTCCAGCAAGTCTCAAATGTCCAAATCATATAGCAGAAAACTCTCAACCTAGTCTTGCAAGCAGTTAGAAACATCACTGTTTGTTTTTTGAGTCAAGTCAGTTAAAGTGGGCCACTTTTTGGCAATCATCTACAGAAGCATAACAACTGTGTTCTGTTTTCTCTTGACATTTTCTGTTGAAAACATGTAAGAGAATAAAACAATTGTCGCAAAAACTATTCTGTTGAGAGAGGGTGATCATTTTGGAAATAGACCTTATGCGATTTATTCCAACAAAATTTATAAAAAGATTATGCGCCCAGATGTAAAAGTTTTGATCGCTATAGTAACAATGCTAATGACTCGGATGACAATGAATCGCAAACTAGGAAAAGAAGTCGAAATATTTCACTTACCGAGGGCGTGGGCAGACATGCTCTCCGGATGGCTTCCGAGCTGGAATGTAGAGGTGTGTATTTAGGCTCGTGCAAAATCGGATGCATGCTAAAAGGCTGTTTGCTATTCATGGACATCATTATGCCAGAGGTGAGAGAGGGTCGTTTCTCGTCTTCCTCGTTTATCTCCGTTGTGCCTCAAAAAGGCTACACTGTCTAGCTTGGAGCGAAGAGAAAAACAGAATGACAAAAAGTGTAAAGGTACTATGCCTGGCAGATGTTCTGTTCTGGCCGAGCTGTAGCCAGTCACGAGCTGTCAATGTCTGTGAGACAGTAGGAATTTAGGCAGGCACCTAAAATATAACGCGGTCTCCTTTAGCCCCGCCCATACAGGTACAGACCCCGCCCACCCACTATTACAGTACCCTCAAATGTTATTGGTAAGTGTGGGACCTGAACACGCCTCTGGGGTTTGTTGTCCCATTCCCCATCCTGTGCGTCGGAGCAGAGAAGGCGTGGTCCAGCTTCTGATGCTTCCCCTCCCATCGCGTGTTTTCATTGGTGCTGTGATTTTGACAGGTCGCACCAGATTGGTTGTGTCGAACACGGTGTGATCTCTCAGTGCACATGCTCTTGTTTTAAATATGTCACTTCAGCTATGAGTTGTAACATGTACAATCCTTTTGGGAGGATGGTTTTTATTTGTCTCCCTTTATAAACTGTATGTTATTTATTTTTTTCAATCAAAGATATACAGTATTTCTCTATTTTTTTAAAGAAGTATTCATGCTGTTGAACATGTTTTTGTTTTCCATTGCAAGTTTATTCATAAAAACAAATTTCTCTATACTTTGCCCAGAAGTCTTTTTAATTGAAATATTCTATATTATAAAATCTCTTAAACTCTCTTATAAAGAATAACACATTTCTTAATTATATACCATGTTTTTTCCTGATTTTCATTTTAATATTGCATATTTCTTTTTAATGTATTATAATTTACGTATATTAATGTATTTTATATATATATATATATATATATATATATATACATATCACTTGTAATATAATTTAAAAAATCTCTCTCTGCTTTTTCCCCAATTCAGTGCCAGTTGTTCTTTGTTTGTGTAGTATGCAAAAAAAAAATTAAAAAAAAAAAAACTGAATTGTTTTGAATCCTCATTAAATGAATCAAATTATTCACACTGAATTTTGATAATTAATGACTTTGTCATTTATCTATCAAAGGTAGGTATTTCAGGTATTTATTAAACATTTATTAAGTTTATTTTAACACAGTGTAGCAAAATTGCAACATTTGTTTTTACAGCAATTAAATACATTTTAATTTAAAATGGTAAAAAAAAAAAAAAAAAAAAAAAACTACACGTAACAGTGGCTGGCACTACTGTATTAACAAAAGTTTTGGTGTAAAATAAAATTAAAATATATATTTAATGTCACAGCTTGGTAAAGTCACACAATCGTCAACTCAATGTGACTTAAAATGTGCTTAAAAATCAAGATTTTTCCATAGACAGCCATTGTTTTCTGAATTCACACAAAGTTCACCCTTAAAAATCTAGATTGTTTTAATCAATGGCTTTCTAAAACCCCTATCAAGGTGGGGAAAAAAGTAAATATATATAATCAATCTCTATGCTTGAGTCTCTGAGGGTTAATTCATCTGTAAGTCATAATAGTGACTTTATAAGTGGTTGTACTAAAAATAATTATTATCACTCTGCTTTTCTATGTGAAACTATGCACTACTGAATGTGATGCATTTTTTTTTTTTTTTTCTCCATATGGCAAGCCTTAACATGAATTAATTATTGTTCATTTACTTTGTGGTATGAACCACAATATGGATTCCCAAATACAGCATAAACAGGCTGGAATGAATAAGAGCACATGTACTGTACGATTAAATATTGATCAAAAATGAAGTTCAAACAAACAAGAACAGTCAACCAAAGATCAACATTAACAAATGAAACTGGCACCAGTTGACCACCTTCCATTTACATGTATTCATTCATATCATAAATACCAGCTTTGGTGGTTAAATTTAAGATGAAATATTTGCAGCTGAAAGATAGACCGTCTTGGCTCCTTCACGTAGTAAAGCTACTTGGGAACTTCACTTGAATTTAACTACTTTATCCACACCTCTTCTAAGTGGGTTGTGTGTTAAGCAGGTTTTGTTGGTAGTGCATGCAAGCTGCTCTAGTTTGGCTTGTGTAGAGCCCAAATATCTATCACTCTAATTGGTGCTGAAACCCCAGACATTGACAATAAAGGCCCACAATGGCAGGAATCATCTCTGTGAGTGTGACTCGGAAACCTGAGATGCAGACGCAGATAGCAACATCGTCCCCTCGTGCCTTGCTCTCCGGCAAGGTCTTGGCACCCACTCATCAAATATGCATCAATGCTGCCATCTCTCCCCCAGCAACCGCTGTCATTGGGGACTCCAAATGCAGAGGGATGGACAGAGAGGCACAGTGAAAGAGACAGAACGGAGAGAAAGAGTCTGAAAAAGAGAAGAGGGCTCAAAGAGTGAGCTGATGGACATGCGGCCATGACTATACAACCCATACTTGTTGAATCTGTTGAGTTATTCCAACACCTGTCTACATCCCTCAATTCCTTCTTTTTATGCCAGGCTTGCCAGCTTTGAGCTTCTGTCATTTTCCTGATGAATTTTCTGAAAACAAGCCTAGGGAAGAGCTTGATTATTGCTAATGGAACATTTTCCTCAATGAATATTAATGCTGGAATGTGGAATTGTTTGTATTGGTGGTTAGAATTCGTGCTCCAGTTGATAAGTTGTGAAAATGAGTGTTATTTTCCATCAGATAGGCATATTTTACAGAAAAGGGTAAGAGAGCACAGATCTGTTGGACTGTTGTGTGTTTTGTTGATGTATGTTTCATCTGGGGTGTCAGGCTCAAGAGATCTGTTTTCAGTTGCACTCTTATAAATCAGATTTTCAGATCTCACTCAAAAGTTCTAGCCAGAATTTTTCATACAGGGCCATTTCCATCATTATAACTGAGGGGCACATGTCCCCGTCTTTTCTAGAAATTTCCAAGTTCATCTCCACAAAGATTTATTGTGGTTTATAGATATTGGAGAGCAATGAACAAATTAGGTTCTTTCAGGAAACTACAGTGCAACATTTAACATACATCCAAGGAGGCTACATGTAATGATACAGTTATAACTAGTTAAATAGCTATCTAAGCCAGTTAGTCACTTTTACCTACATGCCAATAAATCACATCTACTGTATAACACTAGGTTACAAATATGAAAATTGGATTCAATATGACAAAATCAAAGAAAGTAATCCACAGCAAATTACTAACTACTCCTCAAGTACTGTATCTGATTACTTCACTGATTACTTCATCAAAAAATAAAAACGTTACTGATTACTTATTTTAAGTGTTTTTCAAAGAAACTTTTTTTTTTAAGCTCAACAAATTAAATTTTGTTTTATTTCCTCCATGCTCATTGTCACAAGCAAGTCAGTTATTCACTCGTATATCCCTTAAAATCACTTATTAGGGGGCTTGTTATATTTCTCGTAAAATTCTCATTATATTTCTATTATTTTTTTAATGTGTTATCCAAAAAATTTGCTTAAAAATTAAATGTCAGTAACAGTAATCTGATTACATGAATTAAAAATATGATGCATTACACTAATTTTTTTTTGCTTGCTTTGTAATCAGATTACATCCAAAATTAGTTATGACTTTATGTTATCAAATTAATATTAATGAGCTAATCTAATAAGGTTAATATGCTTATATTCTGATAAATAAAACATATTTTGGAATAAAATTAACAGAGTACCATTTACCTCCATGCCACTATCAGGATTCTGATTTCTCCACTTTTTTATCCATATTCCTTGGCTTGTGAGGTTCTGGTGGCATTGTCCCCCACAGTTTAAAATGGCCCACATTTTGAGCCCATTTGTTATGGATCTGCTGCCCTCAACCAACTTTTTATTGGATGCTGACCATTGGAGTAGAGTCAGACTATGTTTATGTGTGTGTCTATGTGCACCAGGGAGTATGGGTGTGGTGCAGTATCTCTGAAGAGACAGTGAAAGCAAGACATCACCACAAGTAAATATTTCTGGTACGTTAAGCAAATGGACAAACTCCTCAGTGTGCACATGAGCGCATGTATACCTCACTTTCCTTTTTATCCTCTTCTTTTTTCCATTCTTGCCCCTTCAAGCCTCCCCACCCTTTCGTGATTGGTGAATTATTGATAGCGTGTAAAATCTAACATTGTAGATGTGTGACCATTCACCAAATCAGCGGGTTCACACTGTGGGGCAGCCAATGGAAAGGGGTGTCTAAGCACGCACTTTAATGTAATTGCCTTTAGGGTTCCTGGTAAATATTTTATTGTCTGCCAGCACAAATTAAAGGTACAAAGTTACAGAAAGAGGGTGATTCCTTGCTCCAAATCTCTGTGGAAGATCATGTCCTGTTGCTTGTCATTTGCCTTTCAGTTCACCTGGCACCTAGGTACAGTACCAAAGAACTCTACTCTTATTATCTAGTCCAGTCTTAACCTCAAAGAATGGTGCTAAGGTGCAAGATACACACCTGGGAAATAAGGAGGATTCAGTTGAGATAAAATACAAGCTGGCATGTGCCTCAGAGAGCTGTGTAGTGGTTCTAAGGGTTCGTTGTGGTTCCGTTCACTGAGGCTGAAAAAGCTTTTGATTTAAGAGATTTTGTTGGAATGAAAAGGAAAAGGAGGGGTGGGTGGGAAGACTCATACATTGCCAGTCAGAGAGGAAAGCAAGCAGAAAGATGGGACAGAATGTGAACAGAAAAACTTCATTACCTGATGGGGCAGTGGCCAAAAAGTCATTAAATATGAATGGCGACCAACACAGATGGTAAGCTGACCTGGATGGGATGTGAAGCATCGGTGGGAAGATTTGTTTTTCTGTTCCACACTTAGAGAACAAATTCTCAGGTTTAGGTGTTTTTATCCTCAGGGATTTCTGTCTGTTTTTGGTGGTCCAAATTAAATTAAACTACTTACCTTTTGGCATTGGACTCTCACCTTTCACTTTATGCTTCATCGTAGATCCAATCTGTGTTTTGTCTTACTAACCTTTTCTAGGCCACAAAGTGTAATATCTTTGTTTAGATTGCTCTCCCTTTCTCGGATTCCTTCCTGGTTGCTGATCTATCTCCTTTTTGTGCCCTAAAGTCATTCACTTTGCACCATTCTGCTGTTACCTACTGTTTGTCGTCTGAACGGGATGAGCCGCACTGAGTCTGGAAAAGCATGGATCAATAGATTAACTGAGTGGTTATGAATTATGCAGAAGAGCCCTAAAGCAGTTGGACGTAAAGAGCTTGTGTTCTTGAATTGGCGTGTAAAAGCTAAGTACAGGCCTGTTTACTTGTTCCTCAGCATGCTGGGTGCTGTGATGCAAGACCCCCCCCCCCCGGGACCTAAGTCAGGTAGAAGCAATGAGATTGTATTGACACTTACGATTTGAGACTAGCTCAGTTGGAAAAGAGTTTTTAATTTCAGTTATTAGATCTACCTGGGATTCATTTGTCTTCGTATGTGCTAGTAACAGGTTGGTTTGCTTGAGCATGCATTGATGGTTCAACATGATCAAACGGGAAGTCGACATGTTGCTACCAAATGTTCCGGTACCCTGACATCGAACTTATTTTGTTGAGTTACTGACAAGCTCCATCCCCCAGCAGAAATATTTACATCAATGCAAATACTGTATTTTTACTTTTCAGCTTGTTGCATGGGCAGCCTCGGAGACATGGGTTCTGGTCCTGTAGCAACCAGGAAGTAATCGCATTTATGTAATCAATGATAAGCATGATTCTAAGGTTGCATTTTCCCACTAAGATTACATTTTTACTCCACTGATGGTTAGGTTTAGGGTTGGTTTGGGTTAGGGTGTATGGTTAATAAAAAACGCATTACTGCTGACTGTATTTCTTCATTTACTACTGAAAACAACTGGCTTTTGGAGTCACGCTATGGACATTTAATCCAGAAACTGAAGCTCATACATGCCCATTCATTCACCGACACTTCCAGCTTTGGCCACTGAGGGCAGTGCTTTGAATTTCGGTAAACATCGACTGATTTCTGCTGCACAACGTCCGACCAACTGTTGCCAAATTCACAGTGAGATCAGTCTGGATGGTAAAAGCGATAACACATTTGTTGACTAGAGCCTTGTCAAGGCAGCACACAGAGAGTTTGCTCTTACAGCTCTCCCTTTGAATCAAACCTCTGAGGAGGCAGATACAGCAATAGCATTAGCTTAATATTCCACAGAGCATATCATTTTACCTCGACATTTGCATACAATCAAACTTGGCATCGCTTATGTTTTTCTTTGTTTTACAAGAACTGACAACAGTAATACAAAGGAGCGAAAAAAGTAAACAAGCAAAATGCTATATTAATGATATGTAAATTTTAGTGTAGTTTTAGTCTACAGCATTTCAGGACAGTGCAAAGAAAGAAATCTTTTATTGTTACTTCCACCACCTTCAAAACTTCTAGCTCATTTTATGTGCAACTGATTTCCAGTGAACAGGGGTGGCATATTGAGACAGATGTGTCGAATGACTTTTACATAACTGCCAACTGCTCATTCAGAAGCCAAAGTAGATCCTGTGAAAAGAGGAAGAGGGCCAAAAACCAAAGCATTTGTCTTGGATCTCCTTTCTTCTTTATTTATTGAAATATTAATGTATTTGCTTGAGGCCAAGTGTGTTTATGCGTGCCGCTCAGAGCGTTGACTGAAATGCCGACTGATGCTTTCTTATTGATTATTTTGTATTTTTTTTTTTTTTTTTTTTGTGGGTTTATCTGTCTAAGTAGAGGCCGCCAGTCACCCTAGCACCCTCCCCGTTCGCCTAGTCCCACTGCTTCAGCATGCGTTCCTCTAAGTCCTGGCCCCATTCCTCTGCTTCGTCTGCCCTTGTTACACTCCTCAAATGGAGGCGTTTTAACTCAGCAAGCAAGGCGCATCAAATACTTCAAAGGATTGCTGTATTAATTGTTGATTTGTTTGGTGTTTGCTGTAGTGGAGAGCATGTGTAAGGAATGGGGCAGACATGTTGGAGTCTTTATTATTTGAGTAATGTGCAGGTGTATGAGGAAATAAAGAAAGCCAGAGAAATGGTGAAAGACTTTCTATTTTCAAAACCTAGCCTTCCAACTGGAGAATTTAAAGGGATAGTTCACCCAAAAATGAAAATTCTGTCATTATTTACTCACTCAAATGGCACTCTAAACTGACTTCCTTTCTTCCGTGGAATACAAATTGAGGCATCATACAAAAAATCGAGGCGTGTCTTCACCATATATATATATATATATATATATATATATATATATATATATATACTGTATATATTCAGCGCAGTCTCAAAGATGGAGTCTCAAAGTCTCCCTCTGTGTCAGGTTTCTCATTTATGAAAGCTCAACAAGAGGATCCTTAAAGCCCCAGATCAGACGGGACATGTGAGGAACAGCCTGAGGTTGTGAAGAGAGGGTGCTCTTCGTAGCCTAATCCTGTTAGCACTGTGAGGAGGAGGGAATGGGATCACAATGGCACCCCATCCTGCACCAGCTGGGGTCCCGAATGCTCTGTCCCAACTCAAACCCACCCCCTGTTCCCTGGAGATTTCGAGAATCTGCTCTTCAGTGTTCCTCACTGTGTTGTGCTACTCAATGAGCCACCTGCAAACACCCTCACTGCCATTACCTCTAGACAGAAATGGTGCTACATGTGGACTGGGGTGATTAGGCATCTGTGTTGTGAGGAAGGCAATCAACTGTTCATACTGGAAACAGTAAGAAAAGCGAACCCAAAGTGTCTACCTCAATGGATAAGGAAGATGACTAGATTAGGAGACAAGTGTAGATAATCCTGAATTTACCTGGGAACAGTGTGCCCCATGGTTTGCATTATAAGGTCTAGTCCAAAGGTTAAAAGTATAATGTTTACATTTCCAAGATCAAGATCCCAGGACCAAACCAATGCAGATTGTCCTTCAACTTTTCAAGGGACTCCTGTGGTATCTCCTCTAATGAGAGAAAAGAGTAGAACATTCATAGAGATATACATATAGGCCAAAGCATATTTCATCTTCAAGAAATAGTTCACCCAAGAATTAAAATCTGTCAACATTTACTCACCCAAATGTTGATCCAATGTCAATTGCTTTCTTCCATGGAACACAAAAAGAAAAATTTGATTAAAAAAAATCACATCTTTTCACCAAATAATGAAATGACTATTGATGTAAACAATAATTTGTTTGTTATTGTTTACATCCTTGAAATGGTCAATAGAAATGCTTTAAATTTGTTGCATTTTTTGCATAATGTGCATGAATTAAGAGCAAAGCCAAGAAAAATATATGCACATTAGTGTACTGACCTTATTTTCCAGCATCCTCCATTAGGGCTTGAGCCTAAACTTTACAATGAAATCTCAAGCTGTGGGGTATTCATGTCACCATAGTACAAAGCCTCTCCATATCACTTTCTCACACCAGATACCACATTTACACTCTAGAGGTTCTTTCAGCTCTCACCCTTTAACCTCAAACCTAGCTTAACAAATGCTGTGGTTGGAAGCATTTACCTTAGTTTAGGGCTTTTTGGTGTACTCACTCATTTTCTAACCAGTTATGTTTGTCCTAATTCAGTACGTTTACATGCACTTTAAAAGTTCAATTTCATTCAGAATATAATTTGTCTGTTTTTCTAAATGTCATCTTAACACTTTAGTCGGACTAAAATCATACAGTTAAATTTTTCCAAAGTTATACTAACAGACCTAGATAATACAATTGTAGCTCGACCTCGTCCAGCATGTGTACACGTTTATTGGACCACAATACTCCAAAAAAATGAAATGACAAACAACACACATTTTTACGCATTTATACTTATGTGCTGTCAGGTGCACTCGCTGCGCTGCCAAAGTCCCTTTTAAAGCAAGTCAGTCCAATCGACGGCCATCTTGGGAATGCTTCCCAGGCAGCTATTTGCTATGGAAGCAAGCAGCATGCAAGGACAGCTTCTATCTACTTGAATGGGGATAGACTAAATCTCCAAAATGGTTGGTCAAGATTACGAACAAACATTTTTAAAAATAGCAGTAAAATCTGACAACAATGGTATCATAAATAGTGCTACTTTAGCTCAGATCACATTAAGAAACGCAATTTTTCTGGCTGGTCCAGTTAATGTGCATGCACATTCTCAAGTTAACTGACAGGCAATGTCTCTATCTAAATTGCGATTGGCTCTTTTACCTGTAAGGCGGGACTTCCTTTTGTACATCCGCCATATCGACCTTATTTTTCAGCGTGACTAGGGCAATTATCCACCTTGAATGGGGACCTCTTCCGGAATAAGCCACCTCCAGCTACTGTATTTTAGCAATACAAAAATGTAGCTTTATATTGCAGGCTGGCAATATATGTCATCATATTATTATCATTAATTATTATTTTAATGAACACATTAGTTTGCAGCACAAATAGATTTACCGTTTATAGCATTTTGCCATTGTTTCATCACACACTGTTGCACAGGCAGGATTAATTTTGAAATATAGAAAGAGAATAATGAATAAATGGAGGTTTAGATTGAGATATGAAAATACTGCATCGTCACGCTCTCGGTAAAGTAAAAAGCAGATTTTATTATCGTCTCTTCAATACAACATACGGCAACAAGTGAATGATCTACTTACTCTTTTACTGTAAATGCTGATGTTAGAAAATTATCAAACATTGGCATATTATTCTGCTGTACATCTTGTGGTTGTATAATAGTTTATAAGCCAATATCACTCAACTCTGGTCTTATTATACTTCTAGTTATTTACATTGCGGTCAATGACAGCTGAACTCTGTCACACTTGCCGGAAACGCAGCCTCTTGCTTACTTCCGCATTGAAAAATACGGTGGATTGGGCATTCTAATTTCTCCCATTCATTGTAATACAAGTGCTCCATCTCAGCTAAGCATTCTCTGGCTGAGGTCCTTCTTTCAAATATTCGATTACGCATTGTGTAATGTTTACATGTTGGACAGACCAATAAAGACTTGCTTGACTAGCTTGACTCTGCAAACACCAACTGTAGCTTGATTATAGATACGCATGCTAACATATTGAGTGATATCAGTAAGCGTGATGAAGTTTGTCCTATGTAAAGGCAGCAACAGTCCTCCTGGAGGCAAAGCGTTCATACCTGACATTGCACAGTGCAGCGGGACACCGCTCTCATTACCACAACAATGAAATAATTATGAATGCCGCTGCGAGACTTCATCAGAGGAATATCTATTGTATTATTTATTCAGTCCCCTGGTTCAGGGAGAACACATATAAACTTCCAGCCAGGCTCTTCCCTATGCACTCTCTCCTGTCTGCCTTTCAAAGCGGTGCTTTAGTCCTGCCGTTCTGTTCCTTCGTCTCTCCAGGCCCTGGGATGCTTTGCTTAGAAAATAGCTCTGAAATGCAGCCATGGCTGACTGTAACTCTCTCAAAGGACTATTGCAGTTTTTACAGTACCACTTGGAGGACGTTTATTCATCAGTAAGTGGTCAATACTCTGATGGTTACATGGCTACAAGCAATTGCTCAATGTGGAGCCAGTTGCCTTCAGATGGCAGGCCAAACCACAGGCCCAGTCAAGCCGCGAAGACCGATGGCTGGAGAACTTTTGCTGTATTAAAGAGAGCAACAACTCCACAGCAAGAGCATTGAGAACAGCAACACTTACACACAACAGGTGAGTAAAGCCTTCAAACTTGCTGTAAGGGCTCAGAGAAAGGGAGTGAATGGCATCTCTGATCTTGCATGTAGTAAGGCTTTTAACTTGAGGTGCAAAAGTGCGTGAGGTACACTTGTGCCCTGTTTGTTTTGCTGGTGTGCCGTCCTGAGTAATGGTGAGGTTGCACGGGTGATGGTTGTGAGCGCACATCACAGCATCATAAATAATGCAGTGCCTGCTTGGCAACGCCGTGGCTGATGCTTGGCAACTTCTGAAGCTATGTGGCTTTGGGAGATGGGAGAAAGTGGGTGCAGAGGGCGGAGTCCTGCAGGTGCTCTGCTCCGTTTCTCATCTTTCTCATCCGTTCATCTGATCCTGTTTTAGGAGAGGGCTCAGGTACTGAGCAGATGCCCCTCCTCCTCAGTCGGCTACAACAGAGGAGGCCTTTGTTACCTTACACTGTAACATCACATATGAAGGACTGGCCAACACACTTCTACCAGCTCCAATGAAATTCACCATGTTATTATAGCTTAAAGGCAAAGTTTACCCAAAAATGAAAATTCTGTCATCATTTAATTACCCTCATGTTGTTTCAAACCCATATGACTTTCCTTCCCATTTGACAGCATTTGTGGCATAATTTTGATTACCAAAATGATTTTTTTTTTTTTTTTACTATTTTGACTGGGTTACAGTGAGGCACTTACAATGAAAGTGAGTGAGGTAAATTGTAAATGTTAAAATATTCACTTTCTCAAATGTATAACCAAAAGACGCAACCAGTATGCATGTTAATGTCATTTTAGTGTGATAAAATAACTAACCTTTTCTGTGTAAAGTTATATCCAGTTTTACAACTTCGTTGCCATGACGATGCAATGCCGTAAACACGAAACAACGATTTAAACAACTTTACATTTTCAAATAATACAAGTTTTAATAGAAGAATTCATTTAAGTGCTTTTAATACATTTTAAGCTTCACTTTTCTGCGTTTTAAACACTCAAATTGGCCTCATTCACTTCCATTGTAAGTGCCTCACTGTAACATCAATTTTTGCTTCTTTTTTTAACAAAAGGAGTCGTCTATTTTTTGTTTTGTTTTGTTTTGTTTTTTGTGGTAATCACATTGTCACAAATGCTGTTGATTGAGCTTAACTTCTATTGAACCCGAAATATTCCTTAAAGTAAGAAAATAAAAAAAATAAAAATACATTTCAAGTAAATCAAATAAATTCTGATTGTCTTTTTTGTTTGTTTGCTTTTTTCTTCTAAAGAAACAGTGCAGTCCAGTCCTATTGGAATTACAATAATTACGAAATGTCAACCTGTTTAAAGTTTTCATGTCTTTGCAGACCTCAAAATTACAACTAAGAATTCTATGAAATCTCAGATTTGACAGAACCAATATGACAGTGGCCTCAACAGTAGGTAGTGAAACATTTTCCTGTTTCATGTGCCATTTTATAATGCCATTGTTACCCGAAGTGCTTTCTTTGTTTTTCTTTCCATTTTGCAAAAACATAGAGGGTGAATTTATGTAGTTATAAATATTTTTCTGTTATCAACAACAAAGTCTTTTTGCCATTATGAGTGTTGCCATAGAATTGAATAACTTCAGATCCGAGGCTCTGAGTTGAATCTCCGACTTGCCATCTCGTAATCACAGTCATTCTGACATGATGTGAACGCACCAATAACGACCAGTAAAACCTTTCTCTGATAGATGAATACAGTTATCATGTTTGGATTTGTGACTCATGGAATTACACATAATCCCCCTTCACTTTAAGAAGTGCAGTGATGTGTGACATAGTTCCCTTTTATGATGCTGTAATACTCTGGAAATCAGTTAGTGGAAATACATGTGGCTGACTGTGTGGGTTCAGGAAGTGTGGTTCTGCAGTTTGTAAGGATGGGAAATGTGGGGTCTCCCACCTCCCAAACCCTCCAACCTCAGTCCAGGGCCCTTGCGCTGTGGTCGATTTTCTGGAAGCATTGGCGCATCGGGCCAAGGTGTGCAGCTGAAAGATTAATAGCTTACCACCTTCCCTGATTTGTTCATGTAAATTATTAACCATCACCTCATTATCAATTATTCAAATATCAGACTTTGTTCTTTTTTCACAATCTCTCATTCACAGAAAGAATTGTAGTCTCTCTTTTCTTTTTTTTTTTCTTTTTTTTTTTTGCTATCTATTTCAGTCCTTTTTTTTAGATTTCTCAGTGGCTTGTGTAAAGCTGGTGTAACTTGTAAATAGTTCTGTTCCGTCGTTTCCATCTTCTAAAACATGATCAATACTTCATGGTGTGACAGCAAATATGGTAGCAGGGTAAGTAATGCTCCTGGGGCTGAAATGTGCTCCTCTTCAACAGCTTGATGAACTTCAGCACAATACATTCTGAATGTGCTGATGCAAGCTATCTATTATAGAAAACATCTCTTCCCTTACAAAAAATTACAACAAATATGCTGCAAATTTGCCACTCGTTATTTATAACTTGCCATGAACTCTCGATTTTTGTAAAGGTTACTGATGTTACTGACTGGAAAAGTGAATTTTTTTAATACGCATTATTTAAGTTGGTGAAATTCTAGAGTGATGGCGTCTTTGTCTCAGTCCAGATATGTAGATAGTTACACTCAATGGCCACTTCATTAGGAACACCTGTAGATCTACGTATTCATGCGATTATCTAATCAGCTAATCGTGTGGCTGCAGTGCATAAAATCGTGCCGATACGGGTCAGGAACTTCATTTAATGTTTACATCAACCATCAGGATGGGGGACAAAAATGTGATCTCTGTGATTTAGACCGTGGTTTGATTTTGGTGCCAGAAGGGCTGGTTTGAGTATTTCTGTAACTGCTGATCTGCTCTCTCAGGTGTACATTATAAAGTGGTTGGTGAGTGTAATATGACAACATATATGTACGTAACTCACTCATAAATGTCTTATGAATAGAGGTGCAACCGCCATTCTGAGAATGCATTGATTTGAATGAGCAGTTACAATGTATCTGAATGGAACAGAACACAAGTCATACACATATGCACACACATGCATACAGTACAACCTCCTACTTGTTTCTTAACATAGAAAATGAACAAACCATATAGTCCCCAGGGGAAGTTGACAAGTATGAATATCTGTGTTAAATCTTACTTAAACACTGTTTAACATTTAACCATTATGTTTCAACATTTGTCTAATGTTAGATGAAACGCATGGATATTCGACTTCAGGCATATTTTTCTTTTCTCTATATCACCTTACCTGCTTTTCCTGTTATCCTCACATGTATTCTTCTGAGAAATGGCAAGGAATTTCTCTTGAGGGAAACTTCAGGGGTGCTTTGGGCCACCCCTGTCAAAATGGTGCAAGTTTATGTGCTGTTAACTAACGTCACCCCTCTTCTTTCAGCACACCCGCCAATTTAAAGCGTTTATGATGTCAAGAGTAGCTTCATGTATTTTGCATGACATTTGCTGTTTCCTGTGATGGTGCCTCTTAGGTGAAGACAGATACACAGAGGGATAACAAACCACCACTTTCATTCTCGTTACATCTCAGAGACAGGCAAGATGGAGGGAGGGAGAAAAAAATAAATTTTAGTGGTACACCCTCATATCTATCTATCTATAGTATCTATCTACAGTATTTATCTATCTATCCATCTATCTATCTATCCATCATCCATCCATCCTCTAGTAAAACAGTAAAACAACTTTATTATGCCAAAGCGTTGGTAATGTACATACAGTACATGCACATTTATAAACATACACATGCAGTTTAAATGACTGAAAATAAAACATCTAAAAATAAAATATAAAAAATAAAAATAGAAAAGTTCAAATAAAGCTTATTTTGACATTTTTAATAAAGGATTTCATGCCTGTTGCATGGCATTTGTCATTTTTCTGTTTCACTCTCATTTCTCGTTATTTCTCTGTCTGTCTGTGTCTTTGCATTCTCTTTCTCTCTCCCTGTCCCTCTGCATTAAGAGCTGCCCCGGGGCATGCGAGCAGGGCTGGAGGGAGGGAGGGGTGGGGAGGTCGGTTAAGAGCTGCCATTTAAATAAGCGTTTACAGAGAGGAAGAGAGCTGGGGGAGGAGTACCAGAGTCAGAAAAGAGAGCGCGAGAGATAGAGGGAGAAAGACGGAGAGTGAGGGTGAATGGGGGGGGGGACAGTCGCTTTAATGTGTCTCTGATCTCTCGCACCAGTCCACAGCTGCTGCAGCAGCAGGCTGCCCTGCTCGGCCATATGTTGCCTGCGCTGCTCCAATTATCCTCCCTGGAGCAAGGGCCCACTCGCAGCCTGTGTGGCTGGCCCGCCGGGGTCGGCTACTGTTTCAGCATAGCTCTCACTGCTGTCACTGTGCTCGCACCTAGAGCTGCCCCCATACGCACGCACGCACGCACACATCTCTCTCTGTCTCTCTCACACACCCCATCAGTGCCTGATGATTTGAACATGGGCTTTATTTCAAGCCAATTTTGTACAAACAAGTTATTTTAAAAATCATCAAAACAATTGATGGGAATAATGACTTGCTGTTGTCTTTTGTGGTTTTCATAAATTACAGAACAAAGTATTTGATTTGATTTAAATGTATTTTAATGTATTTTATTTTATTTTTGAGGGGGCATCATTGGCAGTCCAAACTCAGTATTTTTTTCATAAGTGTAAGGCCCGGGTATACTTTGTTTCTCCGCATTCTGGATCAGACTGCGATCGGTCAACTGTGTTGCCTTTCAAAGTATACTCTTTTGACCACAAGTGAATACGAATGCGTTCGACGCAGGCGCACTATGACTGCTTTGTGATAGTCTTTTAGTACAGTCAATGGCAGGCACATGCGTCAACAATGCATACAAATGAGAACTGTTCACATACCGATAAAATCTGGGGCCCACGCGGACAATCAGCGCAGATTGTGCTAATGACGAAATTTGCATCACCCATACTGTTAGCATTCCAATCATCAGCACGGACAACCGAACTATACTTTGACTTTAAGATGTGTTGGTAAAGTTTTAATTTAGCATGTAAGGGATCCCAGGTTCAAATCCAGACGTAAAATAATTTATTCAAACAACACCACCAACAAAAAAAAAAAAAATTGCAACTAAACTTGACAGCCAGTCATTACCTTGCATTTCCATCAAATGTAAAAGAGCAACTCTGACATTTTGATAATCCACCAAAAAAAATAAATAAATAAATTTCAAGGGACATGAGGATGGGTACATGATGACAGAGTTTTCTGTTTCACGCAAATGATTTGCAGGAGGTGCAACTTGGTGAATTTTGCTGCAGCATTTTAAACGAAACCTTTTTTTACCTAAAATAATCATGTAATTTAATTAAGAAGAACTTAATTAAGTTGCATTCAAAATCTACTTGGCTCAGAATCTGAGGGGGCAGAGTGATTTTTGAGACTACAAAATATTTAAAAAAGGATTAATATAAAGTGTTAAAGGTGATGACTTAATTAATAAAGAAACTCCAGGAGTTTTGCATCATACTGTGGTATGATGCAAATCTCCACGAATTTCTTTGCAAGTGTTATATTACAATAGAATTTGCTTGAAATGAAATCACAAGACACGAAACTCATCAAGTAATGACCTGGCCAATCCTAGGATATCAGAATTCTCGGAAACATGTGGACTTCCTGTGTGATCAGACTTCAACGATGATTTCAAAACCGAGGCACAGCATATAGACATATATTTTCCAAAAAATAACAAGGAGAATTCCATCACTAGTTAATGGACAAGGTAAATCAACTGGTTGTGTTAAAGGAATAGTTCACCTAAAAATGAAAGTTGTGTCATCATTTACTTTATTAGGTTTATTTTGATTATTATTATCTTTACATTTATAATTGTCTTTAGTTCTTTTTAAGGCAATTATCGCAAAAATATTTTTTACATATCGCCCAGTCCTAAGTAACAGGTATTGCTAATGGGAGAGGACTAAGGTTGTTTCAGAAAGTTGTGTTCCCAAGCAGCTAAACCTACCACAGGGGCCAATCCACACACCTAACCTGTTCCCTGGACGACTCATCACTCCAGCAACCATGCCCTTTCATGACTCTGTTTACTGAACTTTCCACCTGTGAAATATTTATTAGAGAAGCTAGCAAGGCTGAACTCAGGTACGAGCGAGAGAGAGATGTGGTATAAAGGGGCACATTACAGGATGAGGTGTAGAGTTTCTGTGTGTTACTTTTTCTTTCTTTGAGACAGATGTAGTTATAGAGACATGCTTCGAGAGATTTCGCTGGCCACATACACACTGCAAAGTGTTTTTGAGGATCAACTGCATCTACAGTAAATGCGGGTGTGAATCTCCTAAGTCAGTTTTTTTATTTATTTTCTATTACTTTTCAATGCCAAGAACCCCCAAATATGATGATAACCTAGCAAGGAACCCCCCTCGTTTTTTTCTCTGACATTTTCTGAAGGCACCCTAGGACCCCTGGCAGTTCCCGGACCCCACGTTGAAAACCCTTGTCTTAAAATATTGTTCCTTGTGCACAAAGTACAGGAGTCATTTCAGAATTTTTTATGATTTACAAAGTGATAACCATAGCAAAGGTTTGGTTTCATGGCTAGACACAAAAAAACATGGATGCCAACAATTTAGGCTGTTTGGTGTTAGCTTTTTTTTAAAGTAAAGATGCATACTGTCTCACTTGTAGAAGATAGAAACATTCAGATGCGCTTTTAACGGGTCATTATTTAACAGCTAGTTCTGGTCCTCAAATTTGATTGGCCAAGCTACATTTCAAGAGTACTGATACTTAGTATAACGGTACTGGGATGCTTCACTAATGGAATCACTCCTCTTGTCTGTGTTTGGGGCTTTCCAAATAGTGGTGGGAATTGTGATTAATCCAAGTGATTTCAGCCATCTAATATTAATCTTAAAAACCTCATCTGATTACAACACCATTTCACTCGCTTGAGGTGCCCCGCACTGGACATTTCACTGGGAAACTGCAGCGAAACGTGTAATGTAGCACATCATTTTCATTTTACAAAAATGTCGCCATGGTCACGTAATGTTCATGAGACAGGGCTGTTTTCTTAGGTGTTTTTCATACTGGGTACGCTTGCTGTGGTCAAGTGCAATTGTTCCCTGCACCTCCCTCAGCGTTAGTCTCGTTTAAGACTCAATTATGATTCTGTCGAACCCCGGTGCTTTTGCGTTATCAAAAAACGTGATGGAGAGCACAAAGTGGGTCACTATATTTGTGTTTTTTTTATTTATTTTTTTTATTCATTTGGTGCCACCACAGTCAACCACACTTGGGTCTCTGTGCGTCGCATGACATAATTTAGCAGATGTGCATTGGGAGCACTGCTTGCATTGCATGCTCACTCAGGCTCATTCTGTATTTAAAAGGCCCCTTCACCTCACTCATCATGCACGTGTGTGTGTGTGTGAGTGTGAGTGCAACTGTTTATATCATCATGCTTAAATCGGCAAAAACACATACGCTAGTTATTTAACTTCCTGAACAAGTGCGGACCCTAGTTCAGGTTGCGTTCTCACTCATGCGAACCATGCCACAGTTCTATTGCAATTGTACTCAGACCAACTCCTATAGGTAGTCTTGGGTTCAGTACCACGGTCTGCTCCCGGGTTCCCAACACAGCTTTCATATATTAAAACATTTTTATGTGTACCGTGCTCTGTTTCGGACTAAACTGCCAGTGTTCGAGGCCCCTTAAAACATTAATTGAAAAACACCAATTTGTTTAAGAACGAAACACAATTAGTTTTAAATCAGAGTATGAGAGCAGTGCGGAGTATGTGTGCTTGAATCTCTGGCTTGTTTTGGAACTATATTTGTCTGAAACGTTGAAAAGTTATGCAATATTATTTACTTTGTTGTTTTACAGCAATATCTCACTTGCAATCATTCTGTTGGTCTGAATATCAGAATGGATGATTAACTGTAGAGGATCAACAACAGTATTTAAGAAGTTCAGTTTGGGCCTGGGTAGCTCAGTGGTAAAAGACGCTGGCTACCACCCCTGGAGTTCGCTAGTTCGAATCCCAGGGTGTGCTGAGTGACTCCAGCCAGGTCTCCTAAGCAACCAAATTGGCCCGGTTGCTAGGGAGGGTAGAGTCACATGGGGTAACCTCCTCGTGGTCGCTATAATGTGGTTCGTTCTCTGTGGGGCGCATGGTGAGTTGAGCGTGGATGCCGCGGTGGATGGCGTGAAGCCTCCACACGTGCTATGTCTCCGTGGCAACGCGCTCAACAAGCTACGTGATAAGATGCGCGGGTTGGCAGTCTCAGACATGGAGGCCGCTGGGATTTGTCCTCCGCCACCCGGATTGAGGCGAATCACTATGAGACCACGAGGACTTAAAAAAAGCGCATTAGGAATTGGGCATTCCAAATTGGGTGAAAAAAAAAAAGTTCAGTTTGAAGAAATGCTGCATGGAAGCTTAACAAAAAATTAAATACGACATACAAAATGTTGGGGTTGTTGGTGTAATAACTTCTCTCTGTGATGCCTTCACCACTACTGTCTGAGGTCATGGAGAGCACCATGTGCTGTAATTCAAGATGGAGGAGCAAGAAGGGGGTCACAGGTCAAAGGATATAGGAACAATATCACATACAGAGTCATCTTTCCCTCTCTCCACTTATTTTGGCAGCTCTTGTCCCTTATAAATGCCGCTTATTTTTCTGCCAATCTACACCTAAAAAAAAAAAAAAGCAAAATCTGAATTTTTTAGTTTCATCTTGCACAAGAACAGCATCCCTCCTTTCAGTTCTTCAAAGTGTTTGCATTGGACAAAAGAATAGGAAGTAAGCCAAGCTGGTTCCTCATGAATCTTTAACCAGGAGTTTGTTTTGTCTTATGAATGTAATTAATGCATAATTCATATTTAAAGATTGCCTCAATTATCAAATTTATCCACTTTACCCACTCACCACAACAGAGTTGACTCATAAAACTTGGAGAGCAAACAGTAGTGAGACATTTTGGAGTCGGCGAAGATGAGGAGAGCGGAGGACTAATGAGGTTGGGTCTTAATTAGTGGCAGGTTGCAGCGGATTCTTTTATTGAATGCGGATTCCCCTGGATCATCAGGAAACAGGTCAGTAGACCAGGGTTCTGTTCAGCTCTGAGTCTGGCACAGGACCGGGTCTCCAGTGGCCCTCTTGTTCTGGCCCCTTGTGATAGGACTGAGAATAGTGACACATTTAACTTGTCCCCTTTCAAATGTGGCCCCTGGGCTAAGAGGCCATTTTTGCTGGTTTGAAATCTGGCATTGCATTTCAGTGGAATTTGCGGGTTTTTTAGGTTTAAATGTGTATGAATGTATAAGGGAACATGAATAGATGTTGTGACTGTTTTCACTTATTTTATTCAGCTTTTTTTATTTACATATTTTATTAAAATAAAAATATTCTTATCTCTCAATTTTTAAGAGGTCATTAAACAGCCAGTGTTGGGTAAGTTACTCCAAAAAAGAAAGCCACTACAGATGACTAATTACTTCTCAAATTGTAATCAGATTTCTGTACTGATTACTTTATTGGAAAAGTAATCACATTACCTAATTATTTAACTTTTAAATTACTTTCTAAAACCCTTCACAGAAATGTTTTTGTTTTTTCACTCAAATTGAAAAACAAAATGTCAATATGTCCTTCTTGTTCAATGTCTTTACACCCTTCAGCTGTCACAAAAATACAAACAGACATACATATGAACATACGAATGTATATTTTATATGTACTGTATTGCATAATAATATGTATAAATATGTATACATAAATATATTTATTATACTTTAGAAGTATGTGTTACCCAAGTAACATACTTAATAGTAATTAGCTAGTATGCAAAGTCAATAAACTATAATTAATTACAAGAATTTAAAATGTGTTGTGCTTTTTTTCAACTTAAATTTCAATTACTAGTTACTTTGTAATCTGATTACACCCAAAACAGAAAACAGCATATATAATAATTATTCAAGAATAAGAAATTGTTGTTAGAAATAGTTTAAGATGAAGTGCTGTATATGTAGTCAGTGGTTGTAAAGAAACGACACAGGATGCAAAAATATCTTTGCGGGGGTTTTATTCTGACGCTGTTGAAAGAGAGAGAGAAAAAACAGCAGTTGATGGGACCATGTACAAAAGAAAAATTAAAAAAGGAAATGAAATACGGTAGAGGATAATACCTAAAAGAAAGGAAAAACAGGGCATTAGCTAACCCATATACTTCAACACATCCTTAATTCATGCTTACATAGTTTACAGCATTTTATGCATTTAAGTACTTGCTTAAATAACTCAAAACATTTTGCTTATTTTTTTAACCAGACTTTAAAGACATATATACAATTTTAAAACATTACAGTTTTAATTACACATATTTTCACATATAAAACATATTACACTTATTCACTAAACTGGAAAACACTATGGGCTATAAATCATTAAATAAGATATGATTAGTTCTAAATTTACATACCCAGTTCTCACATGTATGCAAAACGTGGTCAAACTCCACACATGCAGTCCATATGGATAATTTTTGAAGGATGCATAACAAACATTCAATTTTAACATAGGACTCTTCTGAACACATATTTAATGCAATTTAACATTTTGTGTAAAATTTGATATTTACCCAAAGAATTATCAACCAATGAACAAAACTGGGAGCTCTCCCGTGCAATACAAGTTTCCACGCCTCCAACACCAGAGAGCGCCGGAAAGCAGGTGTCGCAAAACCCCAGTGTCGCAAAACTCTGGTTCTCAAAGGGGCCATGTCTAACCCATGACCAGAGTAAAATTACATGAAACCTCTCCACTTGGCTACATATAGCATGAGACACTGCAGGACAATTCTTAAAATGCAATGTTTACTACCCAATAACTTTTGCTTCCATGTGTATTTTTTGTTAATAATTTTTTTTATCCTTCATTTCTCTTTATTCTAAGAAAGAAATGTTTAGAGAACATACTTAAAGGCATGCTGGTTACTGTAATGCTATGAATTGCCACCTTAAAGGGATAGTTCACCCCAAGATGCATTTCGGTCATTATTTACTCACCCTCATATCCAAACCCATATGACTTTCTTCCTTTTGTGGAACACAAAAGTAGATGTTAAGAAAGAAGTTAGCCTCAGTCACCATATACTTTCATTGCATCTTTTTTCCATACAATGAAAGTGAATAGTGACTGATGCTGTCATTCTGCCTAACATCTCCTTTTGTGAAAGAAATTCATTTTCTTGACAGTAAATCACTTTTTTGTTTTATTTTGACGATAAATATCAGATATAGAGAATATGACAATTAGTTTATGAAAGTACTACTTACTAGCAATATATGCAGTATACAATACATACAACACTGTCCTGTGTATATCAGCCTATGTCAACCTCATCTCATGACTGTGACTCTTCTCATCCTGTCCTCTCAGTCCTCCATTTCTGGTCACTGGAGACCGTCATAAGGGTTCTTCCATCAGGCTGGCCAAAGTGGGGATTAAGTAGAGCATTTCTCCTTGTCAATATATGATCATTGAGCTCAGCTGGGATGACATAGATCTGTTTTCTCAGTGAGTGAGTGATTGTGCTCATCTTTTAAAGGCTGTGATGCACCAAACCACTGATTTATCCCCCAATTCTGTCCCTGTTGTTGTTCTTTTCTCTACGCGTGGATGTCGAGGGAGTTGCATCGGAGCACTGGCATGTTGTCTCGTTTAATAATCAGTGACAATAAACTTAGGCTGGAATTGAATAAGCTCACTGAATTCACAGGCTTCAGGGAGGGGGTGGAGGGGCAGGAGTGACACATTGGGGTGCTTGGATATGACCCAGTTTGCATGTGTCTGACTGAACATGATGGAAAAGTCATTTCACAAATAAATTATTTTCTAGCAAACATACTGAGTTTGCTTATGAAAGTTGATCTTGACATTAATAAACTTAAATTATGTGTCTGGGGCAACATTTTTGCTAATTATATTATGTGGTTCTTTACACAAATTGCAACAATTTGGAGGTGAAATGTCCACTGTGTGGCGCTAAATGCGAGTTAAATTTTCTCACAAATAGATGAGGTTTTTAAGGTTAATGCTCTTTCAAGTTTTACATTTAAAAAATCTACGTGCCTTACCTAAACCTTAAACCTACACCTAACCTATAGTGTCATATAAAGCAAATTTGAGATGAGAAAGCATTGTGTGAGGAATGGGGCGAAAAGTAAGTGTTTATGAACTGATAATCTGCCATTTTACTTATGATGTTTGTGAAAGTGAAAAAAAAGTAGTTGTCATGATACGTACTACGAGCAACGTAAAAATCTGAGGTATGGTAACAGGACTCTTTGAGACCAGGTTGCAACGAACTCATGGTGTAATTTATTTAACACAGTGTAAAAACTTCAACCCACTAAATTCAAAAACTTACGTTTAATTGCTGCCTTGAATTCAAATCAAAGTAGTGCCAAAGTGACCATCGATACAACCAGCAGTTATACATTTTTGACCGCTTTAATCACAGTTTTAATGCTCTGGAGACTGACAGAATACTCTTAAAAATGTAAATTTAAATGGATGAAAAGAAACATGTTTTTTTATAACATAATGATTTAACATTTAACAGTGAACCATTAGTTCTGGATTAAGATTGGACATGCTGCGTTCCAAGAGTGCTGATATTTAGTATAACAGCACTGGGACACTTTACTGTTTGAATCACTGCTTGTGTTCATGCCATTCCAGACTGCAAGTTGATACTGCGTTGGCTTCGTTTCAAATCATTTTGATAGACAAAGCAAAAACAAATGTTTATATTGTGTCTAAAATGTAAGTTCCTTAATATTAACTTCTTGTTAATAGAACTGTTGTAGCAAAAAAAAAAGCTATATCACACTTGCCATCATGCTGTTGTACAGAACATCAGCATGCCTGTGAATCACAACCATGCCATTATGAAGTACAACACACAATATGTATGTGATATGGATTAAATGAAAACATATTTGAAAACATAGCTGAATGTCCCAACATTGTTTGTATTTGTATATCTATGCAAACCTTAAACAAGTGGATGAATGAGAGGGAGAGAAAGAGAGATCGAAATATGCTCATGCACCCTCTAGGTTCCTTGAACTAATGGAGACATGCATGCAGCCATGGCTAATGGGTTAATTTAATTCCGCTATTCAGCACACTCTCTCTTGTTGCTAACAATTAGCCGGGAATTGAGTTGTTAATTTTTAATGATGACCAAGGTAAAGGGGGAAAACAGAGGAAAAGCCTCTTGCACTTAGCAGAGCTACCAGAGGCCAATGTGGCGCTTAAGATACACTTTTATTATTTCCCTTCACTCCACCATTCACTTCACTGATATCAGTGAATACCTAAGAAAAAAAAAATGCTCCTAACAATCTCCTGCTTTGTCTTTTATGAAGTTTTGGTTTTTGGTTTCTCTTCGTGGTATTTGCCAGGCAATGTCAGAATCGAGGATGCTATTACATTTCTAGGGAATAATACAAGAATCAAACATTTAAAAACCAATATCAGTCGGCCACTTATCAGAATATTTGGGGAAATGTTTGCCTAGTTTTTCATACTGTGGAGAGCCTTGATCAAATCTAATAAAGATCCACTTATAAATCACTTATATTGGATTAGTCACTTATACGTAACTGTGTGCCTTAAAAATATTTCAAGTGAGGAATGGGAACAAATTGATTGTCTCAATTTCAATTTATGGTCCCCATAGTGCAGGATTAGTTTGTGAAAATGTCCTGTATACAAAATCAGAGTCAATACCTCAAGTAGAACATTACTGCACACATGTAAGCATGTACTCCTCCACTCTCAGTTCAGATATCTAACTCTCGCTGCCCGTTTTAATGGTTCCTATCACACTGGTACCTATCTCTCTCAAGAACTCAATAGTCTTAATATGTATTACATCCACATTGATGCTCAAGCCCCATCACTCACTAGTACATTAAAATGTTTGTTATTGTAGATATCAGCACTTCCGAGACCATTAAGAGGAATGGCATTGACAGTGTTGTTAAGCAGTTGGACCAGGAAGACAGAAACAGAGGTGTGCACTTGTTTCTCCGTCATCACTGTTTATTTCACAAAACAAGTGCAACAGTGTACCAGGGTGAGTTTTTACTTTTATTGAAGTAAAAACTGTTATTTCAGAGTTGGAAGAAACCTCAACAATTATAATACCTTTAGAATAACCAAACACAAAACACATGCCACTTAACGGTCTGAATTTGCACAATGATTACAATGCAAATTTGGATTGGATGATGTTCAAATTGTATGTGTGAAATCAGCTTTAAAATGAATGCTTTAGTTCAGGGGTGTCAAACTCAGTTCCTGGAGGGCTGCAGCCCTGCAGAATTTAGTTCCAGTCCTGCTCCAAAATGCCTCCTTGTAATCTTCAAGCACTCCTGAAGACCTTGATTAGCTGCTTCAGGTGTGTTTAATGAGGGTTGGAGCTAAACTCTGCTGGACTGTGGCCCTCCAGGAACCAGGAATTGATCACAGAAAATTGTCAAATCCTGCATCACTACGCATATTTGAAATATTTTCTGTCAACTAGATGACAACTTGTGTATATTCCATTGAGCATCACATATTTTCAGTTATTGTGTACTTTTATCTCATGTTAATTGATGACAAATGATTAAAGGAATATTCCCAGGTTCAGTATACAGTAAGTTAAGCTTAATCAGCAGCTTTTGTGGCATAATGTTGATTACCACAGAAAATTATTCGACTCGTCGCTACTTTATAAAAACAAAAAGAAAAAAAAAGAAAAAAAAAGCCAAATCACAATGACAGTAAGGCAGTTATAATGGATGTGAATGGGCCAGTCCATAAACAATAAAATACACACGGTTTCAAAAGTGTAGCCACAAGACGTGAACATTTTACATGTTAACATGATTTTAGTGTGATAAAATCTCTGTTCTATTTTATTTTAGTGTGATAAATTCACTTCCCGGGATTACAGGTTTTACCTGTGTTATTTCGCCATTTTTAAATATTAACTTTAGACAAATAAGGTTAGTATGCGATTTCATCACACCAAAATCATTGGTGAATACCAATGAAACGGTGTGTATTTTAATGTTTATGGACTGACCCTATTCACTTCCATTGTACTGTAAATGCCTCGCTGTGACATTCTTGTTTCTTTTTTTTAATAAACAAGGGACGAATGAGTAATTTTTTGTGGCATTCATCATTATGCTTATGTTTTTATGAATGTGTTGTCATGTGATGTTACTGAAATTATGAGCATTATAGAAAATTTTTTAAGGTGCAGTACGGATTACTGACATAGTGTAGTTCAACCAGAAAAAGTTGGTCTCAAACAGGTGTGCACTCATTGGGATAGTTAAGCTCCATTATAACAATTGCAACTGAGCAAAGCATTCAGGTTTAATCATTCAGGATGATAATGCCCAGGTCTTTAAACAAAACTCCTCATTTATTGAATAATTAGCTGCTCTCTAGGATAAGCCAAGGCTAAGCTTGGATAAGCTTCCTTGGATTTGACAGGGCAGTGCTAGCAGTGGCAATCAAGGAACTTACAGGTCTGAAAAGGCAGGAGAGACTCATGAACCTGAAAATGACTGGCATTCCCTCCTGGCATATCACCATTGTGACCCTGAGCAGGGCACTTAACCCCAGGTTACTTCAGTGAAAGTGAATGGTGACTGAGGCTAACATTCTGCCTAACATCTCCTTTTGTGTTCCACAGAAAAAAAAAAAAAAAAAAAAAATAGAAAAAAGTAAATGATGACATAATTTTCATTTTTGGGCAAACTATTCCTTTAAACAGTAAACAAACAGTGACTTTATCGTTTTTGTCTGAATGATTCATGCCGCTAAGTTAGAGTAAGGTCTCACTAAGACTTTATCTTGCCAAACACAAAGATTTGTTGAAGCAGATACTGACAACTTATTGAACCATCTCCTGCTCAAACAATACAACAGACATTTAACAAAAATACATATAGCACACTGTGCTGAACAAATGCACACACACACATAGGTTAGGCCAGTGTCGATCGGAGGCTGTTGAAGTGTTTACAGACAGACAGGGTAGATGAATAAGTGATGGCGTTGATGTATAATAAATGGCACTGCTTCGTTACACATTCTCACAATCAGGAGGGCATTCCAGAGGGCAGTCAGGGATGGATGCGGCAGCTCAAGGCAAGCTAACATCATCAACACGCGCCTAACAAGTACTCGGCTCGCTTATTAAACGTGGGCAGTCGGGCCGAAAAACCTTGTTATCTGCATCAGTCAGATTTGGACTCTGTTGCTGATATTTACGTCTAAATGAGATGAAAGTGCTGATAGTTTGACAGTACAGCAAATACTCTGCTCTGAGAATGGTGCAAGCAAGGTAAAAAAAAATCTATGGCATTATAAAGGTGATTCAAAAGGTTGTCATGCTTTTTGGAATAATTTATTTACAGTATGTGAAATGTTGCTCTTGTTCTCTTACTTTGTCAATCAGTCAGTAAATCCTAGAGGACAATTTTATCACTTAGAGGTTGCTTCTTCAAAGCTTGGGAGACTTATTGGAGATCTCAGTTATGTTTCATGTAACTCTTCTGTTTTGTGAGAAAATTTCAAATAACTGTTCTTCTCCGGTCAAAAAAGACCCGGAAGAGTATAATAGATATACAGCACACCTCCCTTTTGATTATAAGAATGAAGATTCCCTGAGATAGATGCCAATTTGATGTGTGTGTGTTTTCTGGAAGATTTATTTTAGCTCATCTGCAATATGTCTATAAGAAGTTTCCTCTCGGATGTCAATAAAACATTCAGCAGATGTCTTTGAGACATTTATGATTTAGATTTTTTTGTAAATCTGATTGTTTTAAGATATTTAGCCAATGCTAATTAGATTCTGATGCTTTCCAGGTGAAATGTTCTTAAACAGACATCTCGGAGATGTACGTGTGCTATATGGGTTGACATTGGATTGATTTTCACCCTAAACACAAGCTATGAGCATTTCATCTGGAAAGAGTGATACCCATATGTCAGTGGTTTAACTATCCTTTTACAATAGATATATAGAAAACTTCATTTTGAATGAAATTTTTTTTATAATTGAAATACTTACACATTGATGAAAAATTAGCACAAAAAAGCCCATAGACTTCTATAGAAAAGGTGCCAACACATACAGTATCTAGGGTTCAGGATGTCATAGATACTTGGGGATGGTCTTTTTTGACTTGGGCCAGTAAGCAACCTTCTAGCAACCATTTAGTAATGCCCTAGCAACACCATAGTAACCACCCAAAACACCCTGACATTCCAGATAAAATAATCAAGTATAATAAATATTTAACAATTTATTCATTGTTGTGGAGGCATTTTGATTAAATACAAGATTAAGATTAGTTTTTCACTCTTTTTAACTCTTAAACGGGTCACAAATGACACAAATATAACAGGAAGGTTAAGTACCAACCTTGTCTCAGATGTTTCTCCAAAAACCAGCCTGGTCTCATAAACGTTACATTACCGTGGCTCCATTTTTGCTAAACAAAATTACGTGCCTTATTACACACACGTTTGGCTGCAGTTTCCCAGTGAAATGTGATGAGGTTTTTAAGGTGAATATTAGATAGAGGTTGTAATGAGTAAAACGTACCTCCCTAACCTAAAACTAACCAATAGTGATATAAAATTAAATGAGAGTTGGACACAAAACAGACATTCTTACCCTAAACCAAGGCCTCAACCTAACTGATAGTGTTCAAAAACAAAATGAGAAATGAAAAGCACATTTTCTGAAGAAACCACATCATCTCCTGTCACTTCTATGACACTTGCGTTTCGTGTGTCAGCTTGCGTGCTTGACTGGTCTCCAACTGTGTCCAAAGTCCAACACTTTATGAAGTGAGCTACCGTGCAATCAGTAGAGTAGTCTAGGGCATACGCAGGCATATGCCGGATGCCCACCTAAAATAAGTGATGATAGGTATGGCCGCCAGTACAACGAGTAGGCTTTTGACACAGAACTTTTTCAATCTAATAACACGATGCCGCAGCACCGTTGTGTGAATTGTGTTTTTTTTTTTTTTTTATTATTATGATTTTAAAAAGTGTACAGAGATTCTCTCTAAATGTGCACAGAGCAGCGGGAGTGCAACTGATGGCACAGACAAGTAAGAAAGTCCGACTAATCTGATCCACTAATCAGAACGTTCATTTCAGACGTGATTGGATAATTGCTAACCAATCATATTTTCTGTTTCAGTAAGGGGCGGGACATTTCCAGCGTCCGATGAACAAGCATCTCTGGAGTAACCATAATTTATATATTTATATATATAATACTGTACATACATTAAAATGTAACTTATGCAATTAAACTTTGTGAAAATACTGCAAGTTATTACACCCGTGCCAGTTTTTGATGCTCTTTGCAGATGCTGGACAACTGCGTCCCGTAATTAGGAAAACAATTTAACTATACACAGAAAAGCACATTATAGTACACAAATAAAACAAATAACCATTAATTCTTACATAGGCTATATATGGTAATACCTGTTAATGTGCACACACTCATATAAGCTATACAATGCTTAAGCAAAAGTCAGTATGCAAAAATGTAGTTATAGTAACTTTCATTCTATGAGATTAGGTTGCCTAAAACAGAAAACAATGAGCCCATTTTCCACATATAGTAAAAGAATAGAGCTATAAAACTGATTTGCATAGCATAGCTCAGGTAATTTGGTCTTAGAAGAATTTGATGAGCAATGTTAGAGATCATATTGAAATCTCTGACTTTTGATTGCATTTGTGTTGTGGTATGCTCTTCTCTAAGGGCTGGTCATTATGTGGCTCCCTATGGCATGAGTCTTTAAGCTCTCCACCTCCTGGTCTTGTCCTTTCCTAATCCTCTTCCCTGAGAGAAAAGATGAAACTGATATTCTCTTCCCATCTGTCAATAGTTTGAAACTTCTTTAAAGCCTGAGCACTGACCCAACATTTTCTAACTGTTAAAATGCTTAGGGTTTTTAAGAATGACTTTTCAAGCCAAATTTAGTTAAAGAGACACTCAGAATATTGCCAATATCCACAAATAAATATACAACACGCCAGCTCAACAACCACACTTGCTCATGTTTGCTGAGGAGAATTATGTGAACTTCAAAGTCTAGATTTGCATGGCAGCAAAAATTAAAGTGATGAATTTTCATGCCAGCTCAAACATATTTACTTCTTCCTCAGGTGAATGGAATGAGGCAGTTTTTGCTTCATAAAATGGTGTATGTCAGTATTTGCTTTATTTGAATGCTGAGGCTTGTGTTATCCAGGTATAAGGATCTTCTAAACTTAACAAAAGTATTTCAGAGGAGCTGAAACTCTTGCATCAAACTTGTTTGATTGGAGGGAGCCAGTGATGTGATTTCGTGGGGTGTGATCTCTATCTTAAAACATTTGACTGCATCACTTCTGACTCCTTTTGTAGAGAGCACACCTGTGCAGAATGTTTAAATACTGTTGGGTCCCTGCTGGAAAAACAGCTTAAACCAGTTGAATAGCTATGCTCTCAGCCTGCATGGATAATCTGGTTATGCTGGTTGGTTTTGCTGGTTTTAGAGAGGTTTTGGAAACTGGCCATGGTCAGCCAGGAGACCAGCTAGACCACCTGAAGGTCAGACTGAGAGACCAGTAGGTTCTGCCTGATTCAGAAACGGTTCAATATTTGGAACTGTATTATTTTCGTGACTTTCGATTCCATTAACAGTTCTTGAACGTGCAATTTTAAGCCGATGCAGATGGGACACCATGCTAATATACTATGACAGTGTTTACTGCTGTGCTATTCAGCAGCAGCGCTGGCTCTCTACTGAATCTACAGCGTGAAACATGCAGCGCAAGCAGTGTAGCCTGATTCCCGAATGAAGGACTCTAATGTAATGAGCCAGTTCTTTTGAATCTACAGTGTGACCAGGGTAGTGAGGTTCCTGAGTGAACGACTTAAACCAGTTCTTTTTAAATCTACAGCACAACCACTTGTAGTGCGTTGCCCGAGTGAATGACTCTAATGAGCCAGTTATTTTAAATCTGCAGTGAAAAACACACCGCGCTGCCAGTATAAGCTGATTCCAGAATGAATGACTCTAATGAGCCGGTTGTTTTGATACACCGCAAAACATACAGCGTGATGAGTGTAGTCCGATTTTCAACTGAATGACTCTTACAAGCCTGTTCTTTTGAATCTACAGGTCAACCAGAGTAGTTTGGTTTCCAAATATAAGACTATTATGAGCCAGTTCTTTTGAATCTACAGCGCAAAACACACAGCGTGACCATTCTGATTCCCGAACAAATGACTCTCATGAGAAGGTTCTTTTAAGTTAATCTGACTTCCTTCATGTCCAGCTCAAAATGAACCAAAAACTGTTATCGTGTTAGCCTATGTAATGTTGTAGTTAAGGCTCCTTACTCTTAAATCAGGCAGTGTAGTTACTGACTGCTTGTTCACATGATAATGTGTAAATATAGACCTATGCATTACAAGTTTTGTTGTAATCAGTGGAATTTAAAAAAATTAATGAATGAATTAAATATTTATTAGCACATTTTTTGTTTTAAAATTTGTATTTAATACTGTATATAGTTACAGTAGGACCAGTTATTGGATTGCATTCATGCCACTAAAAAGTCTTTGAAATCATCGAAATGTCTGTGAAAACACATATTTTGCAAGAATTTAAATATATTTCTGATTTATCTCGGTTTTTCTTTTTTTATTTTTTTTTTATCTGCTTTGTTGACATCTGAAATTATCTCATACATTTCTTATTACCAAATATTTTTTTCCTCAAAAGTAAGAATTGTTAATGGAACCATAAAGGACCAGGAATCATTAAATTACTTTTGATTCCCATCCCTAGAGACCAGCTAAAGGCCAGTTTGGCTTGGCTGGAAGGCTATCTGAACCAACTAACACCAGCAAACCACCTTAGGCTGGTTTAAGCTGTTTTTATCTGCAGAGGTTTTTATCACTGATGCTGAGCCATATTGTTCTTGTACACTGTAACTGAAGAAATCTTTATTTGATGCCTAGTTGCACATCTGAACCACAAACGGCAGAGCAGAACAGAGTGAGTGCTGTGAAAGCAGGTTGAGATTATCAAAAAAGCCACCCTGAGGGGAAGATGAGGACAGGGTCTGAGTTTTATTGGCTTGCCCCTATAGTAACCACCTCCTCTCTCTTCTGACTCTCCTCCTCCACCTCCATTGTGCTTGCCATATGATGAGCGTCCAGGGGGTCTCCACCCCCAGGGCCACCCTAAGAGGGTCACGTGGGGGCCCTGTCAGCTGGGAAGCCTGCCCCAAGTTGCCCAGCCAAAGTGTTGGGGCTTCAACCATAGCAGTGGTGTTTCGCCACCTAATTAGACGCTTAGCCTATTCATTACACTAGAGTTAAGTGAACAAAGTATGTGTGTTGCTGTGTGGTTTGGGTCTTCTCTGAATGCCTCAGCGTGTTTGAGAGGGGCTGCCAAAAAGAGATCGGGTGTGAGGGGTGAAGGGGGTCAGCTGTAGAACAAGAACTTTTTTGCAAGTCTTGCTTCCCCTTTGACCTCAAATCCTTGTTTCCTAGTGGTGAGAACAAAGATACAAAAGACCCTACAGGCTGTTGTGATCAGCTACAAGTGAAGAACAAAACTTTGACTGCTGGAGTCCATGTGGATCTGTTGTTCACACCCCGAGTCAGGTTCACTGCGCAGACCTCAGAAGCCTTTTATTTAGTCAGGCTTTGGTCATTGGTCTAATCTGGTATTTGGTTTAATTTGCTTTAGTAGTATTGCTTGATCCAAAGCAAACGGAATGTTTATGAGTGATCTAATTAGCATTCATAAGTGTTTGAGCGTAGAAGTTATTAAGATGTTTGGGTAGAAACTGATATGTACAATATCTGCATATGGATAGCTTCTGAAATGTAAACGCTTTTTTCCGTGTCTACATGTTTGCAGAGGGAAATGATATGAACTTCAAAGTATAGATTTGCATGGCAGTGAAAATGTAATGAAGTTGTAAGTGCAAGTGAAAATTTGCATGTCACTTCAAATGTACTCAATCATATCCTCATTTCTTCTTCAGGTGAACGGATGTGGCTGGAGGTGTTGCTTTGTAAAATGCTGTATTTTGCTCTCTTTACTCAATTTGAATGGCTGTGTTATCCAAGGATAAGGATTTTGTAACTTTTAACACTGTACCTTTAGATATGCACATTTTTAAAAAAAAATTTTTTTTAATGTAATTATCATCAAAGCTCAATAAGTATGAAACATAAGGGAAACACATTGTTGATTATGGTGGAGCATTAACAATAAAATAGTAAACCGTTTCCATCAAACATAATTATGTAAATATTCTAATTTATTATAAATACAATAAAACCATCCAGGAATGCAATATCCGATCAATATACATCTTAGTTGGTTCGATTAAGTAACAGGTTTACTTTATAGAAGATGTCCATTTGACCATTTTGTACGTTTCATTGTCTATCCAAAACAAAACAAAAAATTATGTGCACTTTACGTACGATAAAAATATTTCAGTCTATTTCTAATATTTATGCATTTCAATTGCATGACAAATCTCCATTTAACTGAATAGAGTAATGTAATTCTTTCAGAATAAATATGATGTTTTTAATTAAACGATGAAGAGAATTAACTTTAAAACTAAATTTATTTATGTAAAAAATGCAGTCTTTTCTTTATTCTTTGAACCCATTTTATAGAAAAAGTTGTGTATTTAAAAACATCTCATTTAAACCATTTGCTAAATTTGACTGTTGCCAAACACTGTGAACACAACAGAAAAAGTGCCACAATTAGAGAGAATGGCAAGTTTCAATGAACTCCGAGATGCCTGCTTGGCTTCAACTTCTGTCTGAAAACATTGTGGAAGTTGGACAAGCAGCTGTCACAGATGCCCGAGCACTTCAGTGAATGAAGAGAGTCATCTCCCTTTTCCTGCTGTTCTGTGTGTGTTTCTGTTACTCTTTGTGTGGGCAAACTGACAGTGTGCAAAGTTACACCCTCTGTCTTGCAGCGCGTGGCTTCCTGCATTGTCTTGGTTTTTCTTTTGTGAGTTATAGGCAAATCTGAGAAATCTGTTGGTGGGCAATTTGAACTGCAGCTTTGAAGAGGCTTGCCCTCTGTCAGTTGGCTTGTAAAGTCAGTCTCATGCTTTGTTTCGCTATTGTTGGACCCTCAGGGTGAGTTAACTGTTGGTCAACAGAAATGATACTCTGGAGGGAAAGATCATTTGCTTGATCTGTCTTTTGAAGAGGCAGTAGCATTAATCTCAATTTAAAAAAACCTTTTGGTCAGTCATGAAATTCTTCTTTATGGTTACCATATAGAATTATTTTCGTCTCAGAGAGAATGGGTCTTATTCACTAACCATGCGCTCGAACAAAAGTTTTCATGATTCTTCATTAGATTTGCAACAAAAAAAACAAAAAAATTCTAATTGTAGGTTGAAATTTATTACCAACTCAAACAATGCATACTCAGAAATCGCCATCCAAGTCTCATGACATCTCATAATAATTCTTACGGCAAAATCGTAAGATATTGTACGTCTTGGCTCATACAAAAAGGTACAACTTTTAATCCCACAGAGAACAACCAATCAACAAAGAGAATTTCAAGGCATTTAGAAGAATAGTCCAAGGCAGTAGTCCATAAATGTAATTGATTATTCATGTGATTCAGATAAATATTCAGTCTTTAAAAGTAAGACCGACTGGCATTGGTCCTAACCTGTGGTTAAAGTGATAAGGCAGGCTGATTAATGGTGGTATTTTATTCAAATACACTCGTACAGATTTACTGATGCTTGTGTCAATAAGCGCTTGTGCATCTAGCCGCTCTAGATTATGTGTGACCACTATTGACTGGCCATGTGTAATTTTTCAACTTTGATTCCAGTTTGTAGCTTAGAGGTGCTTAGCATTCAGTTCAGTTATGCAGTGGTCCTGACATCAGGAGAAGTACATCCAGTCCAAAGAAACCATCCCAGATCATCACCCCCAAATCCCACAGCATTCCCTGTCATCTCTGGGACAGGGAGAGACATCACCAAAGCCTTGTCGCTGTATGCTTTTGGTAAGGAATCCATCAAGAAACAGCTTTCTAGGGATTTACACCTTCACTGGATCAATAAGTCTGTGGAGCACTTCCCAAGATGGATGACACAGTCCCCTCTTGTTAGCGAGACTCCGTCACCCAGCCGTGATCAGGCATTACCTGGATCACAGAGCAAGTTCCTGAGGGACCCGAGATTCAGCAAAGCCCTGATCAGTCTCCAGTGCTTAGCTTTTATTTAAGACTACTAATGAGAGCTGGTGTTGACAATGATAGAGCTAAACAACACAAATTAAATCAGTATGTGATTATATGATCTGCACATGTTTGGGGGCTGAAAGTGGTGTGGTCAGAGTGAAAGCATTGCGGGTCACTGGGCTGTGAATGAATCTGTGATCCAAACCATGCCTGTTTACCCTGAAACTTGACTTTTAGAATCAATTTCTATATAAAATCTCACACATTAATTTACATTACTGCAATACACAGTGACCCCAAGAAATATTTAGACACTTAAGCCACACTGCAATGCAATGCATTATATTAAAGCACTATCACACAAGCAAGAGTGCTGTATGGCCCTACATTAGCACGGCTGTGATTCGGCAGCAGGTAATCACAGCTGTGATGATTTAGGGCCATACAGCACAATTGCGATTTGTAATATTGCTTTTATACAACAAGTAATTAAAAAATGCATGAAAAACCAAGGACAGTCACAAAAAAAACCCCAAAAAAACAACACATTTGTACAAGGAACTACTTTCTTACGCCATGGATCAGGATCTGCCATTGCTAGTTGAAAAGATGCGCACAAGCCTCTCTTATTCAAAAATGTCACTTTAGAAATGGATCAGAGGGCTTGGGCTGTTTCTAACAAGTTATTGAAGAAACAATGATTTGTGTGTGTGTGTGTGTGGGCAGATTTGGGTGGTTTACGAGAATTACCCTTGTAATTACCAGTTAGGTTACAAACTGGTAATTACAAGGGTATTATGCTATAAATGTGGTTTATGAAGACATTTCTAGTGTCCCCATAATTCAAATCGCTTAAAAAACATACTAAATGATGTTTTATTGAAAATGTAAAAATGCAGAAAGTTTTTGTGAGGGTAAGGTTTAGGGGTAGGGTTAGAGGTAAGAATCTATAGTTCGTACAGTGTAAAAATCATTATATCTATGGAGAGTCCACATGAGGATAGCCACACCAACGTGTGTGTGATTGAGAGAGAGAGAGAGAGCGATTGAGCTTGTGAGATTACCTGCATCTGTCACGACTCTCAAGAAGTGTAGAGTTAGTCAGCTTGCTGAATATAATGGGGATTTTGATCAAATGCATCCTATTTTCTCTGTGTAAAATAGCCATCAGAGTGGAGGTCCTCACTGAGTATTTTGCGGTAGCCGGTGTGCAAGAGTCCTTCACTATAGAAACCGTTCTCTCCTCCGCAATGCTGAATATTTACATCTCCAATGTGGAAACTTCAGTAAAATGTAAGCGCCTTGAGTATGTTTATGATTACTCTGTCTGTCGTATCTCTCAGCTGTGATAAGTCTTAACGCTGAAGCTGTTAGTTTAACTGTATTTCCCAGCTGTAGTAGTGTAACAGTAATCTGATCGATCATGGAGTCACACTGACTCTGCTGACTGACTTGCGCTGACTCAATGAACGTCAAACTTAACTGGCTCATAACAAATAAAAATGGTCTTTTGTCGCCACCTGCTGGCTAAAATCTTTAATGTCATAAAGAAAAATCAGTCTAGCTGCTTTAAACACATCAGTGCTCTTACACTTTAGTTTAGAATGACATGAACACAAGCTGAGTGATACAAACAGTGAAGCGTTCGAGTGCTGATGTTCTGAGACATCAGCACTCATGGAACATGTCTCGTCCAATCAGATTCAAGGACTGGAGCTAGCTACTGTATAAAACAAAGTATCAAACATTTGCAGAGGCATTTCATTTAAAGAAATTTAGCACATACACGTATATCAAGCAAAACATTCACAAAAGGTGGTTTAAGTTTTAATTGTTACTTACAACAATAGATATTCTGCTCAAAATTAAGTATTTGGAAACTTTCTGGTTGTCAAACGTTAGCAGAGCATGTCCATAGTTAAAGCAGACTGCAGCAAAATGATAATCTCTTCCTCTAATCTCACTATAATAATCAATTTTTGCTGCATTTTCCAAATACTTTTTGGGGCCACTGTAATATGGGACAATACTGCACTGAACTGCATACTTAATAATCCATGGATAATTAGTTCAATAAACTAATAATTCATGATTGATTTCTGTTCCAGCTGAAAGAAGACTTGTTTAGTGTGGCCACAAAAAGTATCTGGATCTTTAAGCCACATTTAAAATGTATACATTTCATTGAATTTATCCTTTTTGTCTTCAACAAGTGTAATTGTTCTATCTTTCCATCAAATTAATACAAATAAATTGGTTTGATAATCTGTTATCTACTGCAATGACATTCATACATTTTTAATTATGGATTATGTGTCCAATTACTTTTGGGGGCACTCATTTGTGTATAATTTACATATAAATGTCATTTTTGTTCAAAATATCATGCTTTTCATTGCATGAACAATATATTGTACCCAGTATGGTGCCGTATTATTTAAAAAGGCTAATGATACACCTGTGACATATTTTAAATGGGAGTCATAAGCTTATTGTTTTGGCTCACTGGAAAATAACATGCCATGTTTCCATTGTCATTCCTCCAACAGCAGATGTGGAATATAAACTGAGCTCAGGGTGGCATGTTTAGGCCCTGAAGCCAGTCAATCCTTATAGCGTAACAACAGCAGTGAGAGCAGAATAACGTGGCTATGTTAATTTCAGTGGGACAATACCAGTAATACATCTTGATGAAAAGTTAAGATTAAACCATACAGAGAAACCAAAAGAGGAACTGCAACCACAGCCCATCCAACACTGACAGTTCAATGAGAGCATTCATGCAAATATGTTGGCCACTAACGGTTTGGGTTATAATTTACTTCATTTTAGTTGGTTGAGATACAGCATATCTGATCTCAGGGGTGTCATGCGCATATTGTTTCTGAGGGGGCACCAAATGAGCCAAGACCGCCACTGGTGCCCCCTCAGAAAATATAGGCAAGATAAGACATGATCAAAGAAAACAAAAACTCTCTTTAAAGGGATAGTTCACCGTAGTTGTGAATCTGTGTGGGGATTGGAATGGGTACAGACTGCCCATAGTTGCTATAGTTACTCCCAGAGAACTCATTCGGCCCGCTGAGAATGAGCCGGAAATAAAAAGGAGCGGAAGATCCTGAGTAACAAAACAATAGAACAAGAGAGAGAGAGATAGAGAGACAAAAATGGCAACACAGAATGGAACAGACATTAGTTTATGTTCCAGTTCCTGATCTTCTTTCTTCTGCAGAACACGAAGATATTTAGATGAATATTTCAGCTCTGTAGGTCCTTAAAATGCAGGCGAATGGTTGTCAAATTTTTTTACGCTCCAAAAATCACACATAGCCATCATAAAAGTAATCCCTATAACTCCAGTGGTTTAATTAATGTCTTCTGAAGCAAAACGTTAGGTGTAAGAAATAGATCAATATTTAAAACTTTTCTTTACTAAAAATGTTCATTTCCAGCCAACTCGTTGACGAGGGTGGAGTTCAAACTGCCTTTCGCGTGACGTAAGCGCATAAGCCTCCTCTGCATAGATATTCATGTGTAGATACCTTATTAGCAACTGTTTCTATGGACCGCGATACTGTTTCCACACAAAAGCAGTTTATGCAGCATTCTGAGCATGGAACTCAGTCTGAGGCATCTCCTCCACTCACTCACTTGCATTCAAACCGATTCAAACAGTTCTCCTTGTTCATCGTTCCAAAATGGCGTTACCAACCCGATCTCATGAAAAGTCATATATAATTTACGAGTTGGCTATTTCGTATGGTCTCGCACGATGTTGTTCGCATAAACTTGTACGACTTCACGTGCAAATTCCCGGATGTCTAATGCGGAAGTAAGTGCGAGTTCCACGCACGAGGCATTAAGGACATACTTATTAATATTATGCCCTGACCCAAACCCCTTATCTAAACTTAACCAGTCAGTAGAGTGTGTAAACATGATAGGAAGCGGTTGTGTGTGACAGTAGCAAGTAACCGTTACGTATTAAAAATAAATATTTTAAGGCTTGTAATTGAAAGGACAAGGGTGTTACAATTTGTCCAATCCATTTTAAACAAATCTCCTCCCCCTTTTAATGTTCTGCAGTTTAAATTCTGCCCTAAGATGCAATATTTTTAATAAACCAAGCAAAACTGCAAGTGAACCCATAAAAAGCCATTGATCACCATACATTTTCTTTGTATGGAAAAGAACTTTGACAATACTCTTTTGTATATTTTCCACACAAATACGTAATACGAGTTTAGAGCGACATGACAAGCAGTGTTGACAGAATTTTCAATTTAAAACAAGTAATCTGGGAAAATGCGACTTTATTTTAAACATAAATTTAGACATCTCACATCTGAATTTTTTTTTCCACCGCACACAACACTTTTTTTTAACCAACAGCAGGGGTCCTCAACAGGGGGTTTGCAACCCCCATGGGGTGTGTGGTGATACTACTTAGGGTCTGGCAATTCTTCTTTGACCTTAAACAAATTTTCATGAAAAATATAAATAATAATAATGTGTAAACAAAAATACAAAATTAAATTAACTAACCAAAAAGCAAAAGTTAAAAAGTTAAAGTTCAGCTAACTGTTTCACCATCCCTTCTACATTCAAATAAATTAAGTAAAAAGAAAAATATACTTTACAGACTCTTTACATCAATAATGATTATTCTAATGGAATACATTAAAATACATACATTAAATGTATTGTATAAAAAGCAAGGCTTAAAATCCAACACTCAATTCGATGGAGTATATGTAATGGGGGTCTCTGCCCCATCTCTTTATCCACCAAAGGGTCCTTGGCCTGAAAAAGGTTAAAGACCCTTTACCTACAATAATCGTGCAACTTAATTATCAAAGATATAATATTTCTTGTTCCTTGAACATTTAATTAAAAATCCACTTGGCTCGAAAATCTGAGAGGGCACTTTGAATTGGCATGACGCTTCTGTGTGATGTTGCATTTTAGCATAGAAAGATTATTCTTGCTGATTACCCTACAGTAACCACAGCGTTATTAGAGCTCAATGAACATGGCATCCTTGTTTGAAAATGTAAGTCTAATAAAGCTGCATGTTGACAAAGCAGATTTTCTTGAATTGTATTTAGTGCGATTTGCAAGATCATTTTCATGCCTCCAGTGCACACATGAGCATTTGATTGGTAAAGAACTCCGCTCGTGCACACAAAATTCATAGCGGAATGATCTCATTCCACTGACTGTTGCTTCCAGTTCTGTTCAAGGAGAAATCAGTCTGTAACTACTGAATTGGCATAACATCTGGTATTAAAAAAAAAAAAAAAATGCTGCGTTTGAAACTACCAAGCACTTTCTGGTGAAATCAGTTTTATTTGTTTTCTTCCATAGCGACAATGAGACTGGGAGCCACTCGCCAGCACGGTTCATTTATTGATCGTCTGATGGCTGGATAATGACACTAGTGGCTCAATAATGAGGGTTTTATAAGGGACTGATGGAGAGTCCTACAGAGAGTGTATATAAAAGCAACAGAATGGGGTTGAGTATGCAACCTTTTGGGTGTTGATGACTTCAATGAACTCTACTCACACCAGTGTGGAGTAACGAACAGTCAGGCGCCAATAAAACATATGCTGAGCTGCTGTCTGTCAGCTTTGTGTGGTTATCTGACACATGCTTTTCTCTTTACCGGAGTAAACGTTCTAAATCAACCCAAACATCTCAATTATCAACACTAACAGTATGTTTTGGAGGATTAGTGTGTGTGTATTTGATGTCCTGCAGTTAGTGAAACATTCACTTGTGGGTTTAAATGAAAAGGATGACACTCAATCACTCTGACCATTTCAACAATTACAATTTTTTATTTTATTTTATTTTTTTGCCTAAAGTGGATGAGATACCTCGATCTGTTGAATTACTTCTTGTCCTGACAGTGATGAAAGTAACTGAAATAAATTCTCATAGGATGTAACAATAACAGAAAACAGTGACAGAACTATACCATATGATTTGATCAGTAGCTACATGTTTACATGTTAATTACATGTTTGTTACAGTTTAATACATTTGTAAAAACATTGAGTAATTACAAGATACTTCACGAAATAATAACATGTTAATTGCATTCTATCCATTAGTATTACTCAGTACTTTATTATTGATGAGCATTGTAATATAAAGTGTGAATCCAGTTTATTTTAAATTCGTGCACAGTGCATATGAAAAATTTGAAATATTTCTTGTCATCACTTGCAGCTCAAATAAGACCTTAAGGATATAATAATGCTTTCTTAATAAATGAACAAAGTGCAACAAAACAAATAGTAGCTACATTTCTACAAAGCTGTCAATGTAAATCAAAAAGTATAAAGTATAAATAAAAACATGTATATAGTGCTTGATAAAATAAAATAAAATGTGTATTATACAGGTCATGTTTGGCCATCTAACAAGACCCAAGACTTCTGGACCCGTGCGGCTGTTACTCATGAGGCAAACTGCAGAGAGAGAGAGAGAGAAATGATTCACTCTGCTGTCTATGCAATATTTAAAGCCCTTACCCTCTGGGTCCCATTAATGGAACCCTTTCGCTGCTGTTTTTTGCCTCTCAAGTAAAAAAAAAAAAAAAAAGCCTCACTGACATGAATTACATTTACATCTCTCCAGACTGGACTGATCAGCAGCTTTTGTGGCTTCCTTGGTGATGCAGAAAATGACTTACAGCATTATTAATTGAGAAACCGCTCCATTGAACATGTAACGTATGGGTAAATTTTCCATTCACTTTTGCCCATATGAAAAGCATTGAAAGGACCAGATTGATCACACTGTGAATTCAGTGACAGTAGGTTGAAAGTTCTTTAGCTGAAATCGGTCTGTACTAACCAAAATTCAAACCACTGCCCCCCAGTGGCCGAAGCTGGAATTGTTGTTAATCTTATGAGTATGTGTGAGCTTGTCTTTAGTTGTAAATTATGTAATACAGTCAACAGAAATGCTTATTTTTTTAACCGTATTCCCAAACTCCAACATTAAACCTAACTGCCAACTGTCAAAATGCAACCACCGAATCACGCTCATCATTTATTATGTGAAAAGGATTACTTCCTGGTTGCTATGGGACCAGAACGCATGTCTCTGAGGCTGCTTGTGTAACCAATCCTGCTCGACCCACTCCAAGCTGGATTTGAACCGGCGTCAGCCAGCATGAGAGGCGGCCGCACTAACAAGGGGGCTAAATGCTACAGCTTTAGCATCGGTCACTAGTGCGCCTGTTGACGCCAGGGGAGGGAGGTTTACACATACCGCACGGCTATCATGTACCAGCTGGCTCCCGTTACACTCACCCCCCTAAATCTCACTCCCATCTGGGTCACAGCACCACTGTAACCAGTCCTGCTCGACCCGCTCCGAACGGGATTTGAACCGGCGTCAACCAGCATGGGAGGCGGGCACGCTAACAAGGAGGCTAAAGGCTACAGCCACTAGAGTCAGTTGCTAGTACGCCTCTTGAGGCCAGGGGAGTGAGGTTTACACATACCGCATAGCTATCATGTACCAGCTGGCTCCCGTTACACTTGCAACACAGAATGGAGTCGTTGTCACCGTACATGAACATTCGGTAGAAGCATGTCGAGTTTCCATGTGATCATGTTGAAAAATTGTCCTGTTAATGTTGCAACAGACAGGAAAAAAATATTAATTAAAGTAAATAAAAAAAAATGTAAGTCCATTTCAGGCTTTTAAGAACCCTCCAAAAACGTGTCAATTGTAAAACATTTACTATAAAATAATTAGATATTTAATTTCTTTAGAATTTGCTGCTACTTTTGAATGGCTGTCTACATGCTTATTTGTCCACAGAAAAATGTAATCATGCCATCTACCAGCAGGGGTGAACTGACCAATTCTAACTAGCCAAACCTTGACCCCTTGGCTTTATCCAATACCTGTCATATCTGACTGACTTGTATGCACGACTGACTCTGTCCTCAAATTCCACAGTTTGAGCCCCATTTAGTGTTATCCAAGCACTATTAGTGGAAATTCATGCATGCATTTGTGTGGCAGCCTGTCATACTCATGCAGAGATTCATTTTTTATGATGTTTAGTGAGTCAGCTCACTCTGGTGTCATTTTGTCAGCAGCCTGTTGTGAATGATGTGACAAGCTACATTGGCCCCCGCTTTCAATTTACCAGAATCAGCATGACAAATTCAGTATAGCACATGTTGATCTTCTCCTGCCTAATCAGGCCTTTCAATATTACAGTCCAAAAGTGCTCGTAGGTGATCATTAGGCCTGGAATGATGGACAGGCCATGTGATTTTTCTTCCACCAAACTCCTCAAGGCAGTGACCCGGCACCCACCCTTGATCTTGGGGCTTCGGCCTCTTTCTTTTGAGACTGCCGAACAAGTGGCTCCTGGTGTTGCTGAAGAGTGAGACTTTAATATTTAATCTTTCCTTTTTTTTCGTCCACTCCCTGCCCTCCCCTCAAATATCCTCCGGTTCCAATGCCCTGCAGCTATGAGTGACAGAAAGGCACATGGTGCCCTATGAAAAATGTATCTTCAGAAGCTGACACTGTATGGGAATTTTACTACAGGGACGAGGCTTGATCTTGCAATGAAATAAATATGTTTCCTCAGCTTCACATCGTAGCAGGATCTGCTTCCTGGGATGCCGGCACAGGTGCAGAGTCGGACTTATGTAACATCAGATACCTGCTGTGCTGGAACAAAGAGGCGCTCCATCTCCATCTCAGTCTGCAGCCATATTTAAGAGAAGCTGTTATTTTGAAGCATTTGATCAGATGCCAGACACTTTTCAAACTCAATTCAATCCTTCAGGATGCGCTGATGCTGCCATGTTGATCTGACAAAGCTGTGACGTGCATCATGAAAGGGTGCAGATCGCGTTAAAGTGGCTTTATGAAAATAATTTTGAAAAGAATATACTTTTTCTTGTAATTTCTGGTCAAACGCATGTGGATCAGTATCTTTGGATCAGCATTACTATTTAATCTTCATGTTCTGTTGAGATTGATCTGTCAAATCACAAAGTTGGCATAGACCTTTCAGATATGTGACTGTTATCCAATATATTAAAGTTGTCTCTGTTTGAAGTCAATTAAACCTCACAGTGAAATCAGAAACAGTAGGTTGACATTTCCTGAGCTAAAATTGGTCTGAACTTACAGAAATTCAAAATACTGCCCCCAGTGGCCAAAGTTGTAAGTGTTGTTGGGCATATGGGCACATGTGTGCTCCATTTTGTGTGTGTAATGTCCACAGAGAAGCACCAAAAGCAAGTTGTGAAGTGAGTTGTTTTCAGTTGTACAGGCAGTAAGTCAATGTAGAGGAATGCATGTTTTATGAACTGTACCCCCCAACGCAAATCCCAAACCTATACCTAACCATCTGTGGAGTAAAAATGTAATGTTAGAGTGAAAATTGCAACTTCCGAATCACTCTTGTCACTGATTATGCTAATGCATGCAACTTCCTAGTTTCAACGTGGTATCTGAACACGGGTTTCTGATGTTGCTGATTCAGCATGCTTCTGGTCACTCCACAAGTGAAAGTAAACAATCTGGAGCCGATGCAAAAATGTCTGATAGGAGACGTTATATTAGTGAGTCGGCATAATGGGGCCAATTCTAGGGTTCTGGAAGTATCGAAAACAGCATGCCGACCTCCTGTTTGATCATGTTGATTAGACAACTGTCTGTAGTGAACATTGTGAACATTCTATGCACCAGTCAAAGAATCTTAGCTTTTGACATTTCATTCCATTAAGTCATGTTTCAATCTGGTGACTGGTGTCCTATAATTTTGTTAATAATATGTTTGCATAATAATATTTTGAAAAATCAAAAAGTATCACACTGATACTTCAAATATTTTTTTTTTTTTGGGTTAATTCATTTATTTATTTTATAAAGAAAAAGCCATTTAGGTCTTCCAGACCACAAACAGAATAATCTTTGTTGGAGCTGTGGCCTAACAGTTAATGCATATGCTCTGACACATTAAGCCATGGTGTTCATGTGGGCAGCACAGGTTCAAACCCAGCTTGGAAAGTTCCCAATTGAGTTCCTGTGTCTTCCTTAACCATTTCCTCCTCTCTCTAGACTAAAGGATCAATAAAAGTGAAAAGGCCAAAAAATATACATACATGTTTTTTTCCATTACAAATTATATCATCAGCATAACTATTTGAGTGAAAAGTTGAAGTGAAAAATGTATTGATTTCTCAGAATTTCTTAAAATGTAGTTTGTCTTGAACATTGGGGGGGTTGCAGCGTGAAGTATTTACATGTTTTCATTGATCATGGTATAAATATTGAAGGGGGGGATGTACTTGCTTGTTTTTATTATTGGGGGGTTACCCATCCCCCCCTGGAGTTTATCTAGTTTCTGCTTTCACGACAGCATGCACTTGAGCTGACATGGGCTGCAAAAGTTTGTGCCATACTCGATAATCCATGTTATCCCAGTGTAACCGGTGTTGCTCGACCCGCTCAGAGCGGGATTCGAACCAGTGTCGCCGGCATGGGAGACAGGTGTGCTAACGAGGATGCTAAAGGCTACAGCCCCTAGCGTCAATCGCACTGAGAACACACTGCACAGCACGTACCAGCTGGCTACCGTTACACACACCCCCCTAAACCTCACTCCCATCCGGGTCACGGCACCACTGTAACTGAGCAGGATTCAAACCGGGGTCTCCAGCATGGGTGGCGGGCGCACTAACGAGGAGGCTAAAAGCTACAGCCTCTAACATCAGTCACTAGTGCACCCCTTGAGGCCAGGGGTGTGAGGTTTACATACTGCACAGCTATCTACCGTCTAGTTACCGTTACACTCACCCCCCTAAACCTCACTCCCATCCAGGTCACGGCACCACTGTAACCGGTCCTGCTCGACCCGCTCCGAGCGGGATTTGAACCGGCGTTGCCAGCATGGGAGATGGGCACGCTAAGGAGAAGGCTAAAGGATACAGCCCGTAGCATCAATCACTAGTGCGTCTCTTGAGGCCAGGGGAGTGAGGTTTACACACTGCACAGCACGTACCAGCTGGCTGCCGTTACACCAGCATGATTTGAAAATGTCCAAAAGAGCATCTTATGTGCTTTAATGAAAGCAAAAAAGCCTGACCTTTTGCACAAAGCAGTTAACATGATCATTGTCACACATTTGCTTAATTCATGAGTAGTGCAGGATCTACATATTTCTTATTTACTGTACATCATTGTTTCATTGTTTTAAATGTTTCAATTTTTTTCAGGTTTAATTAGATTTTGAATCCCATAATTTTCATGTGTAGGCTATTCAAAATTTTGAACCCCAATCTTAAACACATTTACACAGACATTCACACATATGCAACAACAAGCACACACATGCACCTGTTTGTGCTCTGTAAGTTGCAGTGTAAGTGTCTCAGAGGTGCTTTAAAGAGAGGCAGTGGAGGAAGATGGAGAATGAGCGAGTACTCTAATGGATCTGTGCTAATGGTGCTAGAGCGAATAAAGCAGGAATAAGGCACTGGACTCAGCTGATGGGACAGCCAGTACTTCACCTTCAAAGACTCAGTTTGCCATGCAGCTAGAACATGCATTGGAGGACATATACATATGCTTATGCACACTGATGCTTGAAGGTTAATTCAGTAGTGCTTATTTGAACTTACTTGCTCTAAAAAGCACACACAGTTTCAAATGTGCATGGGTGGGGGGGGTCTTAATTATGCACCTAGGCATAATGTTGACAATCTGTAATGCGATGAAGAGTCTCTCAGTGGGACTGCTTGAGTGATCTTAATGAAGAGAACATCAGGTGCTAATTATTCCACATTAAATGCCACTAATATAGAAATGGCTGTTTGCCAAGTGTGTGTTTGTCAAATGAGATGACTTTGTTTTCAGTTCAACTGCTGAAGTCTGGTCAACTACTGCCATCTGGAGGAGTTATGTTGATGATGCAGTGATTTTTCGTTGAGTTGCCTCATATCTTCTGCATTGGAAAATTCAAAACACAGAAGAGGAGACCAGGGCCACTTGTATGGGGTGTCTAGTATATAAAGGGGGCAGTTGTAACACTCCTTGTACTAAATTTGATATTGTCACCTTATCCATGTAAATATTTTATTAGCACTATTGCTCTCACTTTTGTCACATTTTTGAGTCCAAACTGAAAATCTTGGATAGCAAAATTGCAGCGTTTGTTTTCAGCAATATTGTATAGTATATAACTGTATTATATATATATATATATCAATTAAAAAACTAGAGGTAAACTAGAGGGGGGCCTGGGTAGCTCAGTGAGTATTGATGCTGGCTACCTCCCCCGGAGTCGCGAGTTCAAATCCAGGGTGTGCTGAGTGACTCCAGCCAGGTTTCCTAAGCAACCAAATTGGCCCAGTTGCTAGGGAGGGTAGAGTCACATGGGGTAACCTCCTCGTGGTTGCGATTAGTGGTTCTTGCTCTCAATGGGGCGCGTGGTATGTTGTGCATGGATCGCGGAGTGTAGCATGAGCCTCCACATGCTGTGAGTCTCCGCAGTGTCATGCACAACAAGCCACGTGATAAGATGCGTGGATTGACGGTCTCAGAAGCGGAGGCAACTGAGACTTGTCCTCCGCCACCTGGATTGAGGTGAGTAACCGCGCCACCACAAGAACCTACTAAGCAGTTGGAATTGGGCATTCCAAATTGGGAGAAATTTTTTTTTTAAAACAAAATGGTAAACTACACCTACAGTAAATAGTAGCTGTCACTCTGAACCGTATCACTACAACAATTTTAGTGGGAAGAAAAATGCATATTATCTATCACAGCTTGATACCATAGTCACATAAAAATGTCCTTAAAAATCAAGATTTTCCCATAGATTGCCATTGTTTTCTGAAGTCACCCAAAACAACATTTGTATAATCAGTGGCTTCCTAAAATCACATTCAGAGAGGAAAAAAGAAAATGCGTCATCAATCTCTAGCTTGTGAAGTATGTGCCACCTTGACAGCATGCTGTCATTAAAGCAAAAGGAGGACATAATAAATACTTAGTTTTTCCATTCAACTTTCTGCTCAAATTGTTATGCAGATAATATCATTTGTTTATGATATTCCACAAGTGAACTCTTGAACCACACTGTGTATGTTTCTAATACCAAATGGTGGCATGTACTGTAGAATAGTAGTAATCTGTGAGTGTTAGAATTTCCCCTGTCTCCTGAACATCATGGAATGTTGATGCCAAATCTATGCTAATTGACAACTGTGAAGTGACAGTGAATATACGTGTGGATCTTAGTTATGAGTGTTTTAGAGGTATTGTCTTAAAGCTATAAGCTTTTTTACACATTAAAATGTTTTATATACATTGCACCATCACCAGTGCAATTTATATAAAATGACATTTATCAATGTGTTAATTTATTATTTTATCATTGTTAATTTCTGTTGTAATTATTTTGACATTCTAGTGTTTAGTTGTTATAAAATTGTACACACATTGATGCACAATGATATCAGATGACGGCCCCCTCATCTTACCTGAACCCCAGGGGAGGCTGTATGTGGAGAGAGGGGGTGAAGGGTGTCCAGAGAGAGAGGAGGCAGGTCATTGGATCTTTAGATAATCAGTATGGGCTAATGACCCCTCCAGAGAGAATGTGTCTAATCCATTGAGCCTTTGGGACCACTTCTCACTACCCCCCTCATCTTCCCAGCCAGCACTACTGAATACTGAATCAAAAGTGCAATGTGTGTGTGTAGCAGTGGGGGCTGTTTAGATTTCAAATCTATATATCACTGTGTCTGCACTGCAAGCTAGGTGACATGATGCAACAAAACTAGATTGCTTCTCAAAACGCAAGCTCTATGGTCCCATGAAAACCAGGAAGTAATTAATCACAGAAACAATGATAAGCGGGATTCAGAGGTTACATTTTCGATCTAAGGTGACATTTTTACTCCACTGACGGTTAGGTTTCAAGGTTTAGTGTTGGAATTTGGGTTAGGGTGTAGAGTTAATAAAATATGCATACCTGTTGATTGTACTACAACCTCAATTCTGAAAAAAGTTGGGACAGTATGGAAAATGCTAATAAAAACAAAAAGGAGTGATCTGTAAATTCTGTTCACCCGGTGCTGTATTGAAAGCACTACAAGACATCATTTTATGTTTAACCTTGTGAATTTAATGTGTGTTTTTTTTAAATAAGTAATTTTCTGATGTATGTCGAAGTGAATTACAGTGCATCCAGAAAGTATTCACAGCGCTTCACTTTTTCCACATTTTTTTATGTTGTAGCCTTATTCCAAAATTGATTAAATTCATTATTTTCCTCAAAATTCTACAAACAATACCCCATAATGACAACGTGAAAGAAGTTTGTTTATTAAAATGTATTAAAAAAAAAAAAAAAAAAAAAAACACTTTTCACCTGAAAACTGGAGCTCACACGTGCCCATACCTTCAACAGCACTTCCAGTTTCGGCCACTGGGGGCAGTGATTCAATTTCGATAAACTGATTTCAGCAGCAGAACTATCACAGAATTCACATTGTGATCAGTATGATAAACATTTTCTGTTGATTTCTTGAGTGTTCACAACCATACATTTGTGCACACTGATGTGCCATTATTTCAACATGCTCGCTTGTTCTTCACTTTAAACTGACAGCATGCCTTCATGATAAGATGTATTGAAAAAGTTGTATTGAAAGAGACAGTAGATTTTTCTAAATTAGCTGTCTAACACACTGGAACATTAGCTAATCAATACTCAGGTGTCCAGGAGCAGCATATCATTTGGAAAATTCAACTTGGGATAGCAAGAGAATCTGTGTTAGTCAGTTCATTGTTTGTAGTGTTTTTGAGATGTCTTATTTATGTGCTTATCTTGTGTTATTAATCTCTCTGTTTATCTTCCATTCATCCATACATCCTCTTTGTCCGCCAGAATGATAGATTCTGCTGCAGGTCAAAGTCCATTCTCCAAACTTCCCTATTCATACTTTCAGTCATTGACCCTTACATTACGAGAGTCCAGGATCCTCTTCAAGGAACAGTTTACAGCATGCATCATGTTTTAGTTTTCCTGTAAACCCAGTTAATGTTTCTTCATTACTAAACCACAATTTTTGCTGTTTGAAATGACAGCACTCATACCCCTTTGTACTCCACTACCTTGTTTTTTGTACAGTTTTACTCCACTGATACGTTTAGGGTTGGGGTTTGGTTGCGGGTTGAGTAAATAAAATATGCATTCCAGTTGATTAAAACCTACTGTACAACACGCTTTGGCCATTGGAGGCAGTGATTTGAATTTTGGTAACCACAGACCAATTTCAGCTAAAGATTATTTGACCTACTGCCACCGAATTGTGAGTTCAGTAAGATCAGTCAATGTTATAAAGAACATCTTGTGATTCAAGAAAGCAAAAGCTATCTGACCTTTTATGCAAATGAGTTAACTATGTCTCAATTTTTTTTTACATCTGAATTTTATTACATCCTTAAACTTGACCATTTATGTTCAAGGCTTAAATAAAAAATCCCAGACTTTCAATGGTCTCACATTTTTGGACCCCACTATATGTACATGTTTCACTGAGGTGTGAATGTAGTAAGAGTAGTATGGGTAGTATGCTATTCCAAACTCTGCGTGTGTCATTTTCTCTGCCTGAGTCATGATGAAGCCTGCTGCCACTGAACATGTAAAGTATGTGTGCTCTGAGAAATTTGATGGAACGACTTGAACAAAGACAATGGCTTTGTGGTCAAAATTGCCTCATTGCACATTTTCAATTTGTTTTAACATAGATCTCATGTTGAGTGTAAATGTGTGCCAACTGGTTTTTAAATGGTGTGTGAAAGTACATTTTCTCTGCTGTACAGCAGAGGGTAGTATCAGCCTTAAAGAACCATCACTATGTAAACTCTACACGTTATCTTGACAACAGCAGTGTCTTCAGTTTGATAGATGATGGTGTAGTCTCTAGGACATGAATTTGTAAGACAAACCAAGAGTCCCAATGCACATATCCATCCTAAATAGTATGCAGAATTAGAATTAGCGTGTCACATCATAGTACAGTAAAAATATGCCAAATGTGCCGAAATGGCATACTACTTAGGGTGGATGTTTCAAAGGGTGCTTTTTCTGTAAAGTTAATGAATCTAAATGTTAGGTAATGAATTTGGCTAAATGCTAAAGCTGAATGCAAATGTACGCGATATGTCCCAATGTCACAGTATACTATGTCCCAATACTGGCGAACTTACTACACACTTAAATGTCAGTACTTTCCCAACACTAGCAAAGTACCGAATTTTAGTGCACATTATATGTATGCAAATTGGGATGCAGGAAAAATGTCAAAATATTATACACAATTCATCAGTTTAAATGAGCTGTTCTCTAAATAGTTCCATGCTAACTGAAAAAAATATATAATAATACAAAAATAAATAAAGGTAACTTAAAATTTTCTTGATAAAATTCTTATTCCAAAAATTCAATGTCATCTTGGCTGATTATTTATAACCTTTGAAAAGTTTTCAACACATAATGCATTAACGTCAAAATAGACTTGGACAAACTTCTCGTGTCTGCTCTCCTCGCAGCCACAACAATATCAAACAAACAAACATAATTATCTTTTAGATAAGAGCTTTCATTGATTTTATTCAGTTCTGTTTTTCCACTTTGCAAGGATAGTGTTACACCTGCAGGTCCCAGCGCTCGCGTGTCTGAACACACTGGAAATATTCAAAGTCAAAATTCTGAGAAAACAAAAAACACTTTTGACATTGAATAAATGACATCACTGTTCAGGTCACAAACCACCTACTTGCTTCTCTGCCAGCAAGGCAAGAAAATTGTTGCCTACCTTATTGTGGATTAAATTAGTTAAATTAAAAATGCTTTGTGCTCTTATCCTCATAGCTGACTTTGAGTGAAATCGATGTTCATTATACTTGATATAATATTGATACTGTATGTCTATATGATATGTCTTTGCTGATTTCTTGAGTCGGGATAGAGATTGCAATACGTTACAATGTTGTCACATGCCCCAATAGCAGGTATATGGGGTAAACTGTGACACAGGTACCTGCAATAAACTGGTGACAGTGAATTCATGGGATTTAAAAAATGTGCGACAACCTGCCTTGATAAAAAAGTGATAATGTGCTAATATGACATTTCTGAAAAATACCCTTGCCCTGAGAACATAGTTAAAACTTTCGGTTACAGTCATTGTATAGTTGACTCTTGCATAAATGTATGCCAGTTTTATTGTGTTCACTTGTTTAACGAAGAGCTAATACAAAAATATGATGATATTAAAGGTTTCGTTTGGAGGGTAGAATTCACAAATATCTGCCAAAAGTGCCAAATCTGTGGCAGTGCGGTGCTCTTTGAATACATCAGGATTCGGGCCTAGCTCATCTACATCTTTGAGGAGCTTGGCCTGGAAGACTTGAAGCACTGCCATGCTATGGAGCACCGTGCCAGCCTGGCCTGCTGCCCTATAAGCTCTTCCAGCTAGTGCGGATGTCAGTCGGCACGGCTTGGAAGGGTGGGCGGGGCGGAATTTCCATCCCATAGTGGTAGATGGACAGAGATGAGCTGCAATCACCTATTCAATAGGGGGAAGCTTAGCATATCCCTTTTCCTCCACGTGATTCACCTTTGTGAGGACCGCAGCTTTTCCAGTTTTCCAGGCCGTGGTCTGCCGACGGCGGTCGGCCTGCAGGAACCACTCGTCTGGGCGAGATTTTACCGGCTCCTCTGGAGAGTACCACTCAAGACCGAGCTCCTCAACCACCCGTGCAAAGACGCAAAGAAGTTCTCTGTCAGTGGCCTGTGCACTCTCCTCACCCTCGCTGGGGGTAGGGGCTGCAACATCCTCCATGGACCATTCTCCCATGTCCAAAGCTCCAAAGGACACGGCATCATTACCACTGTCAGACCCGCCGAATACGAAAACACCGTGCTCATCCATAGAGGGCTGGAAGTCGTCATGTTTGTACTGCACTGGCAAGGACGCTGCGTGGGAAGATCGAGGGGCTTGCGCCGGCATGAAATCCTCCTCAGATTCTTCCATTCCTACCTCACGGCCAGGGTCGCATTAGTGCACGGGCTTATACGGGCTGAAGCCCAGGGGCCTACAACTCCCATGGAGCGTGTTTAAATGCTTTCAGCAGGAGATGCGGTTGTTGACATGGTGACAGTGCGCAAGCGTTAAAGGCGTCCATGTAGTGCTTGTTCAATGCCCAGCAGCTGCCCTAACAACTAGAAGGGGGACTCAGCGAACAACGAGCCCATGGGCCCAGAGGTATCTTAAAGCGCCCCTGCTCACAGCCCCACCGTGCTACCTCGTGGTCCCTCGAGACTTAACACAGAGGAAGTGGTTGGTAGGGCACGGGAGGCGGAATTGTCCCTCAGATCGAGGGCAACCCTAGAGCGGAACGTCCGGAGACTCATGCCCCCACAGTGAGGGCAGTCTGTCCCCATGAGAGCCACTTCGACGTGGGAGTGGCACAGGCAGCGAAATGTTGTTGATCTGATGGAGTTGATGTTGATCTGATGGAGCGATGTGTCGTTCACATGAACACTTGCGATATGACATCTTTAAAAAGATGCGTACACACAAGCGGCTCTTTATCGAGTGTTTTACATCACGTGGACGGAATATTATGTTATACTGTATGTATATATCAAAGGATACAGCTCCTGCCGGAATGCTGCGGGAAGCGGGTAGGTGTCTCGCTGAGGCGAAGGTCCCGATGTCGGCGGCAAGGCAGAGAGACTCTTTGCCGGAACACTAGAGGGGGCAGATGAATCTTTCACTGCAGGCGCTGAGAGTCAGGCGATGAACATCCTGATGCGTCTGCAGGAAATTCCCGTCCGCTGGAGCGTGTCCATCGACGGAGAAGAGAGGGCTGTTCAAGACTAGACGATTGTCGTAGTCAAGATGAGACGATGTCGGTCTTGAAGGAAGAGAATTCTGAAGAAATGTTGATTTAGCACCCGCTTATATAGGGCAAATGCGCGCCTAAAAGGGCGGGGCTCAAACACCATTGCCAATCATAAGATTGCCGTTATTATACAAGGGCTTCAACTAGGTCGTCGGAGAAGGATTTCCCCAAAAGCATTTTCCACAATGTCGAGTGAACTGAATCGATAGGGAACCTGATAGTTACTGAGATATAGCTGTTGTGACAACTTCCCCATGTGAAAACTAGCCCGGTCTCCCCTGTTTTAATTTTAATTAGCCACTGAAAAATGAAATATGATTTATACATTTTTTGCAGTATAGACTTGGACTGTAATCAAATAAAATACAGGTCTCCGTACTCTAAACAACACTAAATTCAGGAGTCATTTATAATCGTTTATTTTAACATATTTCATAGGATTGGGCGTTATCAACTTTTATGAATCTAAATGCCTTGCATTTTCTTAAAATGATACTGTTTCTTAAGACGGTCGGTTTGAAAAGCTTAGGTGTGGCTCTAATTTGTTCTAGGTATTCTATTTTACATTGTGCAGCTGAATGGATGCAGCTTTTTATTAGATGGGTACAACCCAAGGGTGTAGTAATGATAGACATGGAGTACAGATGCTGTAATTGTAACGTATGAGGTCATATATATGACCATGGCAACTAATCCCACCGTTTGTGTGCTTTCTGCAATAATAATTGCATTCAAATGTAAATATTTACATCGGATCAGAGATGAATCCCAGTGATGTCAATAACATTCAAATCTTTGTCATGGATTAAATGAATATAAATGTTAAAGGAGTTTTTTCTTTTCAAAAGTAATGCTTTTTCTAGATATTAGCAAACTTTATTGTTCAGAACACTATCCATTATTAAATACATTGAATAAAAACTATTGTTCTTGTATAAAGTATTTATTGTTAAAAACAATTTTTTTTTTTTTTTTTTTTTTAATAAAGGTGTCCCCAAATGTTGTACATTTAGTAAAGATCATTTGTATGTTCTCAGAAATTTCTGGAAATTACTGAGCATTTCCAGAGTATTCACATTCACAGTACATGTTTTCCTTCCAGTGTAATATTCTGAATACCTTTAACAACACATCACATGCCATGCAATTCACTTTGATGAAAGCGCACTCCATATCATCATAGATGTCATTCATGTGTTAATCATTAGGGATGTTCACACACATATAATTTGTGAGTATACTTCAAATGATTAGAGGCCCTATTTGACAGATTTACTGCACAGATATTTCCATGCTGTGTCACAGTTACTTTTTTAACAGAATGAAAAGGAGTTAAGCTGATATGAAGAGAGCATAGAACCTTTAATAGCTAAAGTTTAAGATACAAGATAGCTACCATGTAACCGTTCTTTATTAGGTAACTGTACAGATTTGGAATGGGAGAGAGATGGGAGCTTGTTATATTCTAACAATGCAATAAATTACAATAGCATCCCATCCACTCCTGGGAGAGGCCAGTGAAAGTGCTTCACTGTGAGAACTGGTATTATTGATCTGTTTTCACGTGGCCATGGGAATACTCTCCCTGTGTGTCTGTAAGCGTGAACACATGGGAGTGTGTGTTTATGCACCTTGTCCATCTGCACCTCTCACTGTTGGAGCTTATGGCATAACACCAGTGCAAGTGATTTACATGCCTGGGCAGCACAGTGATGAACAATAAGGTGTGTGTAAGTATGTGATGGGGGTGGAAGTCATTCATTTTCAATGAGAGTTGTCAATTTGAGGTGACATAGACATTATGGCGACCATTGGCGATGCAACAAAGTTAAGCAGATTTCACTTTTATGCAAACTTGTTGTGAAACGATGCAGTGACAACCAATGGGAGTGCAGATAGTGGAGCTCACGTGATCCAGCTACTATACTGCAGTCAATTAGGAACCCCTACTAACACTTGTTTAGCTAAACAAAAACCACAGCGCCAAAATAGGTGGCACAATGCGCGTTTGATCTACCATTCCAGGCTGATCTCACAGTGAATTCGGCAACAGTAGGTCAAAAGTTTTTGAGCTGAATTCGGTATGTGCTTAACTAAATTCAAATCACTGCCTCTAGTTGTAGAAGCTTGTTCAATGTATGGGCACGTGTGAATTCCAGTTTCAGGGTGAAATGGTCAAAGAGTAGCAGCAAAAGGGAGTTTTATTTTTAGATGTAATTAATGTAATACAGTCAACTGGAATGCATATTTTGTTAACTTTACCCCCAAACCCGAAACCTTACCACTGCATGGCGAAATTCCACAGGGGAAATACAGTTATCTCAATGAGAATCAAATCACAGTAAATGTTTCAAGTATAAATAGTTTCATAGTAGTAAATGTTTCAAATCTCATACACCTACGAAACTCGATACATCCCCTTGTCCCCTTCTAAAATGGGAAACAGAACATTTTATTCAGTTCAGCACAACTACAGAACATGGGGCGCATTATGCACGAGCTTAGATGGGCTGAAGCACGGGGGCTCTATTTGCGGCATGCATCTCCCATCTCCAGTCGACGTACGTACTAGGAGTGCGCATCTAAACGCGTTTAGTAGGAGATGCTCATTTAAACATGGAGAAGGTACGCAACAGTGAAAGCCATCCGTGTAGCGCATGTTCACAGAATAACAGTCTGCACCCATTCCCTGGCTGGTGGTTACAAATTTCATCCGTGAAAACATTGCTTTCATTCCAACATTACCTAGTCAACTAATTTATCATGTGGTCTTGTGAAACTGTGGATTGCATTTGTGTTCTCCTCATCTGCAACTCACAATAATTACAGAAATAATCTAGCTGTATCCACAGTACAATGGTTCCACACCATTCAGCACAGTTCATCTATCTCTCAGATTGGCTCTATGATTTCCATGTTGGCTCTATGAGAACAGAACCCATCAGTAGCTCATGCTCATGTTATCTTGGCACAAGGATGCCTCAGTCCTCTCCACTGGCAGCTGCTGTCTCACAAGAATGGGTGAGCAATCCAACACCACACCCTGAAATATCCTGCTAAGACCTTTGTCATGGCCCAAATATTCACTCTGGACTTTTGTGGTCAAACTCACAGCAGACATGGACACATGAGAAAATATGCAAAGCAAAGAATACCAGACTTCTACAAGCTTAACAGCTGAGGGTTTTTCTAAACATTGGGACAATCTTTCCAGATAATCACAGTTCATTGTTTTGGGAACGTTCTATTTAGGTTTCATAGAAACCTTACAGTATATAGTTCCCTGAATGATGCAGTGAGCACACCCTAATAAGAATTTACCACATAGATGTTTATTCAGCCATTCTGTATTACATATGGCGAAAAGCAACATGTTAGGAGAAATTTGTACTGTATTTTCAACCTAAGTTCCAGTTTGAAAGAAGTATGGATGTTGACACCTGTTTTGTCATAGATAATGCTTAAATAGGAAGACCAGGGAATTTCTTATGCTTACTAAAGTTGTATTGCCTTTGTGGCAGTCTGTGAGTTTTAAAAGAAAATGTAAAAATGGCATTCTAGCTGTCAGTTTGTCCATATACTCAGGTGACATTTCACCCCATGCTTCCTGTAGCACTTGCCATAGATCTTGTCGGGCACTTCTCACGCATCTTGCAGCAGGGCCGGCCCAGGCTCTGTTGGCGCCCTAGGCGAGATTTTAGATTGAGATAGATATTTTAGGAAATCTGCTTGCCAATTTACAGTATTAGTCTTACATACTCAATTGAGCAGGTGTGTGCGATTATTTTGGTACAGGGGCCACATCAGCCATTAAGTAGATCCTGGAAGAGAGAAGAAAAAAAGTTCTGCATAGTTGTATCTTTTAAGCCCAGAAGTAGTAGTGCACTCAATGAATGATGCACAGTTTTCTGAAGTGAATACAGACTGATGGGACCATTCTGTGATTGCTTGAAGTTTTGTTGCTACTTTTCCATCACGTGTTAGTAAAACTGAATAAAGGCTGAATAAAATTATTAATTGTTTATTTTACCATACTTCAATGTAGAGGTAATTTAGTGTTCAATTTAACACTTTACATCAGGAGTCTGGTTTAATAGTAAAATAAAATATTCAGAAATTATAGATTCTAAAAGCTTAGTTTAATGTTGGCTGTAAAGTGGACCCGTTTACTTGTTTTATTCTCAAAACATTATCAGCCTGTTTACACGCTCATGGGTCATGATGTGAGTCTCATCAATGGTTTGTTTGGCATTCCTTTCAGCATACCACTGAATAAAATAGGCTGCATGACACTGATAAATGATTGCTGTCAGAGTAACATTCACATACAGGTGTGAGGGACTTCAGCATTTTACAAATAACACAACGAACAAACATTTTCCTCTCTCATTTCCTTTTGCTCGCATGTCCCCTCCGTGTGCGAATGATTTGAAGATCTACTGGTATTTTAATAAAGTTCATCACTGAAAAGGTTTGCTCACAGGCTTGGCACTAAACAGCACACGCAGCCTCACGAATGGACATGGAGTGGCTGCATCACACTTTTCTTTTAGCATAATATTGCACTATTGAGCACTAAGTTTTTTTTGTTTTGTTTTGTTTTGGAGAGGAGAGAGAAAGCGTGCACTCGCATGCATGGTTGCCAGATTGCATAAATTAAGTATAACATAAGGTGAAATATTTCCTATTTGTGCATTTATAAATCTCTTATTGGGGTTTTGAAACTATTATCTGGCAACCCTGAGCATATTAAAAGCTTGTGGATGTGCAGTAGGTCCCAAAGCCAGATAAATTAATGATCTAATAAAAAACGTTCATGATAAATCGACCTGTGGGCAGTAGTTTGCCCTGGTCTGCAGTTGAAGGTGCTTAGCATGAATGCTTTAGACTACAGTCCTAATCATGGTCTCTTTTAAAAGAAGACACTTAGGAGTTTTTTGGTGAAGTGAAAGCAAGCAGCAATATAACTGAAATTAAAACAACATCATATAAGCTTAAGTTTATTTGAAAGAAAATACACTGCACTTAACTTGCACTAAACTGAAATAAAACCAGCAAAAACGGCCCACAGTGTCTGTGCCAGTTAAGAGGTTCTAAATAAGCTATTTCTAAAGTGAAAAACTACTTTACTAAAGTAGTAAATAAACATCAGTGGCTGACATGAACAGTCGTTAACTTGTGATTCTTACCTTTATAATGCTCTTTTTTTCTACTCCTCTTCTTTGTGCCGCTTTCTGCCTTGTGCACCTGATATTTTGGCTCTTTTTTCACTCATTTTGTCCACATATGATATGGATCCGATTATAATACAATCGCGTAGCGCTAGTGCTCAATATATGGGTAGAGGGGTGCCAGTCATCACGAGAAGGTGCACTTCATTATTGTGCACCTTCATTATTATTTAAAAAAAAAAAAAAAAAAAAAAAAAAAAAAAAAAAAAGGAGGCAGTGGTAGCTCAGCAGTTAAGGCTCTGGGTTACTGATCAGAAGGTCAGGGGTTCAAGCCCCAGCACTGCCAAGATGCCACTGTTGGGCCCTTGAGCAAGGCCCATGACCCTATCTGCTCCAGGGGCACTGTATCATGGCTGACCCTGCACTCTGGGATATGTGAAAAGAAGAATTTCACTGTATATGTGCAAATGTGTGATAAATAAAGAAAATTATTATTAATTATTACTTCCGACTAAAAACTCTCTTGTGGCACCTTTCTGTCATTTTGCGCCCTAGGCAGCCGCCTATGTCGCCTATGCCACGGGCCATCCCTGCCTAACAGTCTAGCTCATCCCACAAAAGCTCAATGGGGTTAAGATCCATAACACTCTTTTCCAATTATCTGTTGTCCAATGTCAGTGTTTCTTTGCCCACTCTAACCTTTTCTTTTTGTATTTCTGTTTCAAAAGTGGCTTTTTCTTTGCAATTCCTCCCATAAGGCCTGCACCCCTGAGTCTTCTCTTTACTGTTGTACATGAAACTGGTGTTGAGTGGGTAGAATTCAATGAAGCTGTCAGCTGAGGACATGTGAGGCGTCTATTTCTCAAACTAGAGACTCTGATGTACTTATCCTCGTTTAGTTGTACATCTGGCCTTCCACATCTCTTTCAGTCCTTATTAGAGCCAGTTTGTCCTTTGTCTTTGAAGACTCCAGTGTACACCTTTGTATGAAATCTTCAGTTTTTTGGCAATTTCAAGCATTGTATAGCCTTCATTCCTCAAAACAATGATTGACTGATGAGTTTCTGGAGAAAGCTGTTTCTTTTTTGCCATTTTTGACCTAATATTGACCTTAAGACATGCCAGTCTATTGCATACTGTGGCAACTCAAAAACAAACACAAAGACAATGTTAAGCTTCATTTAATGAACCAAATAGCTTTCAACTGTGTTTGATATAATGGCAAGTGATTTGTTAGTACCAAATTAGCAATTTAGCATGATTACTCAAGGATAAGGTGAGTGATGGCTGCTGGAAATGGGGCCTGTCTAGATTTGATCAAAAATGAATTTTTTCAAATAGTGATGGTGCTGTTTTTTACATCAGTAATGTCCTGACTATACTTTGTGATCAGTTGAATGCCACTTTGGTGAATTAAAGTACCAATTTTCTTCCAAAACAGCAAAATCTGTACATTATTCCAAACTTTTGGCCGCCAGTGTGTGTGTGTGTGTGTGTGTATATATATATATATATATATATATACGTTACTTCATTTCTATATTCATTGTCTAGTTATACCCAAAAATGAAAATTCTCTCATCATTTACTCACCCTCATGCCATTCCAGAAAAATGGCTTTCTTTCTTTTGCAGATTGCAAATGAAGATTTTTAAAAGAATATTTCAGCTTTGTTGGTCCATACAATGCAAGTGAATGTTGGCCAGAAACTTGAAACTCCAAAAAGCACATAAAGGCAGCATAAAAGTAATCCATAAGACTCCAGTGGTTAAATCTATGTCTTTAGAAGTGATATGATAGGTGTGGGTGAGAAATAGATCGATAATCCCTTTTCACTCTAAATCTCCACTTACATTTTCAGATCTGAAAGTGAAACTAAACAGGCATCACATGTGACTTTAAGATGTGAAAGTGGAGATAAAGTGTAAAGAAATTACTTAAATATTTATCTGTTTCTCACCCACACATATTATGTATGTGTTGGGAAGTTAAGGGGGGCGGTATGTCGGATCATGCCTAGGGCACCAAGTTAGCCAGAACTGCCACTGATTGGCCCCAGTCTTCCAACTCAAAGGGTTAAGCTTGATGGTTTAACTGCTAAACACTACTAATTGTTGTATTAAGTCTAATCGAATGTGCTGTATTGCCCAACAAAACTTCCTTAATATCAAAGTCTACACAATGACAAATGCTGTGGTTTCTTTGAACCTGAAGAGAAATATTTACCCTAAAATTCAAACAAGTTACATCATCTTTAGCTTCTTTGAACAAAATTAGCATTTTCAGCAACAGACTTGAATAATCTTTTCCCATCATTTAGAGCTGTTTAGCTTGTAGTGCTGAAACCTATGAGAATTAGCATGGGTTCCCTCTGGAGTTTCCAGTGGCTTTGTAGCAGTTTTTGATTTATGAGTAAAATAAGGTCTTTGGTTAACATTACTTGAAAAGACTTTCACATTTGTTCTACAACATAAATTACACACAGTACCTTCAAACGTGATTTTTGAAGCCACTGTGTTTTTTTAAAGGATGTTGCTAAAATGTGCTATACTATATGACTGTGTGTCATTTTTGTTTTAAAAACAAAAGTTTTAAAGTCTCTTAAAGTAATGTTAACTACAAACCTCATTTTTCTCATAAATGAAAAACCACTCTCCTAAAAACCCATAGAAAATTCCTTCCGGGTTGGCCTACAAATTGACGTCATGACCGAACAGCTTTATTGACATTGGATGATTGATTTAAGCACACAGAGTGTTACTAAGATAATGTGGTAAGCACCCTCGTGTTCAACCTCACGCATACCTTCACCAGCCAGACTGTCCAAGTTACAGTTTAATCAAACTCTTCCTGTACAATATTGTGTTCCATGTGTGCGCAGAATCAATGATCACGGAAAAGGTTGATAAGAGGTGAAACTTAGTGTGACAGATCACACACACACGTTTCACTAGCGCTACTGACAGTTTGAAATAATTTTCAGTAGTTGGTGGTGCTTGCTGCACAAAAAAAAAAAAAAGAAGACAAAAAAACCAACATGGCTTGTCACCAACATTTCATGTGCTTGGAATGATTGTCCATATCATGGGATGTTGGTGTACTGGTGTTCCAAAAAGGCTTTTTGACTAACTTAACCAGGAAGAGTCCTTGGTTAACCAGCATTACCAGAAAATCCATACTGGGCAACCAGCTTCACCAATCAAGATCTGCACCTCTGCATTTTCGCTCTAAAATTTATTTCTACTCCACTGACGGTTAGATTTAGGATTTGATCTACAGGGTAGAGTTGATAAAATATGCATTCCTGTTGACTGTATTAGCATTTACAACTAAAATACAACTCACTTTTGGTGCCACTCTGTGGACATTTCACATAAAAACTGGAGGTCACAAGTGCCCATATTTTTAAAAACACTTCCAGCTTTGGCCACTGGGGGTAGTGGTTCAATTTTCAGTAAACTCAAACCGCACTTATCAGCAAGACTTTGGAACCAACTGTTTCCGAATTCACAGTAAGTTCAGTCTGTTTCTGTTCAACAAGACTTTGTAAGTGTTCTAGTAGGATGACTAAGGCCAAAGTATTCTTTGCACGTCTGCATTGAGGATCGCTCCGTGCACAGTATGCGTGATGTAAATAATCCAGTCCACGCGGCCTGACCGCACGCCGGACAGATTTTCTTGACTTGCGGACGCGGTCATCATCTGTGCACATAGTCACTGCATGCGCTGGCTACTGACTCTACTAAAAGAGTATCACAAAGAAGTTGAAGTGGGTATGTGTCAGACACATTCATATACGCTCGCGGTCAGAGGAGTTTATTCACAAAGGCAACATGGTCGACCAGGCATGAACCAATCCGGAACACGCAAAAATGAAGTATACCTGGGCCTTAACACACAATGTTTATTAGCAGTATTTACTGGATATTAATGGGGGGAAAACAATGTTTGATTTCAGTACCCACTGTCATATAGATGATCACTAATCATAGCCAAGGGTCGTAAGGATTATCTGGCCTCTCAGTTCATCATGACTGAAATTCAGGCACAAATCAAAAGCTAATTCAGACACCTTCTCATTCTCAGTTTGCCGTTGAGTCTCATTCTGCCATTAGAGCATTTGTTTCACTCTGTTTTGTGTGGCACCTATGGGAAAGCTGACCCCACAGATGCAGGTGCCAAAATTATTCATCACTTCTGGCACCTTGTGGCAGCATCAAAATGGCCCGGGGCACTAAGTGAGGAAACAGCATCTCGCTACTCGTGCTGTGAGACAAAAACACAGGTGAAATTCCACACTAGTTACCAGTCACCACGAAAGCAGCTCCCCAGGGTACTGGCGCTTGTGTAAATGCTGTTTGGCTGTCAAACGCTGCCTGTCGCCTCAGTTTACCTTGTACTTTGTGTGTGACATGTTGATTGGGCAGTTGTGTGGCAGGGTAGCGTGATGTTACCATATCAAGAGGATGTTAACTTACACCAGAAGAGAAGAGGATGGCTTAAGAGTGTATTGTCTTTAAGAAATTAAGAAAATTGGTTAACTTTTAGAACTAACTTTTTGAAAATGTATCAAAGGAAGAGTTCACCCAAATTTGGTCATCATTTACTCACCCTCATGTTGTTCCAAACCTGCATGACTTTACATCTTCCATGGAACACAAAAGGAGAAATGGTAGAATGACAGTCTTAGTCACCTCACTGAAAACAGAAATTTGCAATCAAAGTGAATGGTGACTGAGACTAACATACTGTCTAACATCTGCTTTTGTGTTCCATGGAAGAAACGTTGTATGGTTTTTCACAACATGAGGGTGAGTAAATGATGACAGAATTGTCATTTTGGTTGATCTCTTTAAACAAAGATTTTCTAAAAAGTCTATTGTAACTCTCAAAAGCCATTTTGCTTAAGAATGAGTTACAGTATCCTCATAGAATACTCATAGTTTTTGAGTGCCTGGGTGTTTGTTTTTTTTTTTTTTTTTTTTATTAGCAATTTTAATTATTAACTCTTAAATTTTTAGTGGACATATTCAGCTGAATCTTTCAAATTCAGAACCTCAACACGCAACACACACCCCTCCGGGCTATTCCTCCTCCCTTCACTACCCTCATGTCAAATAATTTTTCCATTTGCTCAGCAAGTCCTCTGTTGACACTGTCATTGAGCCTGTGTTACTCCCGTTGCTGGGGCGACCATGAAAAAAACCTGTCCTAGCATTTAAATCACACGCAAAACAAAAACCACAAGAATGTACAACTTCTCCCGCCCACTGCTAATGGGTCTGAATGAAGTCTCCTGACGTAAGGTCATCGTAAGACAGAACACTGGTGGGCGGACCTTCATACCTCCTGCTGTTAGAAACTTCTTGAGAAAAGTTTTGAATTTTGATTGACACGTGAACCCTTTAATGAGAATGAGTCACTGTATTGCACCACTGCTGTGGCTGCATGAACTGTAATATAAAAGTTCTCCATAAGAGAAAGAACATGTTCATGTTGGTTTATTAGTTAAATGGTTTTAAAATGTATATTATCTGGCTTTAAAATCCCTTTTAACAGGTTTGACCTGTTTTTGTAGTCATGAGATACTGCAATATTACTTTGTGACAGTCCAAAGTTTTGATCATTAGCAAATATTTATCAAGTCCTTTTTATCATGTGTGTGTCCCCAGAATACAACCATAATCTGGACCATGACATGTTGCAAACCATCAGCTGGTTTAGCCGAACTAACACTTCACATCATATCATATAATTATATCATACAGAGGCATCCAACTTTGAGAAATTGAATTGCTGCATTTGTCCCGCACGTTGTAAATAGGGAAGACCGGGGCCAATCTGAAGCATAATCTTTAATCGTTTTTAAATCAAAGACTGATGACACAAGTTAGCTCTCTTCTGAAGGGAAATTAGTGTGATTGCATCACTTTGTGATACATTTTCGGCAAAAACCTTATTTTAAAGTAGCCTATGAAAAGCTGTTGTTGTTTTTTTTTTTTTTAGATGTCTAGTATTTTGCATCTGCTTTCTAAAGTTTTGATGCCTTTGAATTTAAACTTAATTTAATTTTATCACTTCTATGTTAGCTACCATATAAGATTTTATTTTGGCTGTGAGGTCAGAGCCAGTTTTAACACTAGTTATGAAATAGAAATTGTATATTTGCATTCAAATATTGCATCTTTATAATGTATTGAACATTATATCATTTCAATATCTGGCTGGAGGCTGTTCTTGACTCATTATCTGATCAGTATATTTCAGTGCAAAAAATGTAATTCATTTCAAATGATTATATATATATATATATATATATATATATATATATATATATATATATATATAAATTATAAAACACATCATTATTGATAGCTAAAAGAATTAGGACCATAAAGGTGAAAAATATTCAGTAATATTAGCTATAAAGCAGTCACAATATTCCTTTGATTTAGGCTCTGTTTTGAGATACAGTGGGTTAATATAATTTATTAAAGTGTCACATATCAACAATAACTTCTTTTTCAGCTCATTGTTACTTCAGCAGAATGTATTGTAGGTTGGTGTATTAATGGTGTGAATAAATTAAAACTGCATGTTGCATTGATAGAGTGCAGAAATTACCCTGTTACATTGACGTCATTCGCCTGTCTCACCTGAAGTAATTCCATTATTTCCTGGACCCAAATTACCACATGCTCTTTAAAAAAAAGTTTATCACGGATGTGATGTTATAGCATATAAAAGTTAAAGAAATCTTGTACCCAGCTCTGGAACGAGGCAACAATAATCAAACTGATTTGGAGATGAGTTCGTTTCTCAGAGGTGAAATTTTTAGTTTTGTGAGTTCTGGTTTAATTAAACTACACTAATAATGACTTATCTTCAGTCATGATTCATAATATAACAATAGACTGCTATTTGTTCACTGGGAAGTCCACATGTCCTGTCATATTCCAGGAACTGTCTACCCAAAAATGAAAAGTAATCATTATTTATTCATTATTTATGTTACCCTCGTGATACAGTATTTCAAACCTGTATGCTGTACTTGTTTTCCACAAAAGGAGAAATTTTGAAGAATCTTCATGCAGGTCTTTTCCACAATAACAGTTCACGCAATTTTTTGTTGTGTGAAGTAGTTAATTATTCACTGAAAATCATCCCTTCAATCTAGCTGGTAAATTAAGAACAGTTGCAACCTGATCATTGAGTCAGTGAGAAGAACTCAAAAACCGGATCAGTGAATGAATTATTGTTATAAGCCTATTGATCATAAATGGAACTGAATAAATGATTCACGAATTGAACTGATTCATTCAGAAATCAGATTTCAACTAATTGACTCAATGATCCATTTGCAGCTGTTTTCCAGTAGCCAGCTCACTGTAGGGAACATTACCAGTAAATGCTTGCTTACACAAAGCTATTGCATGGCTACAGAAGACTTGGAGTATAGCACACAAGTAATATAGACTACTTTTATGGTGCTTTTTTTTTTTTTTTTTTTGGTTAACAACCATGCTCGCAATGACCATTAGTGCATTAATAGAGGAAATAAAAAAGTGGGGAAAACACTTTTTCAGCAGAGAAGTCTTAGACCAGATCTGTCATTGTTACTCTTGTCTCTGTTAACACAATTCATCCTTTGATTAACTTCATGAAGTTACATCACAGGAATAATACTTATATTTATTGTTTGCTCCATGTTTCCTAGATACCTACAGTATAGACATTGACCTGGCTCGTTCTTTTACCCAACAATTTCAAATCATTACGATCCATCCATCAACCATTAAAAGGGATTATGATTCAGATGAAATCACTCCTATCATGAGACCATCTTTAAAACACAAACACTACTTCCATTTAAGGCTTCCGTGAAATCATAACATGGAGTGTGCAATGCCAACCAGGCTTGGAAACAATAACCTTTACTCATTACAGTAGCCATATTGTTCTTTTCTGTTGATGCAATTCAGAAATGGTCTGGATCTGGAGAAACTGACTTTTGTTCAGTTGTTTTAGGAGGATGCAGATAAAAGAGGAAATAAAAGAACTCTGTAGGATGCAGAGTGTGGGAATCTCCTGGCCCAATTGTTAATAGTTTATGGAATAACAATAGGGAGTTGATCTCAGTGCCTTCTCTCAGACTGGACTTAAGGTAATATGACACTGTGGGACCAAAAAAACTAAAACAAATGCAGACACACACACACACACATACCTAACTTTCTAAATTGGGGACATGCCATATAGTTCTATTTTTTTTTTATAAAAAGTTAATTATGATTACTATCAACCCTAACACAAACCCTCTTCTTACCCTTAAAAGAAAAAGAATTCGAGTTAAAAAAAAAAAAACTGCATTTGCTTCATTTATTAAACCATTTTCCAATTGAGGACATACTCAGTTGTTCCCAAAGGAGGTTTTGTCAGATTTAGCTCACTTCTATGGACAAATCCGTCCCCTAACTATAACTAGTATGAATGAATGCAGGCAGGCACGAACGCACACTCACTCACATAACCACACACCTTTTCAAGTAAATGAAAATCATAATGTACCGAACACCAATGTCATGAAATAAAAACGTGAGATATTCCAGTTCTAAACTGATTACTTTCTGATGAATATATAATTATTGCATTTTATGGCCGTTTTCTTGTTTCACTCTTGTGTGAATTTTCTTTTTCGAAATGTTATTAGTCAGTTATGTCTTATTTTCAGTGGAATCAATCAATCCATCAGCGATTAACAAGTTTAAAATGGCAGACAGAAAGTATGGATCATCTGTACTCAGCATGAGTAACGGAAATTACTGTGACCAGTCTAAAGACCAAATTAAGTTATAAGCATTTTAAAACATTTTGTTATATTTCTTGACCACTAATTGGCGCTGTCACCACTTTTCAGGTACTCTCAGGGCATGATTCCAATGAAACATACAAAGTTTTTTTAAAATACAGCATTTTACCACTAAATTCAAAATGGCTGACAGTCAATATGACCGACATAGGAACATTGGGTATCATTCAACTCTGTATGCCCTAAGGAGTCTAAAGAGACCAGTTTCATGATTTTAGGCCAAAATATTCAGAAGTTATTAGCAAAAATAGCCATTTTACATATTTTGAAATTGCTGATGGACTCCGGTGCATGGTAGCTATGACATATACCAAGTTTTGTTTTAATACGACAAAACACTGGCAAGATAAATCTTCACATTCTGTTTCGCATGATCACCACTGAATTCACTGATGCATTATACAAAAATGGTTTGGTATATCAAAAAATGTGTTAACATTTTGCAAGCATGGTCTTAAGATGATAATAGCCAAATTTTGTGAAGATCCAACGAACGTTCTAGGAGACATTTGAAAAAGTTCAGAAAATTAATGTCGGACGAAAGTCGGAGGACTTGGCATGAGCCAAGAAATCGGAGAAAACATTATTTTGTTTCTAGCCCTTACGGTTGAAAAGTTATTAACGTAACTATAAGTGTAAATTTGAACTGTTGGTGGTGCTAGAGGATTTGAGGTAGAGACTCCACATTTGCCACCAAGAATGTTCAGACCATCCTCTATCTGTGTGCCAAATTTCACAACTTTTTACCATACGGTTCTATGGGCTGCAGATTGATGCCAAGCCAGAAACAGCAGAACAATAATAACACTAACAGATACAACTATGCACCTTTGTTGCTTGTCTAGTGCTTGGCCGCTAATGACACAAAAAGTTGTGATCCTTTTCACTAACCTGTTGTGAATTATTCCATGATTTCACTACAAGTGAATTTAATAAAAGGTAACTATTGAAGTCACAGCACAATAAATAAGCACACACAATTACATGATCTTTTTCAATGGTGTATTCATTACAATAGACATTACATCACAGCTGTGTTGTTTGTTTGTTTGTTTGTTTGTTTGCTCTCCTTTGGCAGGATACTATTTAGAAGACTTCTGCAAACAAGGCCGCTCCTATAACAGGTGACATATAAAACAGGCGACATCAAGGTGCTTAGACATAGAAAAGGACTTGTACTGTTGGGTCACATTTCATGCACAATTGCCCGTTGTCACAACGGTATTTGAGTTTTTAAAAATGTTTTAAGATATTCCGTTTATTAGATTGAGACATGTCAACTAATTTTCCCTCTTTCATCTCAAGCAAGGTCATTGTGACTTCTGCAAAATGTACTGTAGGTGGGTGTATCAGTGGTGAATGAGTTAAAATTGCGTGTTTTATTGATAGAGCGCAGAAATCATTTAACTCCATGCTCTCTGACCCCATTACATTGTGACGCCATTTGCCTATCTCACTTGAAGGAATTCCAGCATTTCCTCAGCCCAAATATGGTCAACTCCCTCTGAATTCCGGTACTTAGAATTGTGCAATTACCCCCCTTAAAGTTACATACAACATCCTGCTTGATCTTAGACATTTTTTTATGGACAAGGACATATGTAATTTTGTTAGAGCAATACTCAAGCATGCCAGATGTCCCCTTTAACCCTTTGATTTCCTGTTGAATCACTTAGTGATCACATAAGCGTTATAACTGTAAAGGTCTGTTGGACCTTTCAATTCATTTCTGCGTATTGTTATGTTTTCTTTGTCTTTCTATCAACGGAATCTTTGAAGTCATTATTTAACAAAAGATCTTGGGTAAATAGTCTGCTGCAAAAGCACAGTGGTAAGAAATAGGCTGTCCAAAGTATGAAAATAAGACTGTTTTCAAAAGAGGACCAAAGCTCAATATTGATCATAATATGAATAGATGTATTGTTTAATATGATTTCCTCGAACGCTATGTCACAAGAAATGCTTTCATTTTTCTACTGAAGTGTTACAATAGCTCACATTGTCTGCAGTGTGTTTGTGAAGTTTCAAATGGCCCATATGAAGTTGTGCACTCTGCCCTATTGTGATTTTGCTTATCCAGGTGGCTCTTTTCAGTACTGCAAATATGTGAAAACTTGAAGTTGTTTGTCCAAATACAAGAAATAAAGCTTAACTACTGTGCTTCACATACTCTACAGAAATATGAGATCTAAGATAAATAGTAATGCACAGGGCCAGACAGAATCCTGTTCTGTGCTGATTTTGGGGGGAAATCTGCAGAATTCGGTGGAATGAATTTAAATCAAATATTTATTTCTAAAATATTTTAAACAGAGCTGAGAGTAGGTGATTATTGGTAGGTGAAATTGTTATCATATTAGCCAAATTATTTAATAATCAAACATGCAAAAGGAAGGGGATGTGAAGAACTTTATGAATGATGACTGTTCCAATTCTATGCAAATCTGATGAGCTTTCTATGGAAGTTTGCCGCAGGTTCTGTGTGGGCCTGCTCATGCCTCACCATCCAAAATATCAAATGTCAAACATGATTCTCAATAGAACTTATTTTCAGTTTTTAGAACGTATTATTGATTTTCCTTTGGGGAAAAAAAATGTATTTTCTAACTGCCATATGATGTACCAGAGAACAACACACATATTTCACAACATTTCAATCAATGTTTTGGCCTGAGTCAGAACCAGTTAAGTTAAGAAGGGGCGAATTCCAAATTTTTGCATCCTTGAACGGTACTGTGCGAAGAGGGTACTATTTGAAATGTGGTTCCCGAGGAAAGTGAGCAGCTGAATCCCTTTCCGAAGGAACTTTTCATAAGGCTTTTAGCTAAATTGATATGAAATGTTCACTTGAAGGAAGTAATTTTGCCATTTCTGTTCAAAAGGTTCAAAATGAGGTAATTTATTTGATATGTTGTCTGGGATTTAAACCCAATAAAAAATATTCCTTACATATTTTCATGTTTGTTTTTACCAAACGCCACACAAAGAGACAGTACACAAGTTGAATTAAATTAAAGACACAAAGAGGCTATATTTGATATATGAGGTTTATTTGCTACAACAATCTTGAAAGCTATAAACATGCATTTTGCAGCTATGTTGTCAAGGTATTTCAAAATGTCAGGGTCCGATTCAAAATCAAATGCCAGTGAATACACAAGATTCTAAGATTTGAAAAGGTGTTAACCTTCCTCTTGATGTTACAGCCTGATCTCATGAAAATTATGTGACTGTGGCGGCATTTTTGCAAAATGATAATACGTGGTTCCTTACACATATTGCGGCAGTTCCAAGGTGAAATGTCGGTCAGATGAGGTTTTTATGGTTAATGCTCTGTTGAGTTTTAAACCAAGAAAATTTACCTCCTTAATCCTAAACCTAACCGATAGTGGCATAAAACGCAAATGTTTACTTTGAAGTGACAATACAGTAAATGCACACCACACCTTAGATTCAGAGGTGCAAGTTATGGAAAAATATGTATCAAAAACTATATCTGCACAACTCAAATATATATATATATAATTTATTTATCTTACCAACGTTTCGGCAATCAGCCTTTTTCAAGGTATGTATATATTCAAGGTATATATAAAAAGCAAATGTGAAATGAAACAGAGTTAACAAAGTCAATGTGCTTGTTATTTTTCTTTTTACATGCTTCTCTGAATGTTCTTAGTGTACACAGACCATGAAATCCGAAAAGTGATTTATAGAGCACTGTAATGCATCTCTACATATGACCATTGTGTTTTGGAAAGTGGTCATAGTTTGTATTCACTGGAGAAACAAAAAAAAATCAATTTTTCACCTTTTGTCTGTCATTTCACAATGAGAGTCTGGGTGTGTTCTTGGTTGGTTAGCGCTGCACGGTTTGCTTAGATCAATGCTGATTCTTACCGTATTGAAAAGTACACATTTTAGCCTCAGTGCTGTTATAGGGGAGAACAATCAGGGCCTATTCAGGGCTGAAGGACACCCTCCCTCAGTCAACATTTGGCTCTCAAATCCATAGCCGGCACCGGCTCTCTGGCCCCGGAATGCATCAGTTACTTTCAGTGCTCAGATATTCATTTACAGAGCTGTTGTTGGGCTATTTTGTGCTGGTAAAAAAGTTTAATACTCAGTAGATATTTTATGTGTCTACTTTTAGACGTGAAAAAAGCTGTGAAATATGCAATAGTGTCATATCTTACACTGCAATCAGACAAGTGAGGCATAAAATTTAGGCAAAACAGAGCATTGAAATAGAATGACAAACTATGAGTGGATACTTGTGTATAGCCCTATTGCACACGTGTTCAGGAGTGTGTGAGAGTGCTGCCGCTGTAATTTGAGCTTGGGAAGGTGAGCAATTGCAGACACTGCACTAGTAACCACACACTGAAACTCATCGAAATCCATCAGCCAATTGCCCATGCAAATCTGATACTTGCCAGGCAAACACAGGTCTGATGATTACACAAGCACACATGCCCAACTCAAGGTGCTCAGGTGAGATTCATTAATAGTGTGTGTACTTAATTCAGCATAAATACATATTCAGTAACCCAGTGATTCATTTTAAAATGTTACAGGGTGCTTTCTATTTTGTAAATGTATGTGGCAGAAGTTAAAACATTTAACAGTTTTTTTCTTTTTTTTTACTCACCGTTTTGTCTCATAAAATCACAGATGAGATCTCTTTAATGGCTCAGTTATTTCTTCTAAACACCAATGCAATTAAATGGAGAGCAAATTGAGGTTTTTGTTTAAGTCTCCTCCTGCTTTTGAGATTTTTCTCCTGAGAAAACCCCCACCCTGTAATCTCAGTAATGTGCCTCCTCCAAAGGTTCGAAAGATACCTCAACAATGTCACAAAGTGTGATCAAATTTGCCATACCAAAGTCTGCAATCAAAAGTTGAACATTTCTCACAAATTCTTCCAGTATCAAATTATCTTAGCTATGTTATCCACATTAATTTATAGATATTATAGATATAGATAATAGATATATAATTAGATATTTGTATAGGTCTATACTCTTACTGTATGTTAACAATTGTTCAATTTGTTTCTATTTCACTACAGGAATTTGGGCAGGAAAAAAAAATACATTTATATATTATTTATTTATTTTTAATTCAATGAAACACAACTGAGAAGTCCATGTCTCCTATCAATTTGCAAACTCTGGGGAGGCCTGGGTAGCTCAGCAGGTAAAGACACTGACTACCACACCTGGAGTCAGAAGTTCAAATCCAGGGCGTGCTGAGTGACTCCAGTCAGGCTTCCTAAGCAACCAATTGGCCCGGTTGCTAGGGTGGGTAGAGTCATGTTGGGTTAACCTCCTCGTGGTCACTAAAATATGGTTCGCTCTCGGCGGGGTGCGTGGTGACTTGTGTGTTGATGCCACAGAGAATAGCGTGAAGCCTCCACACGCACTAGGTCTCCGCGGTAACACGCTCAACAAGCCACATGATAAGATGTGCGGACCGACGGTCTCAGATGCGGAGGCAACTGAGATTCGTCCTCTGCCACCCAGATTGAGGTGAGCTACTATGCCAGCACGAGGACTTAGAATGTATTGGGCATTCCAAATTGGGGAGAAAAAGCTTTCATCTGGGGAAATGCTTTTAAAAAGTACCTGTGTTTACACACTGTAGCATTAAAGCAGGATTGATTAAGTAATTTTGTTCAATGGATGTTCAAATGTTACTTGATGGGCGATCATCACAGTTTAAATACATTAAACATCATTTGACCATCTTGGGTGATTAATTGCATGTAGCACGGGCAGGTTTCAAAACAGGAGACTTAGAGCCTATTGATAAGAGATTTCCGTCTCACTAGAGAAGACCAATCAGAGAAATACAAATCATATATATCAACGTATTTTCTTCTCCAAATACAAGTTCACATCATGCAGTATATTCTGTGAAATGCTCTGGAATTTTGGAACTGGAAGGCCTGTATAACTGATGAAAACTGAATACTTCATATTCTGAAGTGTGAGTTTTTGAGTCCTGACAGCCATCATTTTGCTGCTAATTATTGTAATTATAGTCTATAACAGCCTGTTCTGTCACCAAGGTCCTTCCCTGTCTCAGTTTGTATGCCCATATTCTCATACCATGAACTTGATATACAGTACTTCATAGGAGATTTATTAATAAATGCACAAAAGATCCTATAAGTCTTGTTTAAAAAGAAACAGCAGTTTGCTGTAGCACTCACACATTTTAAATTATGGAAAGCTAGGGTATTCAACCTAGGGATCAATGAAGGCACTACAAGTGATCCGTGGATTGATACTGTATGTTATACATGTCAAAATTTCTTTTAAAATTACAAAAATATTCTAAATGTTTCTCAATGTCTCCATTCAGTATTAAATGACTGTGGTCATGAAGCTCTACATGGTGCAAGCTGATAGGTCAATGATGAGCCTGATAAGCCAATCAACTAGCAGACTCCCTCTTTGTCTAGCATTTAAATTGCTTCAGTTTTTCGCAGGTAGCCAGTCTCACTGTAGCGCATTATGAGAGTTTTCCCTCTGAAACCCTCCTCCCCAGCACCACCTGTCTACATCTGCTTTATGGGGGATTGTATGTACGTCTAATTGTGCAGCAGCAACACGTCTTACATGCTTGACACAGCATGTCTGTGTGTTCTAGCAGCGTAAGCAGTTCTAGTCCGCCAAGACCAAACTTACCGACATTTCCATTATAATAGTTTAAAATTTGTTCAGAGAGTTGTCATGACTGAAATGTGCTTAATTTGCTTTATAGGGTTTTTCAATGTATCGGTGAAGGAAACAACCTCTTACATAATCTTAGGATAATTTGGTTGCATCTATAGAGTGTACATCTATCAATAAACAAATATAAATCTCTTTCTATTGGACAGTACATTGGAACGATTCATCTAGAACAGGGGTGTCAAACTCGGTTCCTGAAGGGCCACAGTCCAGCAGAGTTTAGCTCCAACACCTGAAGCAGCTAATCAAGGTCTTCAGGAGTGCTTGAAGATTACAAGGAGGCATTTTGGAGCAGGGCTGGAACTAAACTCTGTAGGGCTGCAGCCCTCCAGGAACTGAGTTTGACACCCCCTGATCTAGAACATGGTAAAAGATTAAAAGGACATCAATCAGGGGCCTGGGTAGCTCAGTGAGTAAAGACGCTAACTACCACCCCTGGAGTTGCGAGTTCGAATCCAGGGCGTGCTGAGTGACTGCAGCCAGGTCTCCTAAGCAACAAAATTGGCCCGGTTGCTAGGGACCCTCCTCATATGGGGTAACCTTCTCGTGGTCGTTATAATGTAGTTCTCGCTCTCAGTGGGGGGGCGTGGTGAGTTGTGCGTGGATGCCACGGAGAATAACGTGAAGCCTCCACTCGTGCTCCGCTCTCTGTTGGAATGTGCTCAACAAGCCACTTGATAAGATGTGCGTATTGACTGTCTCCGACACAGAGGCAACTGAGATTCATCCTCCACCACCTGGATTGAGGCGAGTCACTACGCCACCATGAGGACTCAGAGCGCATTGGGAAATGGGCATTCCAAATTGGGGAGAAAAAGGGGAGAGAGAAAAAAGGACGTCAGTCAAGAAAATAAGTGAACAATCATTAGTTTATGCTGTAAATGAAAGTTACTATTCACTGTTAATATTGTGTTGCCAAGAAAATCTAGCATTTTATATTAAGGGGTTTATGGGTGTCCTGAGAATGTGGGTGGGAGTCTTTGGGTCGGATTAGGTTAATCACCCCTGTTGTTAAGCATTATTATACTTCTCAAATAACATACATGATGCAGCAACCCCATATAACCCTGAAACAGGTGTTTACATCTTGTCTGACCTGTGACACAACTGCTGTTCCCTCCAAATTTGCCCTGAACAGTTACACCTGTAGTGCCGACATCTGTTTTTTGTCTGTCCCCTCTGGCCTCAGTCTATTTCTATAAAAATGAGGAATGCAGATGATCCAGTTTCTGACCCACCATGTCTTCACATCCTTCTTCCACATTGCTGGTGCGAGATAGTAGAAATTAATGGAGCTATGGAATTGTGGTTCTGTGTCTATAGCTCAAGATGAATAAATCTTGTTGGTTTGGTGCTTTGTGTGACGTGTGTTGTGTGAGCAAATGCATCTAGTGGAAAGAAGGAAACTGATTCATTCTGAGATTGGTTTCAGCCTCAGATACTGTTTAGTCAAAACAATAACAGCCAAGAATGTAAGGAGAGATTTGCAGATCAACAATTGTAAATTGGTCTGCCACAACAATACCATTATCAATGGGCATGTTACAAAATGCACCAATGGCTTATCAAAACAGAAATCATATTACATGATAGATTGTAGGCACTACATTGTACAGTTTTCAGTGTCCCTTATTGGCTAATTCAGTAAATGGTAAATGGTCTGCACTTATATAGCGCCTTTTTTAACCTTAGTGGTTCTACAAAGCACTTTACACTGTGTCTCATTCACCCATTCACACACACACTCACACACCAATGACATGTTGTAAAACAATTGTATGATCACCCACTTTAATGAGACAGGACAACAAGTCATTAAAGTCTGTAAGGATCAACCTGTGTTTAATCTACAAGAGCCAGAATAATGTGATTGTAATTAGAGAGCCAGACATTGCATTAATGCAAGATTTAAAAAAAAAAAAAAAAAGAAAAGAAAAAAAGCTGTTCATATTTATAAGTCATTTTTATATGGTCAGAAAATGAAGTTCATGGATTCACAATCATATGGAATGCCGTAAGATGAGGTCACTGCTATATGTTAAACCAAACTGTGTTAAACAGATTTGCATGGATTGACTAGTTAATCTAAAAATCTTTCTTTATTCTGTAGCCTAAGTTTTTCTCAGAATTCTGTGTGTGTTGTTTAAAACAATGTATCAAATTAAATCTTCAATATAAATGTTATTGTGCTTATATATGATAAATAAATAAATACATCAGTGTTTCTCACATCAAAGCATTGCCACAAAATGTGGCAGTCTGTGTTGCATAAATGTTTGCTGATTCACGTGCATTTAACATATATGTGTGTTTGTGTCAGCCACAACATTAAAACCACCTGCTTATTATTGTGTTGGTCCCCCTCATGCCACCAATACAGCGCCAACCCGTTCTTCTCACCACAGTTGTACAGAGTGGTTATCTGAGTTACTGTAGACTTTGTCAGTTCAAACCAATCTGGCCATTCTCTGTTGACCTCTCTCATCAACAAGGCGTTTCCGTCCACAGAACTGCCGCTCACTGGATGTTTTCTGTTTTTGGCACCATTCTGAGTAAATTCTAGACTGTGTGAAAATCCCAGGAGATCAGCAGTTACAGAAATACTCAAACCAGCCCGTCTGGCACCAACAATCATGCCACGCACCAAATCACTGAGATCACATTTTCCCCCCCATTCTGATGGTTGATGTGAACATTAACTGAAGCTCCTGACCCGTATCTGCATGATTTTATGCACTGCACTTCTGCCACACGATTGGCTAATTAGATAATCGCATGGATGATTGTTGGCGCCAGACGGGCTGGTTTGAGTATTTCTGTATCTGCTGATCTCCTGGGATTTTCATGAACAACAGTGTTAGAATTTACTCGGAATGGTGCCAAAAGCAAAAAACATCCAGTGAGCGACAGTTCTGCGGCTGGAAAGGCCCTGTTGATGAGAGGTCAGCAGAGAATGGCACGACTGGTTCAAACTGACAAAGTCTAAGGATCTCGGATAACCGCTCTGTACAATTGTGGTGAGAAGGATATCATCTCAGAATGCTATTCTGAGATGCGGGTTGGTGCTGTTTTGGCGGCACGAGGGGGACCTACACAATATTAGGCAGGTGGTTTTAATGTTGTGGCTGAGCGGTGTATGTATATAGCTCTGGAAAAAATTAATAGACCACTGCGAAATTATCTGTTTTTCTGGATTTACTATTTATAGGTATGTGATTGAGTAAAATGTAATTTTTGAGCTGAGCTGCTTGAATTTTTGCACCAGGAGTGGCATAAGCATGCCAAGACGCATGAAAGCTGTGATTGAAAATCAGGGTTATTCCACCAAATATTGATTTCTGAACTCTTCCTAAATTAAAACATTAGTATTGTGTTGTTTAAAAATGAATATGAACTTGTTTTCTTTGCATTATTCAAGGTCAGAATACTTTTGTGTTATTTTGACCAGTTGTCATTTTCTGCAAATAAATGCTCTATATGACAATATTTTTATTTGTAATTTGGGAGAAATGTTGTCAGTACTTTATATAATAAAACAAAAATGTACATTTTACTCAAACACATACCTATAAATAGTAAATCCAGAGAAACTGATAATTTTGCAGTGTTCTCTTAATTTTTTCCAGAGCTGTGTGTATATATATATATATATATATATATATATATATATATATATATATATATATATATATATATATATATATGTGTGTGTGTGTGTGTGTGTGTGTGTGTGTGTGTGTGTGTGTGTGTGTGTGTGTGTGTGTGTTACAAAATTAATAAACAGAGATGTTCCTATTACCAAAAAGTCTGTCATCTTAATTATTAAACTGTTTACAATACGATAACGTCTTGATGGAAGTGAAAGGTAACGCCTCTATGTTGTTCTCAACACATCTCAGGTGAGCGATACTCTCACCTTCTCTGTGATTGGAGAAGGCGCTCTTTCCTTCGCTCGGATTGGCTGAGGCAGGTGTCATTCATGTCCTACGCATCCACGATGTAATACTTTACAATAGGTAAGACTACCTGAGTTGTACAGGGAGGGTTTTGGATACACCGTGCGTCTGGATGTACCTGCAAGGGCGTTTACAATAATCCCTTATATGTGTTTTCGTAATTAGGAATATATAATATTCGTTATTTTCGTATAGAAATGGCAAGCATAGGACTGGCCGTTGGCATGCCGAATACAGAAGAAAGGGCTGTTTTCACGCAGCTGAAACCCGTCCGGATGTCTTGCGCGGATGGGCCGGAGGACTCTTCAGTGTTTGAGGACGTCAAGCCCGCAGTGAGTCTCGCACCAAACGCAGTTGAAATGGCGCAGGTATGACAGGCGCCCTGTGGTTTCTGTCTTCATTAAGTGAGAAGCAAAGATTTTTATATCTAAGTGTTCAAAATATAGGTTAGAATAGATGTATTTTGATGGAAAGCATCAGTAAGTGGAAATAATATTTAGGATTCCTGTATTGCAAGTGTCTTTTTAGTTGTTTTCACGCCTCTGGATTAATGAAAATAAAATTTTGTTGGTATAAAATTGAAGACATCTCTTTTAGGCCTTATGAACTATGTTCTCATTTTAGTGTGCGTGTAACATCCTCAAATGAGGGCCAGTTGCTGTTTGTATTGTTACCTAAATGTCTTTGGATGATGGACGAGTTGTGTAAAAATCGTCAAAAGTTATTTTAAATAGACATTTATTATTTAAAGTATTATAAATAATTAATATTAAATTATCGTTATTATTATTGTTTACATAATTATGAATAATAATGAATAATAATAATACATTACGGCTTCATATTTTTTTCCAGATGTTTAATCAGTGTGGTAGTTCAAAGTAATAAACTAATTTAACATAAGAAAAAATATGAAGTTTTATGATTTAGCATGAATGTTTAGGTTTTATAATAAAACATTTACATAATAATGTTCTCACTTGTTGGTAAACACTGAGTTTAGGCCAACTTTATTTACTATAAAAACTATATGAGTGAAAAGGAGAACAAAAATTATTGAAAGAGACCTTTTTACCTTTATTGCCCTCTCGTTTTTTTGCAAGACTGACTAAACGCCCAACAACTTAAATGCACATCTTAAAGTTATGTAGAAACTGATGACATGGAATCGTAATAGTAAAAAATTAAATAAATTAGTTATTCCCACAAAGAAAATTCATATGCCACAGATTCACCCATAGAATATAAAATTGCTCATATAGGATATAAAAGCTGATTTTCATTTGTAGGATGAGAATCAGAATTCTACTATAACATTTGGCATTGTCACATTGAAGTTGAAATCCAGTGATATTAGAATGCTATTTTGCTTCAGTCAAGCTGTATTTAAATGTTTTTTTAACGAGACACGCTGTACATCATGGTACATTTTCTGTTTTTAAGGCTCAAATGCACATTATTTGATCAAATGAAAGTGTATTTGTCCGAATGGCAAACCGAACATGCGCTGTTGGCTTGTATGGGATTCCAACTTGGACTCCTACCAGCACTACTTGTATATGACTGGTTGAGCCAATGACTGATGACCTCGTTGCACTTCTTCATAGGTTCATATGGCCAGGGGGAGCATGCAGGTTGTAGTCTACACTGAAGGGAACAGCCTAGGCCTTCACATGGCCTTTGTTCCCTTGTTGACACCTGTATGTGGTCGGTGATGAGAAGCATATGGCTAACCTCATGTGCTTTAGGGAATTCTTGTCTCTAATTCCCACTAATCGTTGGGAAAACTGCCCCATCACATGTACCTGCTATTAAAGGAGTCATAATCCTGTCTAAATGAGGTGAAAAGAAGACAAATATCTTTGAAAAAGAATCTTGAATTAAAGTAATTAGCAAATCAACAATGTCCTGAATTAAAGATCGTTTTTAATTATATGATTGGTTTGTTATGTCTAATCAAAAGATAAGAGAGTCTCTATCTGTGTCTGAGTCATCGGTTCTTGTGGTGCCATGCATCTTTTTTACAGTAATTTACTTTAATTTTCTGTCTGGTGTCCTCGCTGGCACTCATGTCGTCTGCCTTGAAGAGCAGCCAAGACGGTTCCTTTACTAGACCCTGTCCTGAAAAGCCAAAACAACGGTTATCTATTTCCCCCAAAGCCATAAAACATCAATTTAGTCTCAAAGGTTTTGTTTTCTCTCGCTGCTGCCCTCGGATGATTTGTGCTGTTATGGCTCCAGTAGACAGACAAGAAGCCTATCCGTCTCGTTTTATGGGGATCTGTGAACAAATCTCCATCTTTTGCATTCCTTTTGGCCATAAAGGACAATTATTTGAGGAGCAAGACCATTTGTGTTGTAATTAGGAAAGAGGTATTTGGATGAAGTGGCTAGTTGCACTCTGAAACGGGCTATGAAAAATAATTATGGGAAACAGTTAGGAGTAGCCTACATATGTTGGTTCTTATTTGTGAAAGATGAGTAGAACGAATGAATATATTTGAGAACGTTCATAAATCCATTCTAATGTAAATTATCCTATTGAAATGAATGGGTCGATAAACTTAAGAATGGTTTCACGCACAGTTTAAACTGATTTTCGTTCTTGCTCGTGTTTCATGAATGGGGCCCATTGTGTAATTTTGCGAAGCTTCCGGGCTTAGCGTGTTCTTTAACAAATAATGAGACTGTTTAATTTTTTCACTGAAAATATTTTACTGATAAGTATTCTTAAAAAGCAAGTTGGAATATTTTTAAGCAAAATGCTCCAAAGTGAGCCATATTATCAATGAACGTTTGAAAGAAACTTCCAAGTGACACGGAAACCCCATCTTATTTATGTCAAAGATTATTTTTATGCCTAACTCTGTCTCCCAGTTGTTATCAGCCCCTGAGATACATAACTGAACAGTTGTAAATGTTCTCCAATCATTAACTCAGTTCTTGGGCCAGGGTTCAGCTGCAGTCTTCGTTTGCCTCACACAAAGACGCAGTGAACAGAACTCTCTGGCATGGTGCTCAGAGGAGGACCGGGTCTCTAAGGCCAACAGAGGCTGCGGCCAAGGACACTCTTCTCTGCCAGTACCACCACAACACAAGGCCCATTTGTGCCCAGGACTAAGAGCAAGGGCACTACCCTTGCCAGGTTGAGAGTGTAAATCATAAGCTATTTTCCAATAATTACCTGGTTTTAACTTTCCTGAGCTGGCCTGATGGGGATGAAGGTAGTATTGTAAATGTTAAAGGGATAGTTCCAGCCTGATGTCATGAAATTTATGTGAACATGACAACACTTTTGCACTTCAAAATTTACGTGCTGTATAACACGTTTTGCTGCTGGTGTTCAGTGAAATGTCCAGCTGGGGGCACCAAAAGTGAGTAATATTGTGTCGTATTTAGACGAGGATTTAAGATGAATTTTTTTAAAACATAACCTCCCTAACGTAAAACTTTTGCCTGAACCTAACCAATAGTGTTTTAAAATATAAATGAGAGGTTTAAAAAAGACATCCTTGCCTTATCAATGCCTAAACCTAACCAATAGTGTTTTAAATTGCAGAAGCAAAATGAAAAATCTAATTTTCTGAATCAGTCACATCATTTCATGCCACTTTTATGACTCTGTAATGTCACATTTTAGCTTGAGTTTATGGCTGGATTTAAAATGAAGTCCTCCGATTCTAAACCCAACACAATAGGTAGGTGAGCTACCGCACAAGCTAAACATGCTGGAATATGTGTATATATGTAGGTGGGTGTGTAATACAAACATTAAAATGTATCATTTTTGAAAAGATGCGTTAGAGTAAAAGTGTGTCTATCATAAAATAGCAGGGTCTGAGAAATAGAGAGAAAAATAAGTATTTATAAAGTCATAATCAGCCATTAAATTCATGATTTGAGTGAAAGTGAATAAAACACACAGTTGTTGTAGCACCTCTAGTGTTCATTTCACCTGGAAACTGCAGGGAATTGTACCTGGAAATACACATAAGTTTTGCAAAAATGTATATAGAGTCATGAGTTAATCCCCAAAAAATTTGTCATTTACTCACCTTCATGTTGTTCCAAACATGTATGACTTTCTTTCCTGGAACACAAAAGGAGATGTTGGGCAGAATGTTAGCCTCAGTTACCATTCACTTTCATTGCACCTTTTTTTCCAGACAATTAAAGTGAATGGCGATTGAGGTTAATATTCTGCCTAACATCTCCTTAGGTGTTAGCACCGGTGCTATTGAATTAAAATTCCTTGGCACAAAATTAAAGTGTGTTGGTACACAAGAGTATGGTCGAATCTGTTTGATTGTTATTTTTATAATGAATTATTACAGTATTTTTGTGTATTACTACAATTTACTACTACTATCACTATCACCTTAATACAATTTCTACAATACAATTTTAATTACATATTTTATCAAAATTACCTTGACTTACCATTTGCTCTCACCACCACAGAATATGTATTTCCTTATTTCCTGCTATTAAAAAAAAGCAATACTAAGATTTTGTATTTTTTTTTTTTTGCTTGACATATTAGTTGTATTGGTTTAAGAATAGACCATTTAGAAACCCATCCATCGACCACTAATCTAAATAACTTATGAGAGGAACGTGTTCCACTGAATTACAGAAACATGTTGAATTCAATGTTTCTGATTCTAAATCACCACTGTTTAATCTCATCCTCCGGAAATCAAGCAACTGGATGCTCACAGAGGGCAAACATAATCAGCGTGCAGATAATATCTCGCATTTTATTTATCGTATGAATTTCTGCTCTCTTTTTTTGTACGATTAGCGGGCAGCATAGAGGGAACTTTACTGCCACTCTGACACCTCATCCACAGCAACCCACTAAAGTTCGAGCACTAAAGATTTGTCAATATCAAAACTGACATCAGACACATTGGACATGTTCTTTGTTGCAACACTCTTTTCGCACTTGTGTGGATGGGTTAAAATTTGTTGTTGCATAGTATAATTTTTGTTCGCAAATACTGTACGAGCAAATCTGTCACACTGTAGAGCCTTGCAGTTTGTTATAAATGCCTCTTCCAGCACAATATGTACCACTGCAAAGTGTCAGCATTGATTGCACATTCCCCAAAGGTACATGACCTCACATGTTAGGGTATGAGTTACCTGAAAGGATGAAGACATTTGGAGTGTGTACATGAAACCACATCAGTGGGTTGCTAAGGAATTGCATTTCGACAATGCACATTGTTGACATAGCTGACACTTAAGACAGCAGGACTTGCCGATGCTGTTGAAATGTTTATTATTATTTATTATATAGTGACTGCAAATGTTACAATCATTATGGATTGTTTTCCCTTCAAGTCTACCTCTGTTCAGTTCAAGACATTGCCTGTTTTGGTGGTTCAGGTTTTTGCATGTGCTAACCATTTCATCATTTGACTTGCCAATTGACTGGTTTGGTAAATCTAGCTCCTTATTATCACAATGATATCATTTATCAATCTCTGGAGTTTACAGCACTGTTGCACCTGAATGGCTCTCCAGGATGCAATATTTTTTTTTGGCATTCTATTTTTGTACATTGTTTGTGCCCATATTTCCTCTTGCTATCGCATGTCACTGTTTTGGCTTTGCTTTGTGTTCCAGGCCTTCATGGCCACCACACCTATGGGGTTTCTCTTTACTCTGTGCTGCAGTGGAGCACTGTGCAGAGGTGCTCTGTAGAACTTATCTTTGTGCGAACTGAGCTTTAATAGTGCACACTACTTATACCAGGCACTACAGTCACAAATCATCTTTGTCAACTCTGAAAGACAGTAACTTGGTATATTAATGCCAGGCTCCCAATTCTCCTCTCTGAAACATTATTTTCAGTAGCTGTGGATGAAAAGGGTAAAAAGGCAGTGCAGACATCTCAGTTTGACATCAGCTAGTTCAATAACAAGGGGTGGGAATCTGCAGGAATCTGGCAAAACAGATTATATCAAAATATGGATCTCAATATAATAATATTGCAGTGCTTCATGTTAAGTCTATTGTGAATCAAAACTATGATGAATTGCAATCTTTTACTCTCTTGTTTCCCATTTATCTTCATTGGACTTAGCTGAACTTTCTGCTTTACTTCATCTTAGAGCCATAGAAGTATAGTAGAGTAAAGACCCCTAAAAAAATGACGTCAGGGAGTAGTGTTCCTTGGTGCCAGTGTGTCATTACATGAAAATCTTACCGTTTAACTGTACGGAGCATCCTTATAATTTAAACAAGTTCTAAAACAATTTCTGAGTTTGCATTTTGGTCAAATAAATAATTGATGGTTTGTTGGCAAAATGCTGCACGCACCCACAAAATCTGTTCTAAACACAATTTGCACAGTGCAGTTCCGATCTTGCGAGCCGGTTCTGGACGCTGTATAGGGCTCACTGCCGAGACTGTACAGCAACACTCCACTACTGTGATCCAGCCACCTGAATCATCTCTTTAACATGTTTCTTAACAACACTGTGAATCTGGATATTTGCCAGGTTAAAACACTCATTTGATCATTATACTCAAATGTTCACAACATCTCTTTTTAAAAAAAGGGCGGTTTATTTCACCAGGCAAATAGCACAGAGTTTTGTGAAAGAAGCACAATCTATAATGTGCATTATTTACGTAGAAAGGTGCATGTGAATTTACCTCTCATGCTTTGAACTAAGAGGTGTCCCAGACAACTCACACTAATCTTTTTTTCATTTCAGACACGGATGGAAATGGATAAATATTTGCCCCAAAGTGGTCTACTGCTATCCCCAAACATGACTGATAAGAAGTATCGTCGAGAAAGTGCCTCGGTTGTGGACGAATATTTTGCTGATGAGAAACCTGCCCCTTACAGTCTCAACATAAACGTTATCCTACCCAGTACCACACACCTTCGCACAGGCCTTTACCGACCAAACAAGCCTTCAGTGCAACAGATCAAAACTGAGCCAGGTGTGGACGAACCTTGTGGAATTCAGGCACTCCCAGAATTTACCTCCGTCTTTAACGTACCCCAGACAGTCAACAGCCTCTTCATCAAGCCTGACATGACTGTCACAGACGAGCTCCATATTGGCCCTCAGCAGCCATCAGTCTATCAGATGCCCATCAGTAGTAGCGACCTAACCACAATGACCTACTCCCAGAGTCAGGCTATGAATGGAGTTGGTGTGTCGGGCAGGACGATGCTCAACCTAAACACTGTGGCATTGACGACACAATCTGGAGAATTTGTCATGCCTGAATCATTCTACACTTCTCCCCAGCCCCATAGTTTGCCTCCATCACCCCCCAACTCCCAGCCCGGCAGTCCAGAGAACCAGGCAGAGCTTATTACCACTGTTCTCCCTCCCCCTCCGTACCAGGCTAGAATTGGAATGAAGGTTGGACAGATGACCTCTCATTCCATGCTAATGGCCCATGGTCAGGGCGTACTCACGGGGCCCAGATACAACCGAAGGAGCAACCCCGAGCTGGAGAAGAGACGGATCCATCACTGTGACTTCCCAGGCTAGTGTGCCATTTATGTAGACCAGGTTACTTTTTCCTGGTCCTGCAGAGTTTAGCTCCAACTCTAATCCAACACACATATCAATCAACTAATCAAGCTCTATGGATTTACTTGAAAATTACAGCCAGGTGTGTTGGAACAGGGTTTGAATAAAATTTTGCAGGAAGGTGGCTATCCACAAGCAGGAATGAGTAGCCTTGATGTAGATCAGTGTTTCTCAGTCCTTGTCCTGGAGGACCCTAGCACTGCACATTTTGGTGTCCCTTATCTGGCACACCCATTTCAGGTCTTGGATTCTCTACTAATGAGCTAAAATCAGTAGAATCTGGTGTGCTAGAAGAAACATCTGAAAAAAAAAAAAAAAGCAGTGCTGTGGTCCTCCAGGGCCAGGATTGAGAAACACTGAAGTAAATATTTGTGGATTACATTTGCCATGCCTTCATGAAGGTGTGCAGATTTTTTCAGTGACATTTGTGAACTAAAACTTGGCAAAACATTTCTCTGTTCTAGGATGCACCAAAGTTTACACAAAGAGCTCTCACTTGAAAGCACACCAAAGGACTCATACAGGTAAGAAACTGGAATCATACATGAAGTTAGAAGCAGTTGTAACTGTTATACCAGATGCAATGTACCATCAATACAAAGGCTACAAATCCAGCAAAAGCTTGCACTGAGATGACAGCCTAGGGACAAGAGAGATGTAGAAAGACAGAGAACAGGGCGGAGGGAGAGATTAATTGACTCTCTTTTCATGCATTTATACACAATGTGTCTGCATGCCTGTGCAAGCCCTGCATGCTTTCCTGAGGGGTATATCGCCAAGCGGTGGAGGAAAAACCTGTTCCTCCTGCTTTTTCTGTCTGTGCTCATGAGGGGGAGGAGTATACCGCCAGAGAAAAAGAACTCGGCAGATTCAGTGCGTTCAGCTCGCCGTAAAATGAAACCCATTGCAATTACACCACACTTTAGAGTAAGACCAAAATCTACCCTCCCAACACTAGCAGATCATCATTTTTTTCCACATGACCTTAAGCTAATAAAAGCATCTTTTCTGCCCAATTTTTTTTTTTTCCTCCCTTTATTTCCATTTCGGGGTGGTCACAGAGAGTGCAGAGGGATTCCCTTTAGCCTCAGGTATCATTATTGTTGTACTCTCACTCAGTGGTGCCTTAGAGGTATCATCACAACTCTCTTTAAGCAAACAAAAGTATGTTCCCATATGGTACATTGGGTCATGCGTACATCCTTCATCCTCGCTTGGCTTGTGACCCTCTGTCCATCAGCATAGTATGTTTAAGTTGACTAAGGTCAGGTAGTTATTCCTCAGGTGGACATGGCTCAGAGCTTTATTTCAAAAGATGTCGGGTGTTGGGAATGAGCCCATCACACTAAAAGCTGTCAAACAACATGTTAAGAAGTCTAGAATATTCCATACTGACATTAGATGAACGTTAGAACAGGTTGGTAACATGTAATTTTGATGTCTCCAGGAATAGTATGTTCTAGTCAGGAGATCAAGAGGAAGAGCCAATCAAGAAAAGTATGTGAAGATGTACTTAAAAAGCAATTAACTATAAGCCTGCAAAACTTGTTAGCTTTGTAATCAAAGTAGTAATCTAAGCAGTTAGCAACATTTATGTTGTTATGATCATGTTCTAAAAGTTGGTGGAGCTTATCTAAACATGATTCTTATAAATGTTTTAGAATATCTTCCAATGGTACAGCCTCGTCTTCTATTAAAACGTAAAAGTTAGATGATAATGCTTTACAATAAAAGTTCTGTACTTTAACATTAAAGCTGAATTGTGCTTCTTTTTCTATGTTAAAATACTTTATCCTTTACCAGCTTAATATGCTTCCAATTATAAGTAAGCCATTCAAAGGTTAATTTCTTCAAATACTGTCCAACCGCCTGACATGGCAACATTGAGTGCTTTTTCATGCACACCAATACACACCAATATGCTGATAACTACAAAAATAAGCCCTTTTTTAAAAAAAATAATAACAACAGATGGGGGAATATTTAGGAAGGCTGTTCGAAAACAATGATTATTTGCTATTCCTCTGGTGGCACTAGTGGCGCAGAAATAACACACTTTAGCTTTAATGCATTAAGTAATATGAACTAACAATAAACAGTCATTTTTTAATGAATCTTAATGTAATTTTATAAATATACTGTTGTTGTTATACTGTAAGTATTCTATCTTCGTTAGAACATAATGCATTAAATAACGTTAACATATAAAACGTTTAATGTTGAACATTTATATGTAGAAATTAACCAAGATTTATGAATGCTCTAAAAGTATTGTTTACTGTTAGTCCATGTAAACTATTGCAGTAACTAATGTGAAGGTATTGTAAAGTGCTACCAGCTATCTAAATGGCTTTAACCATGGTCGTGATGGGTTTTTTTTTTTTTTTTTTTTTTTTTTTTTTTTGACCAGTTGCTCTGAGGGCAATTGGTGCATTTGTGAAAGCCCTGCATTATCTTTGTAATTGAACATGTTGCCCACCTTTCTCAAACAGAAGCCACTGATAAAGGTCTTACGATGGTGATTTTATGGGTATCCCTGCGAATCTGTGGTGCTTATTGGGCACTTATTGGGTGTCGCCAAGTGATTGTCATAAAAATGACTTAAATTGAAATAGACCAATAGTTTGAACACTTAAATGAATCACTATAGAACACTGCTTATACTGTTAGCAATATTCAACTTCCACATTTTTTATTTTATAATAGTTGTGTGTGCATGTGTGTGTGCACGCAGTAAAATACTTTAGCGATAACAGATTAGCCGTTGCACAACTACCAGCTAACCAAATAATATCTCTCTGTTGTTTGAGCTTGCTGGCCCTTAAACACATATTCCACAAGCTGAAGTGGTTGATAGGGGAGCATTAGCTTGTTCAAGACCCTGAGCTGTTGGAGTCTTTTGCCTCCTTTTGAATTCTGGTTTCATGTATAGGAAAGGGGGGAGAGTGGGGTGCCATCTAGCCTATTTGCAGTTAAATCAAACATTTATTAGCACTGTCCAAACTGCCACTGAGCTAAATTTGTGCTCTTGTCAGTTACTTCCCATATTGGAGCTCTCACCGCCTCACCTGACACGAGATATACTGTTGATAATGATAAAGTTACTGGACTGAACTGATATTTTGAAGCAGCAACTAGTGATGTTTGATGTTAAAACTGTTAAATGTTAAATTAACACCTGTCAGGTGCCAAATTATTTATTTTATGTAAATAAAACATTTACTCTCCAGTGACTGTTGATTTTATAAGGCACTGCAACACCACACAAAAAATTCAAATTTTAAAAACAATTGTTTGATTCTCACTGTGTGACATGAGCGACACAAAAATGAAAACATCTGTTGTGACAATATTTCTTTCTCCAGAAATCCATATGCTGACACACGTGGAATATTCTTTACATTAAGCCACAAAAAATGTGCAGATCAAAATCATGATGCATCTTCTTCACTTTTTTTATGACGGGAGCAGTTTTACTGGAAAATGGAGAGTAGCTTGTATATGATGCTGCAAATCAGAGTGAGCTGGGTTAATTTTGTTACTAATATGTCAAGAACACAACTAGATTACCCCATTGTTGTTAGAGAATGTGTGTGTGTGTAATATATATATATATATATATATATACACACAGTACTGCGCAAATGTTTTAGGCACATAAGATGTTTCACAAAAACATTTGTCTTAAGATGGTTATTTATATCTTCAGCTTTAGTGTGTCAATAGGAAAAATACATTTTAGACTTTAGAATAGAAGAACAGGGAGCTCTGCAACAGATGGCATGGTCCCCACAGAGCCCACCACTGAATATTGAGTCAATCTGGGATTACAAGAAGAGACAGAAGCAATTGAGACATAGATAATAGATAGAAGAACTGTGGTGAGTTCTCCAAGAAGCTTGGAACATCCTCTCTGCCAACAACCAAGAAAAACTGTGTCCAGGTGTACCTAGGAGAATTGGTGCTGTTTTGAAGGCAAAAGTGTTCACAACAAATATTGATTTAGATTTTTTATGTTTACTGGTCTTTGTATGACATTAAGTGATAAATGAAAACTATTTATGGCATTATTTTTGAAGACAGCCTCACTATCCAACATTTTTCACAAGTGCCTAAAACTTTTGCACAGTACTCTGTGTGTGTGTGTGTGTGTGTGTGTGTGTGTGTGTGTGTGTGTGTGTGTGTGTGTGTGTGTGTGTGTGTGTGTGTGTGTGTGTGTGTGTGTGTGTGTGTGTGTGTGTGTGTGTGTGTGTGTGTGTGTGTGTGTGTATACATATATATAGGTATTTATCATGCCTTCATTTATTTATGGTACTTTTCACATGCCTTTTATATATGGTTTTTACTATAGCCTTGTCCCAGACCTGGACTTTAATATTAAACTATGAAAATTATATTACTAAAAAATACATTACATGTTTTAAACTATGGCAATCTAAACAAAGAGAGAAATAAACAAATCATTTCAATAGTTTTGTGTGAATTATTTCTTTCTTTTTTCTGTACTTGTTAACCCCATTGAAAAAAGTGTCAGCTTGAGATTAAAGATGAGATAAGCAGGGGGCCTGGGTAGCTCAGCAAGTAAAGATGCTGACTACCACACCTGGAGACGCAAGTTCGAATCTAGGGCATGAGTGACTCCAGTCAGGCTTACTAAGCAACCAATTGGCCCGGTTGCTAGGGTGGGTAGAGTCACGTTGGGTTAACCTCCTCGTGGTCGCTATAATGTGGTTCGTTCTCGGTGGGGTGCGTGGTGAGTTGTTCGTGGATGCTGCAGAGAATAGCATGAGCCTCCACACACGCTATGTCTCCGTGGTAACACGCACAACAAGCCACGTGATAAGATGCACGGATTGACTGTCTCAGACATGGAGGCAACTGAGATTCATCCTCCGTCACCCAGATTTAGGCGAGTCACTACGCCACCACGAGGACTCAGAGCACATTGGGAATTGGGCATTCCAAATAGGGGGAGAAAATACCCCCCCAAAAAAAGATGATACTTGATGTATGATGAAAACAAAGAGGTTAATATCACTTGTGAGCAGAACATTTTTATTGGCCGTCATTTCCCAAAAAATGTAATTTTGCCATTTTGTGCAAAAAATGTCAAACTATTATTTAATTGTGTCTATATATGATGCATAAAATGTTAATCATGAAATTGGCCGTAGCAACACAAAAGAGGCTGTCATTTTACTTTAAACGTTTAAGTCATTTCTACCACAGAATTCTATTAAAAACAATACAGAATTTGAGAAGTGCTGGAAATAACACTGTGGTGGGAATTTACATGACTTTTGGAAAAAGTGATAAAAATGACATAAATCTCCTGTGATGCATGTACATTTACATTTATGCATTTGGTAGATGCTTTTATCCAAAGCGACTTACAATGTTATAAATTTTTTTACCAGTTTGTGTGTTCACTGGGAATCGAACCCATGACCCTGGAGTTGCAAGCACCATGCACTTGAGCCACAAGAACCCTTGTACACTTTCTAGAAAACCAAAATGCTTAAATTGCCTGAAGTTGAAGAAACTGTACTTTATTTTGATTAACAAAATACACTTTCATGGGCTGTAAGAATATTCATGTCAGGTACATTTATATTCACTCAGCACTGGAAGGTGTGGCAAAAAGTTATTTTTAGAACCTGTCCATATTAATGCAGGATGTCAGCATGCATAAGATACCTGAGCTAAATTTTAATAAAGCTGGAAAGCAGCCAATCAGACAATTTTATTTCCACATATATATAAACACAAAGATATGATACATGAAAGCGACCGACTAACATTTGTCAGTCAAACTCAATTGTCCAGAAATAGCATATTAAGCAAAGAAAAGGCTTAGATTTAGTCAGAAAGCAGGATACATACTTAAGTTTACTTTCGTTCTCTGACTTTTTTTTCTCCGCCATGCACACACAAAGAAAATAATTATTGCTTTAGAATAAACAATTGTTTTGGTGTGAATCTTGTAATGTTTGTGTGACTGGGGCCATAAGAGATGAATGGTTACTATGTTGTCATGCTGAACATGGCTTTGCAGGATTCAGTGCTGTGGCAAACCTTACAATGTCAGATCCTGTCAGTGTGTGTTAAGCGCCATGGAAATGACTTCTGTGTTTACACATTGAAGTTGTATTACTCTCCAAACCACAAGCACATACTCGCCTAATTCCTCTATAACTGCCATTTAAAAATGTTAAGAGACACACACACACTGTTACATGTTCATGCTGGATTTTGTATGCACCTGGCTTTCACGGAGGGCGAAACGTCGCTCTGGATGACCATAAATGGCAGTTGAAATTTGTGCAAAGTTTGTTTGTGTATTGAACACAAAGGGATGGGGGGAAAATCCTTGTTTTGATGATTTTTAGCTGTATCGTTTTACCCTGCTGGATGAAAGAATAGCAAAAGATTAATTTCACGCTGTTGAATACAGGTTCCTATCGCAGGTTTCTCCAAACTCTGGCTTTTGTTTCATTGTTCCATATTGATTCTTTTATCTGAACATTTTTAAGATCAGATGGAGGTTAAATTTTGAAAGGCGTTGGCTCATTCTGAGATATGATATCTTTGGTCTACTATGTCTGGGTGATTAAGGGTACTTTTGACTACTTGAAATTTAAAAGTGACCCTTTCAAAATATGTTTTATCTTAAGACATTTATCAATTATCCCGGATTATCAGTGAATTTTGTGTATTGTGATTTATAGTAATGAAATTAAGTATTGGACTTGCTTACACAACAGTCAATTAACTTTTGAACTTTTTAAAACAATAAGATATTGATCTTTTTTTTTTTTGTTGTTATTGAAATTCTCAAAAAACACTCTGCAGTGCTGGCCGACATGTGTGACCCTGTCACTTCTCATTTTCATGATAATCAAATATAAAAGTTTTTGGAAAAACTAAATTTTTCTCTAAAATGCTTTGCGTGATGGGAATGACAGCAGTATTCAGGGACAGTGTTTTTCTTTTTTATATATATATATATATATATATATATATATATATATATATATATATATTAGTTACAAATTGTACACATACCAAATTAATTGAAAATAGGATTTTCTAATGACAAGGTGCAAAGTAGAATATTCCTGGCTTTTTATAAATGTATTAAGTTCAAAAGTCTGTGTCTGGGAGAAGTGCAAAATAGAGAGATTAATTTTAACACTCTTGAAAAATGTAATTAAAGAAATGAATAAAACATTTCAACCTATTATAATATATCCTTTAAAAATGCAATGATTTCTAGGAAGATAATTGTATTTTTGTATTATTTAAATAATGACATTTAATCAAATTATTCTCCTAATTGGAGAAACACCCATATTTTATTTTTCCAAAAATTGTATTTACACATTAAGATTTAAAAATTAAGATTTACGACAACTTTATGAATTATAAAAATGTTCCATCAAACTGAATTGTATAATCGTTAACAACATTGAATTAAAACATGTAATTATGTAATTTTGTAAAGATTACTTTAAGACTACTTTAAGTATAATTTCTTTCTAGGTTTTGGAGAATGACTGCTATTTTTGTTTTCTTTTTTAAAGATGAATTGGTATAATTGAACAAAATGTTTGTTTTTGTTTATCTTGACTGTAGGTGAGAAGCCATACCGTTGCAGCTGGGAAGGATGCGACTGGCGTTTCGCCCGTTCCGATGAACTGACGCGGCATTACCGCAAACACACTGGTGCAAAACCCTTCAAATGCATCGCCTGCAGTCGCTGCTTTTCTCGCTCGGACCACCTGGCGCTGCATATGAAGCGCCACCAAAACTAATGGACTTCACATCCTTACGTTTTCAAGTTTAATAATGATTTTATTCTTATAAATAGATCCCAGTCATTGACAAATGCAGATCAAATGACCTATGTTCAGAAAAGCTCTGCCAATTACATACCAGCACTCAACAAATTTCGATTGTCTTGAAGAGGACTGGACATCATTAGAACATCACAGCAAAGAGCCTAAATAGGATGTATAGTACTGTACATATGTTTGTATGTGTCTGTAATGTGAAAGAATGTCTTGAATTTTATACTTGATCGCCACCTTTTCTGACTAAAATTTGAAAGTACATTTTGTTCCGTTGGGAACAAAAATGTCTTCCGAATAACTTGAAATGCAATCTTTGAATTAATAGTTCCAAGATAATTGTTAATTGTTAATTTCTTGATGACAGTAACACTGTATAATATTTATATGTAATTCCCCTCCCAACCTTCAACAAAAATCTCAAGTTGTTTGCGTTTGGGTTACGATACAAAACTGAGCGACCCTGATGTTTGCTTTTCTCACAGTTCAGTATCCATGGAAACAGATCTTTATGGGACTGTGTAAAAAGTATCGCTCAGATCAGTTGACTGTTTGACAGTTTGCCTCTTTGTATGGCTGATGTGTACATTTAAATGACAAATTAGCTCACAATTGCATGTTGACATCAACTGTTCAAAGGTATGAACCCATGTTTTATTTGAGTGTGTGTGCCAAGCTTTACATGAATTTGAGATGTATTTATTTGCAAGTGGATTTTTCATGAAAAACTATAGAATATGGAGCATTTTCATGTCAAATTTTAAGTAGGTACCCTTCAAAATAAAGTTTTTTCTGTGAGGAAGTGTTTCAACAAGTTCACAAGAAATTGTAGAAGACTTTGAAGCCTCTTTATCCCTCACCTTTCTCAAGAACAAATGTATTCTGTATGGACACACATTTGATGCAGTTGCCTTTTTAATGCCGTTTGTAACCAATGTTGTGCAGTGTGAGCAACCACGGTTTGTAAAAGTTCTCAAGTTCCCTCTGTTTGTGTCTTTCACTTATTAAGGGAACTCTGGTGGATCAAACGATACTGTATATACTGTAGTTAAAAACTACATGTAAATAATTTTTCCTCTTTGAAGCTGATTTTATTATGAACAAATGGGATTTTATTAAGCTTGTCTTAAATGTGGGTGAATTGAGTTTGTAGATCGTTCATTCTTGCAAAAAGTGATGATCAGGTTAACATTTTGTATTTTCATTCTTGAGTACAACTAATTTTGAAAATAAAACGAGTAATCGCATTTTGTCCTAGATTCTTTAATAATTATGTTGTCATGTATTTGTTAACCACATATTTTGCTTTTTGTAAGGTCTCAGGAATCAAGAATCTCAGTGACAAGTCTTTAGAGGAATGCCATTTGAATATACCTTGGTGTTTGTCAGGGTTCCCACGGGTCCTTATAATCGGGTGGATTTAGTTATTTGGGGGCCGTATGCAAAGTACAGGAATGGGGCCCTCTTCATTGTTATTTTATTATTATTATTATTTACTGTGGTATGCCATGAAAACAGTGGTTGCTCATTCAAATAATCAATCACAATTTGCTTCAATGCCAATCTTTAATTTCTTTCATTGCCATAAACGTTGCAAGCTTGGGTAAATCTAATAAAAAAGTTTTAGACTAGTTCTTTCTCAGAGGTGCTCATTGTAGCAAAAACTTTGTTACCAGATGAACCGAACTATTAGATGAGTCTGTCTCTGTCTCACATGAGTTGCCTATAGCAGCCAGCCAATCAGAATGGATTTTCTGCCAACTTTTACAGGAGAGCAAATAAATAATCACATTTTAATTAAACAACAAATTTTGATATAATTAAATATTTTTTAATATTCATTTTAAGTTATTGCAATTTCTAAAACTCCAACACACCACAGAATATATATGGCTAGTTTCTTATTTCCTGATTTAATCAATGTTTTTATTAACATTTTCATGGTAGTGCTTTATAAATAGACCACTATTTTGAACAGGCTATTAGAGGAACTTATCCCACTAGTGTTTCTCTTAATCTCAGAAACATGCTGAATCCAGTGTTTCCCAGTCACAAGCTCACCTCAACAGGGGTCGGCAACCTTTTTGACATGGAGTGCCATTTTTATTTTCCTGGTCAATGGCTGAAACGCTTGTTGATGTGTATCATATTGTGAGACAATTGGAATTAGAGTGTCTGTAGTTTCTTAACAAACTTGGTAAAGTATTAAATGCCTGATTGATTGCCTGTAAGTTTCAAACCACTTAAAGTTAATTATTGCTGTAACCTTGACTTGTCATAACCTCTGAGGGTATATTTTGTAGAGTAAGAGAAATAAAATAACTTTCTTCAGCTTTTTAAATAGTTTATATATGGTGACCGATAACAATGAATACAAAACACAAGTAGAAACCTGCCTTATTAAATGAATAGTTTACCTAAAAATTTAAATTCTCTCATCATTTACTCACATCATGCCATCCCAGATGTGTGTCTTTCTTTCTTCTGCAGAACACAAACAATGATTTTAAGAAGAATATTTCAGCTCTGTAGGTCCATACAATGCAGGTAAATGGTGGCCAGAACTTTGAAGCTCCAAAAAACACATATAGGGAGCATAAAAGTAATCCATATGACTCCAGTGCTTAAATCAATGTCTTCAGAAGCAATATGATAGGTGTGGTTGAGAAACAGATCAAAATGTAAGTATTTTTCTTTACTATAAATCTTCTCTTTCAATTCCACATTCTTTTTTTTCTTCTTTTTTTTTTTTTTCATTCTTCATGCATATTGCCACCTACTACTTACTGAACAAAGGTGGAGATTTGTAGTAAAAAATGACTTTTTTTTCCACCCACATTTATCATATCTCTTCTGTAGACATGGATTTAACCACTGGAGTCTTATGGATTGCTTTTATGCTGCATTCATATGCTTTTGGGAGCTTCAAATTTCTGGTCACCATTCACTTGCATTAAGTGGACCTACAGAGCTGAAATATTCTTCTAAAAATCTTCATTTGTGTTCTGCAGAAGAAAGTAAGTCATACACATCTGGGATGGCATGATATGAGTACATGATTTTGTTAAAACAGTGAGTCAGTTTGTCAAGAATAATCAGAAAACCAGCCGCAGTTTGCATAGGAATAAAACTGGGTGGAGAGCTGCTTTTAAATGAAATGGAAACTAATAATTACACTGACGAGATAATTTACTGAATGAAATCCAGCATACAATAAGGCATTATTAGGCTACTTGTGAGGGGGAACACCCTTGTTTTTACAATGGTACAGCATGTGTTCTGTGAGGAGTTCATCAAATGAAAACATAGGAACAGGTACTGCTCGGGCGGGGGGAAAAAATCCTTGCTTTGTTTCCTCTCAGAGTCAGACGTTAAAAGCTTTTCTCATTCCTGAGGTGTTAACTGTGCTTAGCAAAGCAGCCAGAATCCAGTTAAAACTTGCCCTGGTTTTATTTACCACTTGATTGAAATGAATATCAGTAGAATTTTTGTTCACAGAGTTTAAAATTAGCTTTCTTATTTCATAAAGCGAACAAACCTGATACTAATAAAAGGAAAGATGTCACTCAGTGGTTAAATATCACAACCTTTACAGGCATGCCTTTACTAGTTTATATCAGTGAATGTGCATTGCTCAAAACAACAAAGAAACCTCCTGTTATTGTCTGTATCTCAGGGCCAGTGTTAATGATTATCACACCAGCTGAGAAGTGAGTGCCATAAAACTTGTTTTGACTATCATTTTTCTCTGCAGCAACTGGGGTAATATACTTTATGGAACAAACAAGAGGGTAACAACTCATCAAAGGTTCTGACCAAGTTTGACTTGGACAATGCCTGGCAATTTTATTGACAAAATTATAAAATATTTCACCATATTGCATGTTTATGAGCTTGGTATTATCGGAATGATCGGATGCGTTTGGTACTATTGGAATGAAGAGGACAATGGCATTTTACAGCTATGAATAACAAGATTGGGTGGAGGCAAGACCTGAGCTGTTACACACCTGCACCACTAGATGGCGCTGTCACATGACAGAGAACTGCTGCAGCTGAGACACAAACACTAGCAGCGACAGCATAGCGCCCCCTCATGGTTATCACAGCAAAGTTATTTAAAAGCAAATTAAGCTTTTTGTTCAAATTATTTAAATGTATTATTACAAATTAATGACATTGAACAAAATATAAACAAAAATAATGAAAACGAGATTATAGCAACTTTCAGCCATATTATTTTGAATGAGATATTAGACATCTTTTGGAGATTCATCAGTAGCAACATCAGCTTAATGTCATAAATTAAGTCTAATTTTAGGACCATTAAGAGTTTTTGCATTGCAATTATTTGACAGGGTATCCTTGCGTAGTGCAAAAACAATATTGTAAGAAATTGTAAGAAAACACCAGTAGTGTAGTTTTTGTTGTACTGAATTTCATTTGTTAGTTTTAATTGAAAGAAAAAATAAGTGTGTCCTTTACTACGGTTATAGTAATGAGAAAATGGGAAATGGGGGAATTAATTCTTAATTATCATGAAAATAATGACACAATGCAAGCAAAAAAAAACAGACAAAAAAAACACTAATAATAATAATATTTATGGTCCTTGATTTAAGGCTTCATTGCTTAAAGCAAAAAAATAAATAAGCTGGAATTTTGGTCCATTCCTCCAGACAGAACTGGTATAACTGAATCAGGTTTGTAGGCCTCCATGGTCACAAACGCTTTTTCAGTTCTGCCCACAAATTTTCTATCAGACTGAGGTCAGGGCTTTGTGATGGCCACTCCAATACCTTGACTTTGTTGTCCTTTAGCCATTTTGCCACAATTTTGGAGGTATGCTTGGAGTCATTGTCCATTTGGAAGACCCATTTGCAACCGAGTTTTAACTTCTTGGCTGATGTCTTGAGATGTTGCTTCAATATTTCCACATAATTTTCCTTCCTCATGATGCCATCTATTTTGTGAAGTGCACCGGTCCCTCCTGCAGCAAAGCACCCCCACAACATGATGCTGCCACCCCTATGCTTCAGGGTTGGGGTGGTGTTCTTCAGCCTTTTTCCTCCAAACATAATGATGGTCATTATGGCCAAACAGTTTAATTTTTGTTTCATTTGACCAGAGGACATTTCTCCAAAAAGCAAGATCTTTGCCCCATGTGCACTTGCAAACTGTAGTCTGGCTTTTTTATGGCAGTTCTGGAGCATTGGCTTCTTCCTTGCTGAGCAACCTTTTAGGTTATGTCGATATAGGACTCGTTTTACTGTGGATATAGATACTTGTCTACCTGTTTCCTCCAGCATCTTCACAAGGTCATTTGCTGTTGTTCTGGGATTGATTTGCACTTTTCGCACCAAACTACATTCATCTCTAGGAGAGAATGCGTCTCCTTCCTGTGTGGTATGATGGCTGCGTGGTCCCAAGGTGTTCATACTTGTGTACTATTGTTTGTACAGATGAACGTGGTAACTTCAGGCATTTTGAAATTGCTCCCAAGGATGAACCAGACTTGTGGAGGTCCACAATTTTTTTTCTAACTGATTTCTTTTTATTTTCCCGTGATGTCAAGCAAAGAGGCACTGAGTTTGAATGTAGACCTTAAAATACACTACCGGTCAAAAGTTTTGAAACACTTATTCTTTATTATAATTTTTTTCTTCTTCACATTTTAGAATAATAGTAAAGTCATCAAAACTATGGAATAACATAAATGGAACTATGGGAATTATGTTGTGACTAAACAAAATCCAAAATAAATCAAAACTGTGTTATATTTTAGCATCTTCAAAGTAGTCACCCTTTGCCTAGAATTTGCAGAAATGTACTCTTGACATTTTCTCAACCAACTTCTTGAGGTATCACCCTGGGATGCTTTTTAAACAGTATTGAAGGAGTTCCCATCTATGTTGGGCACTTATTGGCTGCTTTTCTTTATTATTTGGTCCATCATCAATTTCAAAAACGTTTTTTTTTTTTTATTATTAAATTTTAGTTTTATAATGAAATAAATTTATATGGTGGCACAATTATATTTTTGTCTACAAAACTAATTTCAAACATTTAAGCATACGCCTTCAGATCAAAAGATTTTTAAGATCATGAGAAACATTTCAGTCAAGTGTTTCAAAAGTTTTGACCGGTAGTGTACATCCACATGTACACCTCCAATTCAGTACACTTCCTATCAGAAGCTAATTGGCTAATTTTCTAAAGGCTTGACATCATTTTCTGGAATTTTCCAAGCTGCTTAAAGGCACAGTTCACTTATTGTATGTAAACTTCTGACCCACTGGAATTGTGATAAAGTCAATTAAAAGTGAAACAATCTGTCTGCAAACTATTGTTGGAAAAATTACTCATATCATGCACAAAGTAGATGTCCTAAATGACTTGCCAAAACTATAGTTTGCTAATATTAAATCTGTGGAGTGGTTAAAAATGACTTCAACTGTGTGTATATATATATATATATATATATATATATATATATATATATATATATATATATATATATATAATTCAGATTTAAATATATTGCATTACTGTGGCAGACGAGTAAAGCGTTGATTAGACAATACAAAAAGTGGCTTTGGCAATCAAGTATTTACATTCATGTCAGGGGGCAGTTGCATTTACTTTTATATAATTAATCACCATGAATGAACAGCCCCAATTGTTTCTTTCATTTTTAGGGTGAAATATTACCCAGATATTTCTTTGTGAGATCCACTTGTTTGTAGTTCCATTTAAGGAATATCAGCAATTTCGATTCAAGCACAGATATTGAGAGAATTATAAGGAGATGAATGGAATAGATTAGAACAGCATTACGACAGTTTTCAGACTTGTACAAGGACCTTCTAATTTGTGGTTTACCTATAACCTTTGCCAACAGACAGGACCTAAAATATAAAACACAATTAGTAAAAGTCCACTATGTTGCACCAAAAACATTTTATTCTATAAAAGGAGTGGGTAATCACAACTGTACAGGGGAAACTGACTTTTAACACCATTTCTCACAGTATCAAAAAGCTTGCATGTTCCTCGCTGATCTTTACACTCTTGTTCTGTACAAATACAAAAGAAATAACATTAATTACTTGCTTTTTTATAATGATAACTGCATTGCACTGAGTAATATAGTACTGGCCCATAAGTTACTGCATTCAATATAAAATACCTATGATTCAGAAAGTTTAAAAAATAATTTTAGGATAACCACACTTACACTTACACTCACACAAAACCCAAACCCTATCATGATTCGAGCACAAGGTTGCACACTTTCTTTTTATAACAAATCAAATACAAGTGATGAAAGCAAACATGCTTAGATTTCACATATCAGTCATGGGCGTTTAATAAGAGAGGGGGATCAACTCTTAAATTTATTCCATGAGCTCCAGTCATTTTAGAGTTAACTAATCCCGATTTAGAATATGATGAGATTTTATTTATTATATTATTTTTTTTATTGTGGGCACTATACAACAGTTTGAATGAGGTATCACTCACCATTGAGTGCATTAACAGCATGTAAATGTCTTTTTGTAATTAAAAACAGGCCATATATGTGCTGCAAATGGCCATGGTTGCACATGGAAATGAAATTGTGGATTATCAGTGCTTGTAGGCCTCGTCTGTCAGGGCACCAACTCTTTGACATGCTCACCAAATTCACAAAAGAAAAACTACTCTCCATGCAACACAGGTGTACAACACATTAAGGATTAAAAAAAAAGTAAAAACAAAAAAAAAATTTTAAAGAACCAACAAAAAAAGAAAAGAAAACATGAGTATTTCACATTGTCTAGTCATTGTTAAAAATAGAAATCCACCCATTACATTTATTCTGAACTTTGTCGAATATATACAGTATGTACATTTATTCTTTAATTATTCATTAATCGTCTGTATGTCTATGAACAGTTTAAAAAAGAAACAATCGCTATCAAATGCATATACTCTTCTAGAAAGATGTGCTTAGTCACGTTTTAGACTTCAAGCGAGAGAATGATAGAAAATCTGAAGATTGCTTTGCTCTCTGGACCAAAAATCGTGAAGCTGTTGCAGACATGCACTTAACTCTCAAAGGCTGGACTCGAACAAGCAGTGATTCTTAAAAAAGGCATTATACGCACTCTTTATCAGCTGCTATAGAAATCGAAATCATGACCATGACTATGAGTGCTAAGTTGAGAGGAGAAATAATGCATCCAAGATACCCTCTCCTAACAGATCTGTGTAGACTGTGCCTAATATTTCATGACATCAATGTCAAATAACATCAACAGCATTTGGGGGGGTGGGGGCAGGAGCTGTTAAGACATGTTTTGTCAGTGCGAACTAGGTGCAAACATGGATTTTCAGGGTGCCTCACAACTAAAGAGGGCCCAACACTGAACCCAGAGGTACTCCGAAAACCCGTTGTGCAAATCTGACTTGCACATTTACTTCCATTAAGGCTCTGATGGGCTAGCAGTAAGAATATCTGCCTACAACACACCTCTTCTATATAAATCTGATTATGTCTCTTTTAAAAATACGCAGTGTGCTTATACACACAGACACATGCACACACACACTCATACATACCAATTTAGTATGCTCCCTCTTTCCCTGCGAGCTGTTTCTTTTTAAAACTTTTTTTCACAGCCTTTTGAAATAATATTTGAAGGTTAGATAAAAGATAAAGAACACCCTTTGATGGATGTTAATTCAGTTAGATGCCATTATTGGCGATAGCAAAATGACTAAAAAAGAACACAAATACTGTTTTTGCACTAAACTATTTTTTGGGGGAAGATGCTCAGACAACAGATACTATAAAGAAAACGTACAAAAATTCACAGTCTTGTCAGCCCCCTGCCTCTACTTCTCATGGGTTGAAATAGATTGGTAAATAAAAAAACAACAACTCACACCAACAGATTTGTTCAAAAATGGTTAAAACAGGAGCATCTTCAGCTGTCTTTACAGAGTGCTCTGTGGCTATTCCCATCCACGCACAAACATACAGACTAAAATGTATGTAGAGCTAGTTTGTGTATACAAATTCAGGGTAACCAAAAGTTCCAATGAAAAGTAAGAATTAATCAAGGCAGCTGTCAATTCACCTCCAACGTACTTATCTCATTAAAATTATCAAAATTTATTGAACATAAACTTATTTCATCTTATATTTTCTTTCCTTCCTCATCTTTTGCACCAACCATTTTCTACACTTGTTTTTAAAAGAAGGGGGGGTACCTTCCTTAAACATCATTCTCTACAGCAGTGCTGCTCTGCCTTTCTTGTAGTCCCTTTAATTAACAGCTAACATGACTAGGCATTGAGATGACGATGAAGGTCACCAGTGGACGGGTGGTTTGCAAATTCCGAGAGCATGGCAGAAAACTGTGGCCACGTTCTGACCAGGAGGGGTCACTATAATGATTGCGCCACCCCTTCTCCTAATTCAACATATAGGTTCGTATCCGGAGACAGGCGTTTAGAACCCTCCGGGTGGGCGTGTGTTTCTCCTGAGGAGCAGGCAGGGTGGTGAGGGCTAGGGAGCACGAGGCAAAGTGACTTTCACATCATGACGTGGCGCCGTCTGTGAAGCGCCAAGTGGTCGGAGCGGGAGAAGCTACGGTCGCAGTCAGTGCAACGAAAGGGCTTAATGCCGGTGTGCTTACGAAAGTGACGCGTCAGCTCGTCTGAGCGAGCGAAGCGCCAGGTGCAGCCCTCCCAAGTGCACTGGTATGGCTTTTCACCTGTAGAGAAAACAGTACGTCAGTAAAAAACCAATATGACACTGAACAAACAAACAGTTATTACTAAAATGCTGTACAAGTGTCAAATTAAGTAGGGCTGGGTAAAAAAAAAAAATTTCTGATGCATCGCAATCTCCATTTGAACAATCTCAATATCAATTCTTAAATTCCAAAATCCATCTTTAATTTTAAGCGGCAACCCTTTCCAATGCCATTATATCTCAGTCTGTTCTCGCGCCATACGCGGTAGACAACCCACCGAATAGAAATGTGTACCTGTGTGTATCCTGCGGTGGGCTTTTAGATGCGAGCTCTTGGTGTAGACTTTGTTGCAGCCATCGTAATCGCACATGTGCACACGCCTTCTTTTAATGTCCGGAGAGTCAGGGTCAACCTGAATGTCCACATCCGTATTCATACTGAGAACAAGATGAGACATGTTGGTGATTAGGGTGTGTGGTGATTTTTTTATATACCCAGATCTGGTAATCCAGCAATTAAAAGAGTATTTAAGCATGTGAAGACAGGTGCAAACATTCAGTGTCATCTTCATGAAAAAGACACATTAATCCATATAACATTCTTGGGATTAAAGAGATTAAAATAGACAAGTGATGCAATCAAATCTTTTGTTGCAACACTCCTCTCACTGGTAGAAACTCGCTGTGGCTGAATGTTAAATTATTCACTATTAAAGGTGCAGTCATTCATTTTGTTTGTGTTGCACAAATGCAATAATTTTCGGCTGACTATGCCATTGCAGAAATGTGCTATTGACAGTCAGCCATGATAAAAAAAAAAAAAAAAGAAATTTGAATGAAAGTGTCCCATAAAATTTGGTCTGTGATGTATGCCAGGTCTTAAGTACAGGAGTGTGCACCAGGTAACTCCTGTCCATGCTGTGCCAGTGTGCTTTGTACCCCTGGTGCACCAATCCTAAATGGCCACCAGGGAGGGCTAAAAAGCAAGCCTGTATATGAGTCTAAATTCCATCCAGCAGGACAGCTTCCAGTTCAATGCTGATCTCTCCCCCTATCCCTTCTCACTCCAGTTCCCCTCCCCATGCAATGTTTTTTTCTGCCTCACTCTCCCCTCCTTTCCTTCCTCTCTCTGTTTCTCTCTCTCTCTCTCTTAGCCTCTTCGTCTCCCCTCTCTGTTAGCAAACCAGTCCACTCCTTTCCCCAAACTCATTTCCATCAAATTCTCTCTCCCTGCAACCATTTGACCACATGTCCGAATAATTATACAAGACCCTCTGCGCTCCTTTCTGTCCCCTTACCCCATCACATCAGTCTTACCCTATTTGCATTATACTCTCTTTTTCAAAATGTGTAAAAGGTGTGATGACATTGCAAGTTATGTAACATGGTTTACACCCAGTTTGGAGAGAACCCTGCCCAGCAACACAGTCACACACACTTAACAGAAGAGGATGCATCCAGCTTGTAATCAACGCAAAGAAGAGCCATGGGCCTCCAGTGTGTTTGGGGTTATGTTATAGTCCAGTGAAGTGGAGCAGTGATGCCATAGACCAGAACTGCAGTTATTCTACCACACGCAAGCATTAATAGATGCATTTATTATATACGCTGTTAATATCTTTTTCTCACCTGCCGTCCATCCCTTGAGTGCTAAAAGAGGCCGATCCAGACTCTGTGCCACTCTCAGCATCACTGTCACTCTGATACTCGACTGGAGAGGTCGAGCCTGGTTTGATACGCACTGAAAATACATAAATAGACAGATGTGAATAAAAGACTCAGTTTGGTTAATTTAAAAATCTCAGATATCAGAATACACAACCGTTGAAAAGTTTGGATTCGCTAAGTGGGTATGTACACTTGTTTACTTTTTATTGATCAGAGAGCGATCCGATCATGAAAAGAACAAAGTAACTGCACTCCAGGACACATTCGAGACAGATTGACATGAGACTCGGCCAAGTGTAAATTCAGCTGGTTGTTTAGGCCACATCTGTAAACTTGACTCATCCTAAATAAAACTACATCAGCATTCGGAAGTTTGGTAGCGAGCAATCCTGGATGAGAACAGCCCTTAAATCTGAGTTAAATCTGAGGCTCCTCACCAAATATTGATATACACGATAAATTCCATTAATTACCCAGCACATCATGTCATTAATTTGATTAAAAACTGTAATCGACTGAAAGCCCTATTGTTGTTTGAAAAATAGTGGTTTTACTTTTTATATTTGGTGGCAAAGCCCTATTTTTAGCAGCCATTACAATCAGAATGAGCTTTATTGCCAAGTATGCTTGCACATTCAAGGAATCTGTCATGGTGAAAGAAGCTTCCAGTGCAAGAGAATGCAACCATATATACATACATACAAACATATACATTTAAACATATATACATAGAGTGACATAAAAATGAAAAATAAGATATAACAGATAAATAAAATGAGAAATATACAATAGAGCAATAATGTTGTTTGAATATTTTATATACAGATATACAGTTATGTGCAGGTGATGTAATGTATTGAAGAAGAGGCAGGATATGTTAAAGAATATAAATGAAATATGGATATAAGTAGGAATGGATGGACTGACTATTCCACATGGTGGTATTGACTAAAGGAAAGGATTTTGGGGCAGTTTTAACTGTTCATGATGTGGATGGCCTGAGGGAAACAACTGGCCAAACCAGACAGTTATTGAAGTGCAGAGGACATACTCTAAGATCGCTGAGTAGAACTGTATCAGCAGCGCCTGTGACAGGTTGAACTTCCTCAGCTGGCGAAGGAAGTACATCCTCTGCTGAGCCTTTTTCACAATGGAGTCAATGTGTGTCTCCTACTTCAGGTCCTGTGAGATGGTAGTGCCCAGGAACCTGAATGACTCCACTGCTGCCACAGTGCTGTTTAGAATGGTGAGGGGGGGTCAGTGTTGGTGGTGTTCCTCCTAAAGTCCACAATCATCTCCATCGTTTTGAGCATGTTCAGCTCCAGATTGTTTTGACTGCACCAGACAGCCAGCTGTTTAACCTCCCTTCTGTATGCAGACTCAGCGTCATCTTGGATGAGGCCGATGACAGTGGTGTCGTCTGCGAACTTCAGGAGCTTGACAGAGGGGTCCTTGGCGGTGCAGTCATTTGTGTATGGAGAGAAGAGCAGTGGGGAGAGCACACATCCCTGGGGGGCACCAGTGCTGATTGTACATGTGCTGGAGGTGAATTTCCCCATTCTCACTAGCTGCTGCCTGTCTGTCAGAAAGCTGGTGATCCACTGACAGACAGAGCCGGGATCAGAGAGCTGAGCTAATTTAGTCAATAGGAGAGTGGAGTTGATGTTGTTAAAAGCCGAACTGGCCACTACTCCAGTTTACTAATACAGCAGTTACCTCATCTTTAAGAAACCATTCTAATAAGCAAATTTGGCACTTGTGAAACCTTTCTTTTTATTAGCTCAGTTTAAAATGGTTTATGCTACCTAATAAAGGGTATAAATCGTAATACAAAGTCTTCTTTCAATTGCTGAAGTACTGTTTATCTGGTACGTTTTAAATATAATAACTTACTGCTAGAATGCCTACGGTTGGCAAAGCTGTCTTTGGTCCAACAACAGATTTGATGAACAGAAAGTTTGAATACAGCATTTGAAAAAGAAACAGTCTTTTATAACATTATGTCTGCTGTAATTTCTGATCAGTTTAATGCAACCTTGGTGAATAAAAGTATCAAATTCTTTCAATGACATTACATTTTTATAGAGATTCCAAACGTTTGAACGGTAGTATACGTATGCTGGTCTGTTCACATGCTCTGATCATTTAAAAAGCATCCCATTTCTCAAACGAGCCATTAAATCAAAGAGGTTCGTTCACTCCCTAGCCTTCCTAAAGTTTTATTCAAACAACATTACTTCCAGAACCTAATATGTTTCAGATCAATATTTTACATTTGTGAGAGGTGCTCTTTGTGGTTTTTGGCCACCACATCATTCTTCAATGGTGTCCCTATGACAATGGAAAGAGAAAAGAAATAAAAGATGGAAATAATATGATTTGAATTCAGGCTCAATATTGACACAGGGTGTGGCCATTTGAAAACTGGGCCAATTTCTCTTGATGTGACCTTTAACCCCCTCACAGAGGAGATGAATTGGAGACGCTCCAGAGTATTCAAAGATTATCTTCTGAATGAAAGGGGGAAGGGTGCAGCCCACTCATTCATTAATTGTCTCCTTCCCCCAACCCCAATTGCCCCACATCACTCAACGGCACAGAAACCCATCTACAGAGATTCTCCGTGTGTGTGAAAGTACAGGTTAGTATGGGCTTGTTCAAAATAAAATGAGTCCTCCACCTCAAAAGTTTTCCCATATATTGAGTCCAAAAAAACTGATCTACTTTACAATCTCTTTGAAGAAGGTCCCCACCCAAATAACATAATTCACCAAACTGATCCTCACATTTTGGCCAGTTGGATTTAACTGCACTACAGAAGGTAACCCAAAAGAAATTGAGGCAAACAGAACTCCTCACTGAGTTCAGACTTTGGGGTTGTGTGTTAAACAAGCATTAGTACTTCCTAAAAAGTGTTATTTGGGTGGGCTTCTCCCATTAAAAAACATTCTGCAAATTTCATTCAAGATTTTAGTGTGCTTTAATATTCTTATTACGGTCCAAGACCTGCATGGTGTCTTTTAATGGAGATGAAAGATTGAGATTAAAAGGGCAATTGGTGGAAAAAAGAGACCAAGTGAGGACCAAACCATTTAACTCTTGAGGGAGGGGGTGAAACATACTGCTAGACCTAAGGGAGCGTTCAGAACTAACATGTTCATGTGTTCAAAATGCTAGACACAGCGCAATGAATGGAACAGAATACTTTTAAACTGACACAATGTCTAAAACAAACACAGTGATCTTGCATGAGAAAAAAGCAAGATCCCAGGCCATGGTCAAAGACGTTCGTCTAGAGCATATATAGAAAAACAATTAGCTAAAAAAAAGAAATAAAATAACGCAGGTGGACCCAAAACATGGTCGTTGGGATCGGCCCCTAACTTAGCAAGTTTTTTGGAAGATGGTTAAAATTCTAAGAAACTACCTCTGCAACCTACATAGTATTGGTTCACCTTTATAGATCATAGTTACCACCAAAATACCATGGTTACTACAGTCATTGTTACTACTGTAAAAGTATAATAGTTAATAATATATACAGTAATAGTTAGATTTTTGCTCCAGGGTGTTGCAATGTAGTGGCTAAGGCTTCTGAGTGGTTTTTAGCATGTTGCTATGCAGTTACTACAGCATTGCTAGGCTGGCCCAATTCAAAAGAGCTCATGCTTCTATATAATATTCTGGTCTCAAGACATGGCCTTTTAATGCAAGTCTATGGGATTTTACTCATTTTATCAACCACCAGGCAAAATTACTTGTTCGATGACCTCACCTCAACTCAACAAGCCGTACGATTTGAGGTAGCAAAAAGTATGGGATTAGTTATGAGCAAACGTTAAAAACTTAAGAGTTTTTCAAATCCAAGTATAAGCAACCATAATATTAATGTTTACCTTAGCAAACAGAACTAATAACTGTAGTAACAATTGTATTTGGAAGGAACTATGGTTAAAAGTCCTGCTAAAAAAATTAAAATTGAAAATGCCCCATGATTTCCTTATTTCATTTGGAAAACACAGCAAAACCTTTGAAAGCTTTCCATGAGTGAAACTATAAGACTAATTCGTTAAGCAATTTCTATTTAATAACGACTCTGATAAAAGCCTGTAAGATTTGCTTCATTATCTCCTTTAATTAAAAGTTTAAGCTAGTTTCTGCCTCACCCTGCAATCATCTTTCGTGTCTTTTATGTGTGTGTCCACATCTGTGTGGGAAGATGCATCTGTACACTGATAACTGAACGACACTGGCACAAAACGGTAAGAGGGCGAGACCAAGGGTGTGACCTTCTAAAGGAAACGAATGAAAGAAAGAAATGACAGATGATCAGCACTGCCATATTCCATGTTAAATCCAAGAGATAACAGCTCTGTTCAAGAACCTAGTGAGCTACCTCAGTCCCTACTACCCACATAGGCAGCTGCCTTCTAAGGCAGCATCCTAACCTTCATGGAACATCATAAAAGACTGATTTGAAACACTATACATGGGCAAGAACTCTGTGCGGCACACAAATAGTGCTTGCACGTGTGACTCAACTCTTTTAAGAGTTTAGCATTAGCATTTTGTAGGGTAACAGTGTGGATACTCTAATAAGTGTACAAATACATAGCATACACAAAATAATAGAAATTACACTGAACTATTTTTATCGATATTTTTCAGTATTGAATGAAACATATTTATTTATAATCGTCATTTCTCTTGCTTCGTCTACCGATCCTTAAATTCGTTCTCTGTGAGTAGCTCAATAAGTTTTGAACTGAACAAATTTATAAAATGCATAACTACAGAAACAATTCTATTTAAGCCTTTAGCTTTGTTTTAAAAGCTAGTGTGATGCCTACGAAGGCAGTATTCTAGGGCATCATAGGTGCACACCAGAAACAAAAGCTGTACCAAAAGGTAGGTACCTGTGAAAAGCTTAGTGAACAAATAAATCAAATGAACACTGCAGATGTCACCGGTCCTACTCGACCCGCTGCCGAGAAGGCAGCTGCCTATGTAGGCAAGAGGCAGCAAGGCAGTTCACTAGGTTTTGGAACAGACCCTTTAACCTGAAGCTATTATGTAGATTTATGTGGTTAGGGAACTATATCTCTTTCAGTTCAATGGTCAGAGCACAAGCGGTTGCTACCTGACACCAGCACAATGTGTAATGTACTAAATTAAAGAACAGCTTGAGAAAGGGAGATAGCTTCTCACCTGTTCCCTCCGACCGCCCGTCGCTCCCAATGAGAGGCACGGTGATGGCTGCGGTGGCCACTCCGTCTGTGGGTACGGTTGTGTAGACCACCGGTAAGGACTGGACCACCACGGGGATGGTCTGCAGCTGTCCAACTTTACTGGGCATGCTCATGGAGGGTATGGTGTGAATGACGTGCAGGATCTGTTGACCTCCGACCCCTTGCATGGACGCCAGGATGGAGCCCGGCGACAGCACCGCAGGGATGGTAGCGCTCGCCGTGATGTTATGGGGCGGTGGGTTTAAGGGGATCGAGGTTGCTGTGGCGACTGGAAGGGAGGGTCGGGGCTTGTTGAGGGATAGGTCCACGGGTTCCGTCTGGTCAGCATCTGCGGGTTGGGTGCTGATGTCACAGAGCGGAGGTGGCGAGGATTTGATTTTGAAGTCTGTAGGCTCGGGACAATCATCTAATGGCTCCTCTTTCTGTAGAGATGGACAGAATAGGGATGTTATGATACCAAAATTCCTGTAGTCAATAAAAATTTTGATACCACAGCAAAAAATGATATGCTACTGAACACATTCTTATTTAAGAACTTAAATATTAACATACATATTAACTTAAATGTAAATCAAGTATTTCTCAATTAATAAAGAACAAAGAAATGTATTTGGCAAATTGTTTTAAATGTAGTAAATGGTGACAGAATTTCCATTTTTGGGTGAACTATCCCTTTAAGGAGTGGAGAAAGTTGATCAGTAGATAATTATGCAGTTCTAGAATGGAGCGCTCGACTCAGCTGTGCAGCAGCTCCACAAACACAGGAACAATGGCTTACTGGATCAGGCCTCCGTGCTGCAGAGGAGAAGGCCTGAACCTGGCATGAGTCCAGCTCAACACAGCCAAGCCCAGACACACACATTTATACACACATACACAAAGCACAAGTCTCATCTGTGTGTGTGTGTGTGTGTGTGTGTGTGTGTGTGTGTGTGTGTGTGGTACAACCTACACCCACTCCGCTCCCTTTGCAGCTAGAGTCATAACCAACCATAAGGTCTGTGCATTGAATCAGTAATACAGACTGGGTTTTGTATGTGTTTATGTCATTAGTGAAAGCAGTAAAACACTATTTGAGCAGTGCTTGCCTGTGCAAAACTAGCTGCCATGATGCTTCGGTGTTGTGGGTCATTGCCAGGGCATTGTTATGTTGTTTCTAAGGAGTCATTCACACCACACAAGTTATTTTCCATCTGCGCTGTTTTTTTTAATCATTTTTCTATGTAAACGTGCTGGACAGACGTCTTTGACCATAGACCTTTTTTCACACTTCCAGGTTTTGGAATACAGGTAAACTTCTATAGCAGTGAATGGGAGTCCACAGCAAATTAAATGTTTGCTTACCCATTAGCTCCAACAGCAAAAGAAAACATTCTAATCGCAGCTGTGGTAACTAGTATTTCTAAACTAATTCCAGGGTAATATAGTACAAAGGTGTTTTGAATGTTTTTAGCATATTGCTAAGCGGTTGCTAGGTGGCTGCTTACTGACCCAAGAATCTAGTCCCAAGTCCCCTCCTTCAACGTAAGTCTACGGGATTTTTTGGCCCGTTTATCG